>NC_072412.2:27902330-28205361 GCF_028858775.2 Pan troglodytes
TGAGTACCAACTGTGTGCTTAGAACACATCTATGGACAAAACAGACTTCTGCCTTGTGAGGGTACCTTCTAGGGAATGGAGACAGCACACCAAAAGGTTAGAAGTAGCTGAGCAGGTGGCTCACACCTGTAATCCCAGAGACTTTGGAGGCTGAAGTGGGAGGATTGCCTGAGGCCAGGAGTTTGACACCAGCCTGGGCAAAATAGTGAGACCCCATCTCTTAAGAAAAAAAAAAAAAGGTTAGGGGAAAAAAAAGTCAAAAAAGGCCCTGAAGGATGGGCATGCTGGGGTGGGTTGGAGTGGGTGGGCTGTAGGAGTATGCAGTTGACTAGGGCAGCTCTCGCTCAGGAGAGAAGCTTGAGCAGAAACTTGCCGGAAGCCAGGCAGTTTGCCATCCAGATAGCTGGGAGAGCATTCCAGGAAACAGACCAGTGAAGGTATGGCCTGTGTGGATGTGTACCTAGCACGCTGGAGGAAAGGCAAGGAAACCAATGAGGGCAGGAAGGAGAGGGGAGACACTGCCCAGGAAGAGGGCATAAGCTTGGATGAGGCAGCTGTCTTCCATGGGGGAGTGCCTGTAGGCCAACTCGGCTGAGAGCCCTAAGGCCCACACTCCCAGCAGCTGGGAAATGAGGCTTCAGCCCTGAAAAAAGTCTCAGGGCACCACTCCCAGCATCCCCTACAGAGCTGGATTTATAGGAGTCATTCTATTTGGATAGGGAATTAAAGGAGTGTCCAGGTTTGGAAGAGAAATTATATTTAAGAGAGGAGCAGGAGCGGTAGGAGCGGTGGCTCATGTCTGTAATCCCAGCACTTTGGGAGACCGAGGCAGGCAGATTGTTTGAGGCCAGGAGTTCGAGACCAGCCTGGAGTAACATGGTGAAACCCAATCTCTCTAAAAAAAAAAAAAAAAAAAGAAAGAAAGAAAGAAAAATTAGCCAGGCATGGTGCATGTGCCTGTAGTCCCAGTTACTCGCAAGGCTAAGATGGGAGGACCATCTGAGGCCGGGGAGGTCAAGGCTGCAGTGAGCCGAGATTGCAGCACTGCACTTCAGCCTGGGTGTCAGAGTGAAATCCTGTCTCAAAAAAAAGAGAGAAGTCACCCTCCTCCTCATCTATATCCTATAATTTCTTGCACAGCCTATTCGTTATCCTTAACACAACTATTTAATTATTCCACACATTTCCTGGGAGTGGAGGGTACACCCCCGGGAAAGCCATTGTTGGGTGTGGAGTTAAGATGCCCTTGGGGTCCCTGCGCCTAGCTCAGGGCTATGCCGACCATTCTGGGCCCTGCATTTAATGTGCCATCAGTTTCTACTCTCATTGTCATTGACTTTTCTGTAGCCTCCTTTAATTTAAACAAACAAAAAAAAAGCCAGGCATGGTGGCTCACGCCTGTAATCCCACCACTATGGGAGGCCGAGGCGGGTGGATCACGAGGTCAGGAGATCGAGACCATCCTGGCTAACACGGTGAAACCCCATCTCTACTAAAAATACGAAATATTAGCCAGGCGTGGTGGCGGGCGCCTGTAATCCCAGCTACTCAGGAGGCTGAGGCAGGAGAATGGCGTGAATCTGGGAGGCGGAGCTTGCAGTGAGCCGAGATGGTGCCACTGCACTCCAGCCTGGGCGATAGAGTGAGACTCCATCTCAAAAAAAAAAAAGCATTTTTTTTTTGAGACAAGGTCTTACGCTGTCACCCAGGCTGGAGCACAGTAGTGCGAACATGGCTCTCTGCAGTCTTGACCTCCCAGGCTCAAACAATTCTCCCACCTCAGCCTCCCCAGGGACTGGGACTATAGGCACATGCCACCACCATGCCTGGTCAATTTGTGTATTTTTTGCAAAGACAGGGGTCTCACCATCTTGCCCAGTCTGGCCTCGAACTCCTGGACTCAAGTAATCCCCTCACCTTGGCCTCCAAAGGTGCTGGGATTATAGGTGTAAGCCACCGCACCCGGCCTGTAACCTCCTTTTATTACTACAGAGCAATTCTGCTTTGGAATTCAGTATTCTTGCTTAACCCTGCCTCCACCCACCTCTCCTTCTACTTTTACCTGCTATACATGATCAATCCCATATACCAGACTTGCCAACTGGGAAAGTACAGTTCTCCAGTGAATTAAGCACTGTTTGCCAGAGATTCTAGGTTTGAGGAAAAAGTAAATTTGAACACTTCTAATAATTCATCCAACTCCAAAATGTTATGGTATTAAGTCCTGAAAATTACACTAGGTAATGTAACATACAGTTATGGACTGAATTGTTCCCCAAAATGCACTGGTTTAAGAGCTTACCTCAAATGTGACAGAAATACTTGGAGAAGGGCCTTTAAAGAGGTAACTAAGATTAAATGAGGTCTTTAGAGTGGGTCCTAATTCGAGAGGACTGGATGTCCTCATAAGAAGAGGAAGGCAGGCTGGCATGTTGGCTCACACCTGTAATCCCAGCACTTTGGGAAGCCAAGGCAGGCAGATCACTTGAGGTCAGGAGTTTGAGAACAGCCTGGCCAACATATATGAAACCCCATCTCTACTAAACATACAAAAATTAGCTAGGTGTAGTAGCATACGCCTGTAGTCCCAGCTACTTGGGAGGCTGAGGCGCAAGAATCTCTTGAACCCAGGAGGTGGAGGTTTCAGTGAGCCGAGATTGTGCCACTGCACTCCAGCCTGGGTGACAGAGCAAGACTCTGTTTCAAAAACAAAACAAAACAAACGAACAAACAAGAAAAACAAAAGAAAAAAAAGGGAAGAGATACCAGGGGCTCGTGTGCACAGAGGGAAAGAGGACAGTGAAAAGACAAGACATCCCTGCAAGTCAAAGTAGACGTTTGCAAGCCTCAGCAGAAATCAAACCTACTGACACCTTGATCTTGAACTTTCAGCCTCCAGGAGTATGAGAAAATAACTCCAAAGGGCCATCATGGCCCCAGAGCTCCCTGGAGGCCCCCTGAGGCCTTGGTTGTTGCTACTTCTCCTGTGGCCTTCACTCCTCTCAGGCGTCCACCCCAGGGCCTCCTCAGTGCACTTCCTGTGCCCGTAACTCCATCTTGGAGTGGGCTTCTGGGCTTCCTAGGAACCAGACCTATGACACGCCCTCTACCTTTCCATATTTCTCTTCCGGGGAAGAACATTTTGACAGCGTATCAAGAAGGTGCCTCTTACTATTACAGCTTCTTTGAAGTACAAAACTTAAAAAGTGACTCATACTGGAGGGTATTTGGGTGGAGGTTAAGGGGTCTGAATAGACGTTTTCATAGGCCCTTTTTATAGGACTTGCCTGTTCTAACTCACTGTCACCTGATAGTTCTTCCTTAAATAGTCAGAGGGCTTAGAGGCTCAAATAAAAGCAAAAATTACATGTCATGTGCCCAATTCTCTTGTTCTCAGGCCAAATTTAGCTTCTTTCCCAAGCTTCCAGAAGCCCCTAACAGTTTCACTTTCAACCTGCTTACCTTTCTTGTACAAACTAAGAAAAGATTTGGGGTCATCGCAATTTTCATTTCATTGCAGAAATGAAAATGACAATGGACTGAATTTTTTTCTTTTTCTTTTTTCTTGCAATGTTGCCCAGGCTGGTCTCAAACTCCTGGCCTTGAGTGATCCTCCTGCCTCAGCTTTCAAAAGTGTTGGGATTACAGGCATGAGCCAATGGAGTGAATTTCATTGAGAATTTACTCTTTACCGAGCATCTATTCTCTGCTGGATACTCTACCATGAAATACAAAAAAAGGTAGACGAAAAATCCTTGCTCTAAAGTGATTGCAAAACAGATAGAGAGGTGAATTATATTAAACAGAAACTTGTCATTGTCACTGGAGACATGCGCAGAGGGAGGCCATTGGCCATTTTAGAGAGGACCTGATGATGGCAGCCTTGCTTCTGGAAATCAAAGTGAAGTCCAGGTCTTGTGACCCAGGGGAGCCTGAGCCATGGGAATCTCTCATCATTGACATCAGATAAGGACCTGTAATCATTTGTTCTGACTCTGCAAGACTTAGCCTTGAGTGAAACGCAGGAGAAGACTGCATCTCCAGCTGCCTTGGAGCGAGGTTTCCCACACCAATCTTAGTGTGGACTGTGGGGCGGAAACCTCTTACAAATTGAAAAAGTCTTTTGAGCTCTTCAGAAACAGATATGGGGTAAACGTAAAGACTATGTTTGTGATATTCATACAAAAAGGAGTAACACAACTCCCAGTTGTTCCATTTGTACCAGCAACTGCTATTATTCACGGAACCTATAGCCTCAAAAAAATGTTAGTATATTTATGTCTGTCTCGTTTCCTCTAGGAGTCCTATGTCCTTAAAAAAATCACATAGAGCCAAATATGTAACTTAGGTAATGAGTACAGGAAGCGCTCAAAGATTTAGAAGAAAACCTCCTCAAAACCACATAGAGGAAAAACACCAAGATTTAGCTGCAGAATCCATCTCCTGCCTTCTGTCAGCTCCTAGGGGGACCACAGCTCAGCAGCATACATTGTGTCTCTACTCTTCTCTGGGAGTGTCATCTACAGTGAAATGTCAAAGGAGAATTAAGCATCAGGCAGAGATTTATATGAAGCCTAATACAAGACCATATCTTGTACTTGGTATGAATTTTGGGACAGTTCTGAAGCCAAAACTCTGGAGGCTGTCACTGGGCGATGCCAGTTTGCATGAACCTACCATCACTTTCTCTTGTTTTTGTCAAGGGTCACGGCTTTAGGGTATGGGGATGTTCTAGAAGTCCACTGGGGCTTCTTACTAGCACTAAGTGTGATTTGGGCTGAGTTGGGCTACATGCTTGGAAGTCAACTTAAAACTTAAAGAGATCCCACTGAGACTATAAATTATCCTTTCACTTTAGGATTCCCTAAAGTAACTACAATTCTGGCATGGGATTTGAAGTATGAACTAGATTTGTCCAGCAAACTCAAGACTGGCTGATTGGTTATGTATTGGCAGGTTCAGAACCCTCCTTTGGCATGCTGCATTGACTTAGATGCCTTTAATCCACTTGCACTGCTTTAGAAGTCAACACAAACCTTCCCTAGTATTCCCTAGGTAGTGTCTGGATCTTTGTAATGTACTCGACATACACCTTTGACAATTTTATACTCTGTTGAAAATAATTTCAAAATACATCCAATTCTTTTTCATGACTTACATTTGTCTGTATGTCCTTTGTTATTAAAAGTTATTTTTGGCCGGGCAAGGTGGCTCACGCCTGTAATCCGAGCACTTTGGGAGGCTGAGGCGGGGGGATCACGAGGTCAGGAGATCGAGACCATCTCGGCTAACACGGTGAAACCCCGTCTCTACTAAAAAAATACAAAAATTATCAGGGCATGATGGCGGGTGCCTGTAGTCCCAGCTACTCGGGAGGCTCAGGCAGGAGAATCGCTTGAACCCAGGGGGCGGAGCTTGCAGTGAGCCGAGATGGTGCCACTGCACTCCAGCCTGGGAGACAGAGCAAGACTCCGTCTCAAAAAAAAAAAAAAAAAAGTTTTTTCTTTCTTTCTTTTCTTTTCTTTTCTTTTCTTTTCTTTTTTTTTTTTTTTTTTTTGAGACAATTTCACTCTTGTTGCCAGGCTGGAGTGCAATGGCGCCATCTTGGCTCACTACAACCTCCATCTCCTGGGTTCAAGCGATTCTCCTGCCTCAGCCTCCCGAGTAGCTAAAATTACAGATGCCTGCCACCGCACCTGGCCAATTTTTTGTATTTTTAATAGAAACGGGGTTTCACCATGTTGGCCAGGCTGGTCTCGAACTCCTGACCTCAGGTGATCCTGCCTCGGCCTCCCAAAGTGCTCATTACAGACATGAGCCACTGCCTAACCTATTTTTTTTCTTTTAAAAAAAGTTTATTCATTTGAAAGTCATTCAAGAAGTGATTTTAATTTTTTTTGGAAGGTGGGTACTTTTTAACATCTAGGGGAAAGTAGACTTTTCTGCACTTTGTAGTAAATTCTGTGAGAAGGTATGAGTGCAAGCCATTCATTAAATGATGCCTAATGAAAATAGAGGCTAGTTAGGCACAGTGGCTCACACCTACAATCCCAGCACTTTGGGAGGCCAAGACTGGAGGACCGCTTGAAGCCAGGAGTTCTGAGACCAGCTGGACAACATAACAAGATCTTGTCTCTACAAAATTTTTTTAAAAAAATTAGCCTGGCATGGTGGCATGCACCTGTAATCCCGGTGACTTGGAAGGCTGAGGCGGGAAGACTGCTTGAGCCCAAAAGCTCAAGGTTGCAGTGAGCTGTGATTGTGCCACTGCACTCCACCTCAGGTGAAGGAGCTCATCAATTGACATTCATGTCCCTATACTATAGTTTTCTTTGAAATTTACAATTTCATGTACATACACATAAGCTCATCAATTTATACGTCTCCACATACACAATGTTAACACTACATCTTTCATATATATACACATACATATATTTAATAACTACATCTTTTTTGTTTTTTGAGATGGAGTCTTGCCCTGTCACCCAGGCTGGAGTGAAATGGCGTAATCTTGGCTCACTGCAACCTCCGCCTCCCAGGTTCAAACGATTCTCCTGCCTCAGCCTCTTGAGTAGCTGGGATTACAGATGCGTGCCTCCATGCCAGCTAATTTTTGTATTTTTAGTATAGATGGGGTTTCACCATGTTGGCCAGGCTGGTCTCAAACTCCTGACCTCGTGATCCACCCGCCTCAGCCTCCCAAAGTGCTGGGATTACAGGCGTGAGCCACTGTGCCCGGCCACAGCTACATCTTTTATATATGCATATTTATCTGGTTCTACATGTGTATTTATATAATGTCTATTTACATCTATAAAATCAAATGATGATTGAGAATAATTGTGTTTTTGTTTTGTTTTGGTTTGGTTTTTTTGGTAGAGACGGGGTCTCGCTCTGTCACCCATGCTTGTCTTTAATTCCTGGCCTCAAGCGATCCCCCCACCTGGCCTTCTCAAAGTGCTGGGATTACAAGTGTGAACAATTGCACCCAGCCAGACATCGTTTAATGTTGAATTTGAAGTGATCTGTTTCCTTAATTGCTAGTTTTAAGCTACATTAAACAAACTGGGTAACTACTTGTGTGAGCTCCTTGGGACAATCACTTCTCCAAAATCTACTTCTCCCCTTAGACCTTGGGATTTTCTTAACCATCCCAGAATAGGGATCTCTATCCTGTTGAGAGGAGAAGCTACTTTTCACTTTCTAAAGCCTTGTGCACTCTCAAAGTAAAAAGAGAGAGGTGATAGAGAAAATCTTGAGGTGCTTGGGATCTCTGACAGCTATGCCACCTCCTCGCTGGGAATCTGCAAACTGAGTGGAAAGTAAAAGGGAGAAGGGGTAGAGCTGTGGTGGCGGCTGCTATTCACCAGGGCCAGGGTCCCCTGAGGGCTGGGCTCCAGCTTGGGCATGCAGTGGTGTACTCAGAGTATTTAACACCAGGTGTTTTCTACACACAAAATTACTTCCACTACTGGTCATGTAATAATCAGTAATAATCATTATTCTCTCAATTTAAAATGATACATTTTAATTTTAGAGATATTATTTAAGTTTAGTAAAATATTTCAGGTATAAACTAAAATTGCAATTGCCAAACCAAAAAATCACACTTCATAGGTGGCACTCAGTTTCACTCTTTTACATTTTAAGCACACAAAAAGTTCCAGCTGGGTGAGGTGGCTCACACCCGTAATGCCAGCACTTTGGGAGGCTGAGGTGGGAGGATTGCTTGAGGCCAGGAATTCAAGGCCAGACTTGACAGCGTAGTGAGATCCTATCTCTACAATTTTTTTTTTTCCTAAAGCCAAGCATAATGGTACATACTTGTAGTCCCAGATACTGAGGAGGCTGAGGTGGGAGAATCACTCCAGCTCAGGAGGTCAAGGCTGCAGTGAGTTATGATCATGTCATTGCACTCCAGCCGGGGTGACAGAGTGAAACTCTGTTTCAAAAAAAAAAAAAATTCCAACTGTGTTAGGGTTCTCTAGAGGGACAGAACTAACAGAATAGATGTATGTATAAAGGAGAGTTTATTCAGGAATATTGACTCCCATGATTACAAGGTGAGGTCCCACAATAGGCAGTCTGCAAGCTAAGGAGCATGAAGCCAGTCCAAGTCCCATAGTTGAAGAACTTGGAGTCCGATGTTTGAGGGCAGGAAGCATCCAGCACAGGAGAAAGATACAGGCTAGGAGGCTAAGCCAGTCTAGTCCTTCCACATTCTTTCGCCTGCTTTTATTCTGGCTGTACTGGCAGCTGATTAGGCTGTGCCCACCCAGACTGAGGGTGGGTCTGCCTTTCCCAGCCCATTGACTCAAATGTTAATCTCCTTTGGCAACACCCACACATACACACCCAGGATCAATACTTTGCATCCTTCAATCCAATCAGGTTGACACTCAATATTAACCATCACACAAGTCATCACATAAAATGATAAAATCAAAGTATTGCAAGTTCTGCTTCTTCATCTTCACAATCACTGCGCTCTCCTCATTTATTTCAAATCTGCCTTAGTCTCAACTCTATGGCCTAGGCTGGAGTGCAGGGGCACCATTTCGGCTCCCTGCAACCTCCACCTCCCAGGTTCAAGGGATTGTCGTGTCTCAGCCTCCCGAGTAGCTGGGATTACAGGCACCCGCCACCATGCCTGGCTAATTTTTGTATTTTTAGTAGAGATGGGGTTTCACTATGTTGGCCAGGCAGGTCTCAAACTCCTGACCTCAAGAGATCCACCTGCCTTGGCCTCCCAAAGTGCTGGGATTACAGGCGTGAGCCACTGCACCCAGCATTTTAAACAGAGTAGCAGATGGTACCACAGGGTTGGAGCCAGGTAATGGGCAGGAAGCAAACTTGAGTGATTCCAAAGTGTTACCAATTTATTCTGAAAACACCTTTCTGTGGATGAGTCCTGGTAAGCCAGAATCACTGAGGATTCTCCAGAGCAACTTCTGTAAGTGTAAGACGATGATTATGACAGAATAAGTAATTCAAGTGTGTTAACTGGAAACTTACATATGTACTAGTAAAACTCACCAATAACTGCAGCAATTGTTTAGAACTTACACCACAAAAAGATTTCTCAGGAAGGTGCATTTTGTGTAGAATCGCTAGTACCATTGGTTTTACGATTTTTTTGTATGTGTGTCTACTTGTTATGCATCCCCTGTTGCCTACACGTGGCTCCCTCTCCCACTGCTCACTCTCTTCCTCAGGTAGTGGGAATCTGGACTTGGAAGATATGGACGTAGTGTTGGTGTATGACCTTGAGAAATTGACCAGTATTGTGATTGCTGACTTCTTAGTAAAATGGAAATGATGACACTTCTCTGCTGACCTCACATAGCTGTCACAGAGATTCCAGAACTATGGGCCTGAAACATGATCTACATATGCTAATCTGTACTCAGAGCCCAAGACATTGCAGTTTGCCGCAGTAAGAGCCTCTCAGGCTCGTCTTGGGCATTCAGGGTGCACCTGCTGCTTCTGTCTTCCAGGCTGGCTCCTCTCTCTGTCTGCTTACTGAACACAGTGTGAGCATTTCCCCAGCTTCTGGCTTTGGCTCTGGGCTCCTCTCACTTCCCCCTTTTCTGCCTCTTTTCCTCCTTTCTTTCCCTGCTGAGCTTACCCACTTATTGCTCTTACTAATTAGCCCAGCAACAGCTCCTAAATCCACCCCTCCCATGAATGCCAGGCCAGCATTTCCAACAGACTGCTGTCTTCTGTCAGTCAGATGAACAAATTCAAAAATGGAACCTTCTATCTCTTCCCCTTCCACTTCACAGCAGCATCCTCCCCTGAATGTCCCACTTTTGTCAACTGAAACCCTGTCTTTCAGGGACCCAAACCTGAAACATCAGAGTCTGCATCACACTCTCTTTTTATTAGTCCTTACACCCAAACAGAAATGAATGACAGTGGGCAGAGGGGACAGCTGTGGAGGAGCCATGGAGTCAGCTGCCTGGATTCAGATCCTGGCTATACCATGTCTGACCTTGAGAAAGTTTTTTTAACGTCTATGAATCCTAGAGTGTTTGTTTGTTTGTTTGTTTGTGTTTGTTTTAAATAGGCAGGGTCTCACTCTGTTGCCCAGGCCCAGGCTGGAGTGCAATGATGTGATATTGGCTCACTGCAACCTTGGCCTCCCAGGCTCAAGTGATCTTCCCGCCTCAGCCTCCTGAGTAGCTGGGATTACAGGCGCATGCCACCATGCTCAGCTAATTTTTGTATTTTTTTATAGAGATGGAATTTCACCGTGTTGTCCAGGATGGTCTTGAACTCTTGTGCTCAAGCAATCCGCCTGACTTAGCCTCCCGAAGTGCTGAAATTATAGGCATGAACCACCGCACCCAGACTTAAAAGTGAGTTTTAACTAGTATTTTTCCATCTCCTACCTGAAAAACAGTCACAGAGATAATAATTTATTTTTTGTGTAATGTCCTTTCCCTTTAAGGGGTATTGAATAGTTTTTAAAATTATTCTTTAAAATCGTGGTAAAACACACATAACAAAGTTTATCGTCTTAAACATTTTTTAAGTGGATAGTTCAGTGGCATTGAATACATTCACATTCTTGTGCAACCATCACCAGCCGTCTCCAGAACTCTTTGTATTTCCCCACACTGAAACTCTGTACCCATTGAACAGCTCCCTATTCTCTCCTCCCCAAAGCCCCTGGCAACCACCATTCTACTTTCTCTATGTGTGAAGTTGACCATTCTAGGTACCTCATATAAGTGGAATCATACAGTATTTATCCTTTTGTGACTGGCTTACTACACAGCATAATGTCCGCAAGGGTCATGCATGTTGTAGCATGTGCCAGAATTTCCTTCCTTTTTTTTTTTTTTTGAAATGGAGTTTCGCTCTTGTCGCCCAGGCTGGAGCGCAGTGGCGTGATCTTGGCTCACTGCAACCTCCACCTCCTGGGTTCAAGCGATTCTCCTGCCTCAGCCTCCCGAGTAGCTGGGATTATAGGCGCGCACCACCACACTCGGCTAATTTTTTTATTTTTAGTAGAGACAGAGTGTCACCACGTCTCTGAATCAGGCTGGTCTCAAACTCCCGACCTCAGGTGAGGAGGTCAACCCACCTTGGCCTCCCAAAGTGCTGGAATTGCAGCCATGAACCACCGCACCCGGCCGAACTTTCCTTCCTTTTTAAGGTTGAATCATGTTCCATTGCATGGATGGACCACATTTTGTTTCTCCACTCATCCTGTCAGTGGGCCCTTGGGCTGCTTCTACCTCTTGGCTATTGTGAATAATGCTGCTAGGAACATGAGTGTGCAACTGTCTCTTCGAGTCCCTGCTTTCAAGTCTTTTGGATGTACACCCAGAAGTGGAATTTCTGGATCATATGGTAATTTTATATTTAACTTTTTGAGGAACTGCCATACTGATTTCCATAGCGGCTGCACTATTTTACATTCACACCAGCAATGTACAAGGGTTCCCCTTTCTCCTCATCTTACACTTAATTTCTGTTTTTAATACAAATTTTTTTAAATATGAGGAATTAACTAGGTTTAATCAGTGTTTCTGTAAACTTATTCTGAAAATCACTCCTCAGAATCATCTGGAGGGGCGGGTGCTTATAAAAATGCAGACTCCTAACCCCACCTCAGACCAAGTAGGACCCCTGAGACTGGGGTCACAAAGTGTGATTTTGTGTGTGTGTGTGTGTGTGTGTGTGTGTGTGTGAGAGATACAGGGTCTCACTCTGTTGCCCAGGCTGGAGTGCAGTGGTGCCATGACTGCTCACTGTAGCCTCCAACTCCTGGGTGCAAACAATCCTCCTGCCTCAGCCTCCTGGGACTACAGGTGTATGCCACCATGCCCAGCTAATTTTTAAATTTTTTGTAGAGATTGGGTCTCACTATGTTGCCCAGGCTGGTCTTGAATCCCAGCTTCAAGCGATCCTCCTGCCTTGGTTTCCCAAAGTGCTGGGATTACAAGCCACTGTGCACGGCCTGAAGTGTGGCTTTTAAACAAGCTCCTATAGGCACTACCGCATTCACCCACAGGAAGGCCTCCTGCAGGTGGGGTTCTGGACATTATTAGCTGAGGGGAAGAGGGATAGGAAGGGGAGAGGAACTTCCTGGCCCCCTAAAGCTCCAGCACATAGGAGAACTCAAGCCACAGTCATCAGGATAATCTCATGTGTATTCAAAAGACACAGAAATTAAAGATTGCAATCATCCATATTGTTTCATCAAGTCTTCAGTCTTTTCAGTCATGATCTACCAAAAAAATCAGATCGAGGTCTGGAAGCATGACATTTTTAGCTGAGGAAGTGCTCTTGATGAAAAACCAGATTTTGACTGGTGATACTCAAGTGAAATACCCTATTATCAGCTTCCTACAGATCTCACCAGAGCCATTCTCAGGCATTAGGGAAGCAATCTCCATGAGGGCCACTTCCCCGGCCACAGCGCCTACTGTGAGATGAGTCATGCCTTTTGTCTTGTGCCTGGAATTTGGGGATGTTTATGAAAAGTTGATGTAAATACTAGTCATAATTCCTCTCTTCACAGATTCTGTATTTCAGAAAGTGAGTATTTCATCACGTACAAACGTCATATCACTTCCAGCTCCATTGCCACCTGGAAATGTTCTTTCTACTGTTTTACTAGGGATTATTTAAAGGCTGTTGGGAACCCTCCAGAGAACACAGTTTCTGGGATGTCATCAGTAATATTGAAACACACATTCACGTCAACTGTACTGTAGGGGAAAAGGAATATTTTTCCTTCCCATTATGGCTGAGGCCCTTATAAGAAAAAAAGACAGATCAATAAGAGAAAAGCATCCAAGTATGTTTGATATAAGTTTTACGTGATGCAGGAGACTTTATAAGGAAACGAAGACCCAAAGAAACTAGTAGACCTGTGTATTTTTTATGTTCATTTTGATGAAGAAGTAGATAGTCGTGGAGAAGTACAACTGAATAAAAAACAAGTATGGTCTGGTGGTAACGCAGTGCGAGGGGAACTCGGCAGAGTCTGTTCAGATTCCTCTCTGTGGTCCTGTGTCTTCAGAGATAAGGATGTTCCTTTGCCTGGGTAGAGGGAGGGCACCTCTTGAATAACAGTCTTAGGTCTGCCTTCAGGGGAAGGCCTGAGACGCTTTTGCTGGTGCTATGGCCTGCTTCAGGGGAGAAGAGCGAGAGGAAGGTGAGAAGGACCTTCCTGTTGCTGTTGTCTCCAATGCCAAGGTGCCATGTTTTGGGGTAGTATGTTTTGGGGTAGTGTGTCTTGAACCCCATCATTAGCAATTTTATCTTTTGAGGGCCGAGTGGAGATTCTTGAGGTTAAGAAGTACATGCTAATGAAAAGCAAAGTATCTTTTTTTTTTTTTTTGGCAGGTTCTCGCTCTGTGGCCCAGGCTGGAGTGCAGTGGCATGATCACAGCTCGCTACAGCCTCAATCTCCTGGGCTCAGGTGATCCTACCATCTCAGCCTCCCAAATGTCTAGGAATACAGGCACATGCTGCTATGCCCAGCTAATTTTTTAATTTTTTTGTAGAGATGAGATCTTGCTATGTTGCCCAGACTGGTCTCCCAACTCCTGGGCTCGAGCAATCCCCCTGCCTCAGCCTCCCAAAGTGCTGGGATTACAGACTGAGCCACCATGCCTGGCCCCAAAGTATCTTTTTAAATGCAGCCTCCTTGAGTTTGAGTACAACATCTATTTACTTACTTCATTTAAATTCTCAAAGCAGATGAGACATAATTAACACATACATCATGATGACATTTCCCATAGCACAATAAAATTTAACTTTCAAATTAAGCCACTCCGCTATTGAACATTAGCGTTTCAAGGTAAAGCATGATGGTTCATACCTTTTAAAAAAATAGAGAATGGGTCACATCAGCTTTCTCCCCCGGTGGCATCTCTCGGCATTCTACTGAATCCCTCAGACACAGGCACGAGAGTAGCCCAGATGAATGTACTCAAGCAGGACATAGTCCAGACTTCCCAGCTAGTCTCAAACAAAACAGCAGAATAAAAACCACAACATCCCATGGAATTTCTGTAAACAGACATAATGTTAAGCAAATGGCCATCTAACCTATGTGGTACTTGGCCAGTTGTTACAGGAAAGGGGTCCTGATCCAGACCCCAAGAGAGGGTTCTTGCATCTCATGCAAGAAAGAATTCAGGGTGAGTCCATAGAGTAAAGTAAAGCAAGTTTATTAGGAAAGTAAAGGAATAAAAGAATGGCTACTCCATAGACAGAGCAGCCCTGAGGACTGCTGGTTGCCCATTTTTATGGTTATTTCTTGAGTCTATGCTAATCAAGGGGTAGATTGTTCATGCCTCCCCTTTTTAGACCATATAGGGTAACTTCCTGACATTGCCATGGCATTTGTAAACCGTCATGGCATTGGTGGGAGTATAGTAGTGAGGATGACCAGAGGTCACTCTCATGGCCATCTTGGTTTTGGTGGGTTTTAGCGGCTTCTTTTTTGCAAACTGTTTTATCGGCAAGGTCTTTATGACTTGTATTTTGTGCTTACCTCCTATCTCTTCCTGTGACTTCGAATGCCTTCACCATCTGGGAATGCAGCCCAGTAGGTTTCAGCCTTTTTACCCGGCTCCTATTCAAGATGGAGTTGCTCTGGTTCACATGCCTCTGACACAATGGTGATGGAGAAAGGAAAGGGAGTTAGAAATAAAATGATCGTTTTTATAGAGAAACCCAGTCCCTACAAACAGCATCCTGTTTTTGGGAAAAGCCCTGGGGGACAATGCCATAAACATTTCCCTCTCATTTTTCTTCCCATATTTCTGGTCCTGCCTGCTGCTTTATTTCACAAAAAGCATTAATTACATTTTGTCAGGAGTGAAAGGTCATTTTGTGCTGGTGGCCTGGCATGGAGAATATCAGGGACTGTGGAAATTCAGTGAGTCAAAGATGAAGGCGAAATTGATAGCCTGGGAAAAATAAGTGTACTGTTTATGGAAGTAAGCATTTAAAACTGATTTTTTTTTTTAAATTGTACTTTTAGGAGCTATGGGGACATACTGAAATAGACTTACCCTTTTTAAGTACAGTTTCATTCATATAAACACATTGTTTTATAAAGGCTTGGAAGCAGATGAATTAATACTTGGGCATTTGGCGCTAATTTTACTGTTTAACAAGAGAGAGAAGGCAGGGTGGGAGGAGCCTGGATTCTCCTTTGTTCTGTTCATTAGAGGGCAGTAGCAATGACTTCTTTCACAGAGGATCTAAAACTCTGGAGAACAGGGTCTCTCAGATTTTAATGTGGCTGCATATCACCTGGGGACATTGTCAAATGCAGGTTTTCATTTAGCAGGTCAGGATGGTGCCTCAGATTCTGCATTTCAAACAAGCACTGGGCATCGCTGCTATTGCTTGATGGAAGGACCACACTTTGCACTGTGCTGTCTTGGTGTAGCATTACTGAACAAGTTGAATTTGCACCTCATTAAAATGACACTTGTGCTAAGAAGCAAACAGGTGCTTTGCATCCTCTTAGAGCTGCAGAGCAGAAAGCCCTGAAGGACAGGAAGACCAGGCCTTCTGGGCTGTTAACCTGCTTGGCTCTCTTATCAATTAACTGGAGTCCTTGTTTGGTTTGAGACTTAAAAGTGTGCTTTATACTTTCCAGTGAGGTTGCAGAGTGCAAACAAGGCTTGGTATGGATGGTTGATGATTCAACAGCTTCTCAGACACATTAGTGTTCCCTTTTTTTTTTTTTTTTTCTTGAGATGGAGTCTCGCTCTGTCACCCAGGCTGGAGTGCAGTGGCACGATCTTGGTTCACTGCAACCTCTGCATCCCAGGTTCAAGCAATTATCCTGTCTCAGCCTCCCAAGTAGCTGGGATTACAGGCCACCATGCCCGGCTAATTTTTGTATTTTTAGAAGAGATGGGGGTGTCACCATATTGGTCAGGCTGGTCTCGAACTCCTGACCTCAGATCATCCACCTGCCTCGGCCTCCCAAAGTTCTGGGATTACAGGCATGAGCCACTGCACCTGGCCAGTGCTCCCATTTTATAGAGAAACACAGTCCCTACAGGCAGCGTCCTGTTTTTGGGAAAAGCTCTGGGGGACAATGCCATAAACATTTCCCTTTCCTTTTTCTTCCCATATTTCTGGTCCTCCCTGCTGCTTTATTTCACAAGAAGGATTAGTTAAATTTTGCCAGGAATGAAAGGTCATCTTGTGCCAGTGGCTTGGCATGGAGAACACCAGGGACTGTGGGCATTCAGTGAGTCAAAGATCAAGGCCAAAGCCATGAAGTCCCATGTAGAGAGGTTGCTACCAAATCTCAAAATCTGCCAGCACTGAGCTTTCATCTTTGCATAAGATCATTTTCTTTATTACTGGATGTTCATAAAGAGTCACAGGGCTGTGGACAAAATAGTCTCAAGTATTTTCTCTTCCTAAAATTCAAATATACCACCCTCTCTGTGACCTCGAGACCCATAGGCATCTGGCAACTTCAGGATCCAGTTGCAAGTTCTTAAACTGGAAACAGCATGGCAGGTTTCTGTTGTCCTTGTCTCTGTAGTCATTGGCCACTCACTGCCAGTTCCATCTGGCCCTTTCCCCATGTGCACATATACCTACTAAAACATTACCAATGTGAAAAGATAAATTGAGGCGCTTTAAAATCTTAAAGGGTGTATTTGTCTTATTCATAAACAGGGAGCTCCCTGTTTATGGGGCTCTTGCAGTTTGGGGCTCTGGGAAAGGGGTGGGGGTCAGAGGTGGGGGAGAAGTCTTTTACAAGACCAGTTCACTCAGAAGCAAGACAAAAAAAAAATACTTGATTTGTTGAAGTACAGTAATAGCCTCATTTGGATTATTCCAGTGAAAAGTCCCTGGTTAGAGGTTGGTTGGTGGTTTCTGATTGGTTAACCCAACCATTGACATTGAGTTGGGTTCTGGATTGCTCACCTAGGAACCCAGGGCATGGGAGCAACCCCAACTTAATGGCCTCCTAATTAATTATTATTATTATTATTTTTTGAGACGGACTTTCACTCTTGTTGCCCAGGCTGGAGTGCAATGGCGCGATCTCAGCTCACTGCAACCTCTGCCTCCCAGGTTCAAGTGATTCTCCTGCCTCAGCTTCCCGAGTAGCTGGGATTACAGGCATGCACCACCACACCCAGCTAATTTTTGCATTTATAGTAGAAACAGGGTTTCACCATGTTGGCCAGGCTGGTCTCGAACTCCTGACCTCAAGTGATCCACGTGCCTTGGCCTCCCAAAGTGCTGGGATTATAGGCATGAGCCACCACTCTCAGCTCTAATTAATTATTTTTAACACCTGTCATCATTCTTGAGTCCACTTTATGCAGGTCTTTAGTCTGAGGTGCACAAAGTTAAAAGGGGCCATTTTTGGTGACCCCATGCTTCCATATTCTAACATGCAATTTCCTTTACTCAATGCTATTTACTCAATATCATAGTCATTAGGGCCACACTTAAGTGAATAGTGCAGTCTTCCTTTATCCTGGGCACATACTGCTCTGGCTTGGATGTGGTTTATCCCCACCAAAATTCATCTTGAAATTTGATCCCCAACATGGTCGTGTTGGAGGTGGGGCCTAATAAGATCTCTCTTGAACAGATTAATGCCCTACCAAAGGAGCGAATGAGTTTTCTCTCTCCACGGAATGAATTAGTTCCCACCAGAGTAGTGTTTGTTTGTTTGTTTGTTTGTTTTTTAATGAGACACTCTCACTGTGTTGCCCAGCCTGGTCTCTAATTCTTGGGCACAAGTGATCCTTCCACCTCAGGCTTCTGAGTAGCTGGGACTACAGGTGTACACCCTGTGAGAATGGGTTGTTCAAAAAAGTCTGGCTTCCTCGGTTTGTCTCTCTTGCTTCCTCTCTTGCCATGTGATGTTTTTGCACATGCCTGCCCCCTTCCACTTTCTGCCATGAGCAGAAGCAGCCTGCGGGCCTCACCAGATGCAGCTGCACAGTCTTGAACCTTCCAGTCACCAGAACTGTGAGCCAAATAAACCTCTTTTTAAAATAAATTACCCAGCCTCATGAGCTTAGACATAAACTAAGTTTGCATTTTGTTGTCTTTTTAAAAAATAAGCATATCATACCACTTGCTTTGGCCAATGAAATGTGCGTAGAAATTATATGAGACTTCCAGGAGGCAACATGAAGAGCCTGTGAACAATTCTGTTCTCATTCTTCCAGCATCGTGGGAGCATTTACCTAAGGGGACCCTCTGTCAGCCCATCAGAGTCCTTGGATGGTTGCAATGAGAAGAGTGCTCCCATCACCCATGAAACCTGTAATTCACAATGCATGTGGTCTGTGAGCCTTGAATAAGTGTTGTGTTAAGTCACTGAGTGGTGTGTGTGTGTGTGTGTGTGTCGGTGTTACAGCAGCCTAACCTATTTTATTCCAGCAAATCCACTGGCATCCAGCTGGTGGTGTAATCAACCATCTGTGAGTATACTGCCAGGAAACTACCCACTGGCATAGTATTTATTTTCTATTGTAGTGTGGGGAGTGTTTAGGAGGGGGTGAGTTTTTTCAGGTTAAGGAAACAATGATCATAACCACCATGAGACATCATTTCCTCATCTTCTCAAACAGCTGGCAGTTCAGTCAAGAGCTGGAATGAATTCTTGTGCATGGTAAGGACTCCATAAATATTTGTTTATTAAAAAAATTGACGTTAACTGTCCACAACGCGTTACTGCTCATTCTTCCAACACCTCCCTCAAGGGCATGTAGATACTGGATAGAGACCTAGCCAATCTTCAATGAGAGCTGGTAAAAGACTGCCAAGTATAGTTAAGCACAGAGTCAGATAACACCCTTCTGTAAAAGGAGGATAAACTCAAGAGCACAGGGGCCGTGTTTTGTTTGTTGGTTTGTTTTGTGGGAAGAATCAGGTACTTGACAATGTGGTGTTTTATTGTTTCTGTTCCACTCGGTCATTAATCTGGATCCCAGGCTGGTGCAGAAGCTCAGGCATTGTTTGGCTTTTTTCTTGTCAAGGCCCTGCCAGTTCTTCCAGTTCTTGACTTTCTGACCAGAATCCTCCCCCACATTTTCTACTCACCACATCTCACTTCTACTGCTATTACCAGGAGCTGGTAATGACAAATCTGGGCTTCACGTGGGCATTTTCTGCCATGCCTTTCTTCAGTCCTTCCTGAACTTGAAATTAATGTGAATAAAGAAAATACTCATTTACTCATTTTCCCTATTGTTTAACATTGTTGACTTATTTGCATAGAGTGCAATTCAGAAACGACACACGGCTGGGTGCAGTTTGGGACCAGCCTGGGCAACATGGCAAAACCCTGTCTCTACAATCAATATAAAAATTATCTGGGCATGGTAGTGTGCAACTGTGGTCTTAGCTACTCAGGAAGCTGAGGTGGGATGATGGCTTGAGCTAGGGAGGATGAAGCTGCAGTGAGCCAAGATAGATTGTGCCACTGCATTCCAGCCTAGGTGACATAGTGAGACCCTACCTCCAAAAAAAAAAAAAAAAAAAAAAAAAGAAAGGGGAAAAAGGAAGAAAGGAAACGACATAACGATATTTGTAAGACTGAAACTTTCTTGCTGCATGAGATACAGTATTGTGAAATGATTCAGATTTTGGCTTCTGAGCTCAGATTGCCTAGGTCCAAATCGCACTCTGGCACATAGCTGGGTGATCTTGGACAGCTCCCTCAGCCTATTAGTTTCTTCATCTGTAAAATGGGATGCTGATCGTGTGTCTTTCATTGGCTATTGCTGTGTGCATTAAATGAGTTAGTACCTGTAAAGTCCTTTGAAAGGTGCTTGGGACATTGCAAGTGTTAAAAACATTGTACCCTTCATAGGCCAGAAAGAAGGCATCAGAGCAGAGTCGACGGTACAGGCCATGTTGTCTGACCACATCTGTGGCCTCAGGCAAGGAAATGTCCTCTCTATGCTTCTGTTTCCTCATCTGGCAATGGGGACAATACCAGTACTTCCTTCAGAGGAGTTTTGTGAGGCTAAAATGAAATTGCTTGTGTAAAGCCCTTAGCAAATAGTGTTGGCACATACAAAATGCTCCGTTGATACCAGTTATTTTATTATTATGATTTTAAAAATTCTCTGCATTTAAAGAAATCTGCCACCTCCTTTCCAAACACCCTATACTTTCCTCTTCTTTTGGAAGTATTCCTCTCATAGTTTGAAATACTTAATTCTTGATGTTGTCCAGTTTTTCTTTGAAGGGCTAGTTTCTTTGATCCAGGGAGATGCAGCATTTATGTTGGCTGTCAACAGGGCAACGCCCAGGAATTATTATTTTTCTAATGACCTAACGTCATTTTCCAGAAATTCTCTAAAAAACAAACTTCTTCGGGGACAAAATAAATTTGAGACTTCCATTAGTTCTTGCAAACACTTTATAACCCATCTCTCAGATGCTAACATTTTCCTGTGCATTCTGACCGGGTGCCAGAAATCCTATGGCTCTGACATCTAAAATGAGGATTGTTTGGCTGTTCTCAGTACATTCTATTTGTTCTGAGGTATATTTTGTACTGAAAGTTTAAAGGAATTACCTTGTATCTTATATTTAGACTACCGTAACTTGTTTTTCTCTTCTATATATTTATTCAGGTTTGTTTCCTACTTTATTTTACAGTTATCACAAGGGCACTACAAAGTCTCTTTTGTGAAATCGCCAAATGTTTCAGAATTCAACAGACATTATTAACTGTTCTTTCACCCTCCAAGAAACTCTACATTCATCTCAGTTCCCTGTATTGAAAAAGTCTCTGAAAAAAAGTATGTGGACATTTATTTATTATGAGGAAATCAGCGTTTCTATTTATCTCTTAATTATTATAACATTTAATCATATTTGTTGGTTCAAGGTAAGTACTAATTGTGCTTCTCTCAAAGTATGAGCACTATATTTCTTCAGAAATAATGCTAAGCCTAGACAACAGGGCAAGACCCCATCTTTAAAATTTGTTTTTCTTCTTTTTGAGACGGAGTCTCGCTCTGTCACCCAGGCTGGAGTACAATAGTGCCATCTCAGCTCACTGCAACCTCTGCCTCCTCGGTTTAAGCAATTCTCCTGCCCCAGCTTCCCGAGCAGCTGGCATTACAGGTGCCCGCCACCATGCCCAGCTAATTTTTTGTATTTTTAGTAGAGATGGGGTTTCACCATGTTGGTCAGGCTGGTCTCGAACTCCTGACCTCAGGTGACCCACCCACCTTGGCCTCCCAAAGTTCTAAGATTACAGGCGTGAGCCACCACACCTGGCCAAAAAAAATTTTTTTTTAAGTTAGCTGGGTGTGTTGGTGCACACCTGTAGTTTCCAGCTACTTGGGAGGCTCAGGCCAGAGGATTGCTTGAGTCCAGGAGTTTGAGGCTTCAGTGAGCGACGATGGTGCCACTGCACTCCAGCCCCTGGGCCACAGAGAGAGAGACCCTATCTGAAAAAAGAAAGAAAAAAGAAAAAGAGAAAGGAAGGAAGGGAGGAAGGAAGGAAGGGAGGAAGGGAGGGAGGAAGGAAGGAAGGAAGGAAAAGAAAGAAAGAGAGAAAGAAAGAAAGAAAGAAAGAAAGAAAGAAAGAAAGAAAATATTGATGGCCAGAGAGAGAGAGACCCTATCTAAAAAAAGAAAGAAAAAAGAAAAAGGAAGAAAGAGAAAAAAAGGAAGAAAGAGAGAAAAAGAAAGGAAAGAAAGAAAGAAGCAAAGAGGAAGGAAAGAAGGAAAGGAAAGACGAAAGAAAGAAATGCTGAATGTTACAGATATTGACACAGACACTCCTGCATTGGAATGCATATTCCCTCTGGGCTTTTACAGTTAGGGAAGTGCTGAGTCACTGCCTGGCGTACTCACATGCCTGTAGTTTATAAGCCAGCCACATGCTGGCAGAGTCAGTGTAGAACCAGTGGGCCATGTGGACCTCTTGCCACCCACAAGCAAGGCTGGTGACAGGGCAGAGCTCCTTAGCAGTTACTAGCAATGGCTCGCTTGGTTGAAATAATTTTTTGAAGCTTTTGACAAATAATATAAAGATTACTAAGAAAGCCTGGCGGTTTGCAGCAAAAATTATTTGCTTGGGCAAACTTTAGTCAGGCTCTGGAATCTTCTCCTAGGGCCTTCTGTGCACTTCCTTGTAAAATCTAGTTTTAGCAAAGAACCCTGCTAAGTCAGTTAAGCAAGAATCCCCCACCTACAATATCTGATCACCTTCATGTCTGATTGGGTTCTTCTCCCTCCACCAGCCCCCAGGCGATGGCTGGTTTCCTGGCCTGTCTTCAACAAGAATCCTGTTGTTGGTTTAGCTAAAGTCTTTCTCAGTCCTGAAGTTCCCTCTTAGTGATTTTCCCTCCACCGACCCCCACCCTGCTCCTTGGCTATACATTCCTACTTGCTCATGCTGTATTCAGAGTTGAGCCCAATTTCTGTCTCCCACTGCAAAATCTCATTGCTTGGTGGTCCCTATACCTATAGCGATGGTCCTGAAGAAAGTTGGCCACACCATGCTTTAACAAGTATCATTGGGTCATTTTTTTCTGTAACAGTGACTACATCACATGGCCTCTGACACTCGCCGGACTCCTTAGAAGGGAGCTCAGGAGAAAGGGGAAACACAGGGCAGCTGGGTTCACTGGGATTAGGAATAGAAGCAGCGTGCTGGGCATCTAAGGGCAAAGATGAAGCTGGGTATGTAATCTACCCAGGAGCCTCTGTGTAAAATATGAAAGAAGAAAGACATGCCAGGGAAAGGGTGGAGCCGGCTAAAGGCCATGGGAAGTTGGACGTGATGGCGTGGGAGAAAGTAACTTTAAGAAGGATGCGTTGAGATACAGCGGCAGCTAGCGTATTTTGATAAGCAGTCTGATATTTGGGAAGATAGAGTGTACGTGTTCAGGAAGCCACAACTCTGCACGTCCATTCGAGATAGACTACCCGGTTCCTCAGGCCCACGGCTCCGAACTGCCCCCGTGGATGGTGCTTCGAGTACGCCTCCACCAGTGGGCAGTGCGGTCCACGAGGATCAGGCCATTCTAGCCAACGGGAGGTTTTTCCTGTGGAGCCCTGAGCAAAACGGGACGGTTTGAGAAGGGTTTTATTTCTGGGTCTCTGTTCTGCGGTGTTCGGTGCCTTAACTGGATGCCCCCGCATCCCAGAGCCAGCCGGCCATCTTCTGCAGTGATGCTGTTCCCCGGGGGAACAGAGCCCGGCCCTGAAGGTCAGCCGCAGGAACAAACGCCCTGGCTCCTGCGTGCCATTTCTGCCCTCTGCTGCTGCACTGGCCTGAGGTCCTCGGATGGCCGCCTGCACTCCGCCTCTTCTTCCTGCCGCCTCCTCTCCTCAGGCCCTTGCTTCAAAGTCCTCCTCCCCTTCCTTTGCGCTGATAACATCGAGCAGAGCCGGCTCCATTTCTGGGCTTTTTACTGCCTAACTGATCCTCTACACTGTGCTAAGGAGAAGCTATTTATTTTTTTCTCAGGAAACCTCAATATCTAGGTGGGAAAGGGCAGGTTTCCTGGAAGAGCACTTCTAGAAAGAGCACCCCCTCCTAAAAAACAAAACAAACTTTTAATCTAGGTACTTCCTGTTTCCTCCGTTTAAAGCACTCCCCCATCTGGCCAGAGCCTTGTAAAAGTACTTCAAAGACTCAGCTGGCCGGGTTTGGACTCTAGGCTTTTTCCTTTTAACTCTTTGTGGTTTACTTTAATTGGGCTTTTAGTTGTCCTACTAAATGGTTTGTGGCTATTAAAGGAGCAAGGTTATGAAATCCTCGTCAATTCCGCTAAAACTCTTGTACGTATCCAATCTTGACGCATATATTATGTCATGCAGAGGGGAACACGTGGTGTGTCCAGATGTTACTGGGGCAAAAGGCACACAGTGGATGCTGGGGTCACTTGTAAATGTAAATATTTATATTTATTTATTAAAATTTCCCAAATGCATACCCATTCCACTTTACTTGAAAAATTATGCTATTTTCTATTTCTCCTTGTAGTTATTCTCCTTGGGAGGCACAAACCATAATGGCACATAAGAGTCTCAAGACGACCAGGCTGGCCAACATGGCAAAACCCTGACTCTACTAAAAATACAAAAGAAAATTAGCTGGTGTAGAGGCGCAATCCCAGCTACTTGGGAGGCTGAGGCAGGAGATTTGCTTGAACCCGGGAGGCAGAGGTTGCAGTGAGCTGAGACTGCACCATTGCACACCAGCCTGGGCGACCCAGCGAGACTCTGTCTCAAAGAAAAAAAAAAAAAAAGAGTCTCAAGATTAGGGAATCACTTCTTAGATACAAATGTTGCTTTTTTTTTTTTTTTAATTCCACTTTATAAAGTGAATCTTTCTTGGAGGGCACATGTGACGGAACTAGCCATCAGGTAAACCTCATTATAAATTAGTCTATTGGAGATTGGAAAGATCTTGAAAAGAGACATGAGAAAGGTGCACCTTTATGCACCTGGGCAGATTCCTGCCTCACAGCGCCTCATTTTCCTGTAGAAAAGTGGGAAGGATGACTATCTCACAAAGGTTGAAGATCAAAATCCAAAGGAGATGATGAATGGGAAAGTGCTTCATCAAACTTGGATGCGCTAACCAAAGGTCAAGGCTATTATGGTTTTAACAGCAGCAGAGGAAAGAGGAGGCTGGAGAGAGGAGAATGAGCCTGGGAGTTCCACACCAGCCTGAGCAACATAACATAGAGACCTTGTCTCTACAAAAAAATTAAAAAATTAGCTGGGCATGGTGGCGCACACCTGTGGTCTCAGTTTCTTGGGAGGCTGAGGTGGGAGGATTGCTTGAGCTCATGAGATTGAAGCTGCAGTGAACCATGATCACGTCACTGCACTCCAGCCTGGGTGATAGAGTGAGAAAGTGCCTCGAAAAAAAAAAAAAAAAAAAAAGAATAACCAAGTTTAACAATTTCTGTGGGGTCTTCATATAAAGTCTTCATATAAAACTTAAAAACATTTATATGCTTTTCTCTTGTTAATCTGTCTTTTGTTACAGGGGCCTCAGCCATGAACCTAGGATGGGTAGAGAAAGATATTTTTCTTCCCCTACACCTGTGTTCCACCTATTCATTCCTCCCTTCCTTCTCTCCTCTACTCTCACTGATTTTTTGGTTACTGTTTTAAAAAACATATAACATGAAAGATACCATCCCAACCATTTAAGTGTACAGTACAGCAGTGTTAACTACATGCACCCTGTTGTGCAACAGACTTCTGAAATGTTTTTATCTTGCAACTCTAAAACTCTACACCCACTAAACAACAATGCTTTTCCCCCTCACACCAGCATCTGGCAACCACCATTCTATTTTTAATTTCTAAGAGTTTGACTACTTTAGATACACATATAAGGAGAATCATGCAGCATTTGTCTTTTCTTGACTGGCTTATTTCTCTTACCATAACATCCCGACAAGTTTCATCCATGTTGTAACATATAACATGATTTCCTTTTTTGAGGCTCAATAATACTCCTTTGTATGTATGTACAACATTTTCCTTATCTGTTTGTTCATTTATAGACATTCAGGTTACTTCTGTATCTTGGCTATTATGAATAATGCTGCAATGAATAAGAGTGTGAAACTATTTCTTTGAGATCCTGTTTTCAGTTCTTTTGGAGATATACCCAGTAGTGGAATTGTTGGATCATATGGTAATTCTATTTTTAATTTTTTAGGAAAACTTGATATCGTTTTCCGTAGTGACTACACCATTTTACATGCCTACTAACAGTCCACAAGGGCTCGAATTCCTCCAAGTCCTCACCAACATCTGTTGCTTTCTGTTTTCCTGATAGTGGCTATTCTAATAGGCATAAGGTAATAACTTAATGTAATTTTGATTTGTATTTCCCTAACAATTAGGATGTTAAGTATATTTTCATGTGCTTGTGGGCCATTTGTAGTTCTTCTTTGGAGAAATGTCTATTCAAGTCTCTTGCTCATTTTACATCAGGTTATTTGCTTTTTGTTGTTATTATTGAACTTAGGGCTTCTTTTTATATTCTGAATATTAATCCTTCATCAGATACATGGTTTGAAATTTTTTTTCCATTCTGTAAGTTGCCTTTTCATGCTGTCAATTATTCCCTTGCTGTGCAGAAGTATTAAAGTTTGATGTAGTCCTATTTGTCTATTTTTGCTTTTGTTACCTGTGCTTTGGTGTCATGTCTAAGATCCTTGTAAAATCTAACATCATAAAGCTATTCCTCTATTTTTTGTTGTAGAAGTTTTATAGTTTCAGGTGTTATATTTAGGTCTCTAGTACATTTAAGTTAATTTTTGTTTATGTTTTAAAGTAAGGGTCCAACTTCATTTTTTTACATATGGATATCTGGTTTTCCTAGGACCATTTGTTGAAAAGACAATCTGTTCTCCATTGAGTGACTTTGGCACCCTTGTCAAAGATCATTTGAGCATATATGTGAAGGTTTATTTCTGCATTTTTCTGTTCCTTTGGTCTATATGTCTGTCTTTATGCCAAAACCATACTGTTTTGATTACTGTAGCTTTGTATTCTGTTTTGAAATTAAGAAGTGTGAGGCTTCCAGCTTTGTTTTTCTTCTTCAAGATTGTTTTGGCTATTCAGGGTGCTTTGATATTTCATATGAATTTGAGGACTTTTTTTTTCCATTTTTGCAAAAGAGGCCATTGGGATTTTGATAGGGATTGCATTGAATCTGTGGATCAATTTGGGTAGTATGAACATTTTAATAATATTAATTTTTCCAATCCATGGACACAGGATATCTTTCCATTTATTTGTGTCTTCTTTAATTTCTTTCAGCAATCTTTTGCAGTTTTCAGTGTACAAATCCTTTGTATTTTTAAGTTTATTCATATTTTTTTCTTTTTGATGCTATTGTAAATGGGATTGTTTTCTCACTTTCCTTTTTGAATTGATTATTGTCTAGTATAGAGAAACACAATTCCTTTTTGCATCCTGCAACTTTGTTGTATTTTAAAATTACTTCTAATAGTTTTTGGTGGAATCTTTAGGATTTTATACATATTAAATTATATCATCTGCAAACAGAGAGATTTTTACTTCCTTCTTTCCAATTTGGATACATTTTATTTATTTTTCCTGCCAAATGGCTCTGGCTAGGAATTCCAGTGCTACGTTGAATAGAAGTGATGAGAGTGGGAATCTTGCCTTGTTCCTGATCTTAGAGGCAGTTTTTCACAATTTCTATGGTGTTAGTTGTGGCCTGTTTACATATGGCCTTTATTATGTTGAGATAATTTCCTTCTCTTTCTAGTTTGTTGGGTGTTTTATCATGAAGGGTCTTGAATTTTGTGAAATGCTTTTTTTCTGTATAAATTGAGATGATCATGTGGTTTTTTTTGTCCTTCATTCTTTTAATATGGTGTGTTACATTGATTGATTATCATATATTGAGCCATCCTTGCATTCCACAAATAAATCTCACTTGGTTATGATGTATAATCTTTTTTTTATATGTTGTTGAATTTGGTTTGATAGTTTTCATTGAGAATTTTTGCATCAATATTCATCAGGGATATTGGTCTGTAGTTTGCTTTTCTTTTCTTTTCTGAGTCTGAGTTTTGCTCTTGTTGCCCAGGCTGAAGTGCAATGGTGCAATCTCAGCTCACTGCAACCTCCACCTCCCAGGTTCAAGCGATTCTCCTGCCTCAGCCTCCCAAGTAGCTGGCATTATAGGCATGCAACATCATGCCCTGCTAATTTTGTATTTTTAGGAAAGATGGGGTTTCATCATGTTGGCCAGGCTGGTCACAAACTCCTACCTCAGGTGATCCACCCACCTCAGCCTCCCAAAATGGTGGGATAACAGGTGTGAGCCACCACGCCCAGCCAGTTTTATTTTCTTATAGTATCTTTGTCTGATTTTGTTATCAGAGTAGTGGGGTCCTGAAAAAATGAGTTTGAAAGTGTTCCTTCCTCTTCATTTTTTAAAGAAAAGTTTAAGAAGAATTGGTGTTAATTCTTTCTGAAATATTTTGTAGAATTCTCCAGTGAAGCCATCTAGTCCTGGGCCAATGTAATTTTTTGATATTGGATAATGCAATGTGTCTATATTTAAAAGGTCTCTCTATACTATTGAACTAAATTTTCCAACTGACCAATGAATGATGTTATAAAATCATGCATGGGCAAAAGAGTCCTTCAAAGTGCAAGACAGACCAACGAATTTTAATGTAACAGAGTATAAAAAGTTCATTCATATAGTTTCTTTTTCTTCTTTTTTAGCTTCTACCTTGCTTGCTTTAATATATAGTTTAGTATCAAAAAAGTTTAGTATCCAAAAAGAATACCCAGATTTATCTGAAAAGACTATTACAAATTATTCTTTCACAATCACCTATTTGTGTGAGGCTGGATTTTCTTCATGTACTTTAACCTGAACAACAGATTATAACTGATTGTGAAAACAAGGTATTGTAATGTTGAAGAAGGCAACATTACATGCCTGTAATCCCAGCACTTTGGAAGGCTGAGATGGGTGGATCACCTGAGGTCAGGAGTTCAAGACCACTCTGGCTGACATAATGAAACCCCGTCTCTACTAAAAATACAAAATTAGCCAGGCATGGTGGTGCATGCCTGTAATCCCAGCTACTCAGGAGGCTGAGACAGGAGAATGACTTGAACCGGGAGGTGAAGTTTGCAGTGAGCCAAGATCATGCCATTGTACTCCAGCTAGGGCAACAAGAGTGACACTCCATCTCAAAAAAAAAAAAAAAAAACGTAAATAAATAAAGGTAAGACTTAAAAAACCCTTGCCTAAAAAGTGTTGTCAAATAGAAACTAACAATTTATTCTCATCTTTCTGTAATGCCACATGGCTCATGTTTGTGTGTGTGTGTGTGTGTGTGTGTATGTGTGTGTGTCCATTCATTCTTTTGCCCTTGTTATCTTATTACTAGGCATATAGTCTAAGAAACAGATTCTAAGGAATACTAAAAGACCAAAAGGAAATTCAAACAAATATGTTTATCATAGCACGATTCATAATAGTGAAAAATTGAAGCAACCCAAGTAACCAATGAATAGCAAATGTCAAGCAGACAATAGTACATCAGTATAATAAAACACAAAGTAACCATGAATATGGAAGTCTACAGATGATATTTAAAAAATAAGCACACATAATAGTTTATAGTATAATCATTGATTATTCTAACACTATAAAAATTCATGTTTGAATATAGATCAGAATGAGAAATATTTTAGTTAAGTAGATGTTTTTTTTCCTTAAAGTAGTTATGTTCACATTAACATTTATAAATGACAGACAACCAGTGCAAGAATATTAAATTCTGGATACCAGAAGGGCACACAAACAGGCAAGGTGAACCATTTTAGTGTTGGTGGAGGCCTCTCTGTCTCCACTTTGGCCTCCCATTTCCTCAAAGTCTGGCCAGGGGGAGTAGGAGGGCAGTGCAGTTGTGGGGGTCGACAGGCAAAGGCACTGACTGGGGTCCATGAAGAGGAGCAGCAGAAGTTGGGGCACCAGCCAGGGATGCTTGGTTGACTTGGCAGTACATCAGACTTCATCTGGTCTCCCTGCTTCTTCTTGGATTGGCAGGGCATAGGGGTTTGCAATCCAACCCAACCAGATTAATCACACATTTATTGAGTGCCTACTGTGTACCAGGTACTGTACTAGGCCTTGGAACCAAAGGTTGACTAAGACATGGGCCCTGCCCATAAGCAGCTCTCAATCTAGATGAACATAGCCAGATATCAGGCAATCTCTATGAGCCATGAGTGCCTGAAATGGGCAGGCACTGATATTTTTAGATACTTGAAGACAAGACATACTGAAAACCCCCACTGATGAATAAGTTTCAAAATTTTTAGAATAATTGACTTAAGCTGCTCACAGGTGGCCCTGCATCTGTGTCTCAGTGACTCACTCCATTCCAGAGCACCTCGGATGGAAGCCTTTGAAGAGGCTCAGAAGGGGGGAAAAGACCAATGCAAACCAAAACAGCAACAACATAAACAGGGCAACTTCGTCACAAATTGTATGACCTTTTGGAGGAAGATGAATGAAAATAATTCTGTTTCTGAAGGGAAATGTGATGATTTGTCTTAAAATCGTTGTTCATCCTGCAACAACAAAAAAATGAAGATAGTGCCAATGAAATTATTTCAAGGTCATCTTTGGGAGCCTAAAAATTGATGCACGAGCATGGAAGCACACAGAGCAAGGAGAGAGGTCTGGGTTTTAAGCTCTTCTCTACTAACTAGCTCTGTGGCCTGGGGGAGCCACTTGCTCAATTCCCTGTTGTCAAATATTATCTTCCTCACTGGAGAATTGTGAGAATACATAATATGGGATTGTGAACTGTAAAACAGAACAAAAGTGTAGAATGGCCATTGCAGTAGCAGAGCCTATAAAGTGTTCTGTAGTGATGATAAAAGCAATGGTCATCTTTCCAATGCTGTTTTTCCTAAGACTCCTTGCATGCTATTACATAAAATAGCTCAAACCAAGCACAGAGTTTTCAGTAAGCATTTTGGACTCTACCCTAAATTCTAATTAATCCTGAGTCTTGGCACTTGGAGGGAGTGATTCCAAGTTTTCTGGGTGAAAAGTAGAACAAACTCATTAGCAAGTGCCAGATATGGTCCTCAACCCCGTCTGGTGTGGTTTGCTAGAGGGCGCTGATGATATTTCTGGTGTGTTTGATGCTATGAAGACAGTTGTCATTAGGAACTCCTGCCCAGGTAACAGAGGCTGACACCTGGAATGCAGATGCAACAGGAAAGATGAAGGCGGGATGAGGTGGTGTTGGAGGGATGGGCCATGCTAGTGACTCACTCACTCCGACATCCTTAGCAACCTGGGACATCCCAGTGAGGGCAATAGCTGCCTGGGGTCTCCCAGCCCCTCAGTGTTGTAAATAATGCCACAGGTCTCTGAGGAGGAGCTGGGAGGGGAGGGTAAGGACTGTCGAAGCAAACTGAGAAGTCAGGAGCTTGTCCCCGTGCCCACTCCTCTGTCCATGCTGGCCTAGACACCCACAGCCTTCCATGGGGCAAAGGTTCTAGAACCAGGAGTGTGGCAGCTTTGAGCTCAAACCGTCTACTGGTGTGTGTGTGTGTGTGTGTGTTGTGTGTGTGTGTGCATGCACGCGCGCACGTGCACGTGCACGTGTATGTAGGGGCCTGGTACTCACGGGAATCCAGTTAGGAGACTAGGCATTGGCTGAGAGGAGCTCCAGAGTGAGGTCAGCATGCCCAGTCTGCCCAGGGTGGGCAGAGGTTTCAACAGGCTGGGCAGCAGCCTGAGAGCCTGGCAACAAGTCCTGACGGGGAACAAGTCCAGATGCGGCTCCAGGACAGGCCAGGCTCCAGGACCTGGGCCAGGCTGAGAGGGGAGACGGGAGAGGTCCTCTTTCTATTCAAGATAATTTATAAGTTTCCAAATTCTTGACCGCATCATTCCAGTTGTAATGTGCATGCCCCCAGAAGGTGATTAAGGTGGTGTTCTTCAAGGGACAGCCCCCAGATGCAAGCATCAGAAGCACCCGGATAACCCCGATTAAAATGTCTACTTTGATTTTGAGGGTGTAGGGTGGGGCTCAAGCATGCGCACTTTAAACAGGGACTCCAAATGCTTGTTTTTGCATAAAGACTCCCCCTGCAGATAAATATCTTAGATGTCAAGACAGGAAGATGGGCAGATATTTTTTGACCTAGCTTTTCAGTATTCCTCAAGTTACACTATATTAGTTGTTTACTCCATCAAACCTTGAGAGAAAAATATGTTTGAGCATGGTAGAGAGTTGCATAACATTTCTCATTTCCTTTTCCCTTCTCATATTCAGTGCAATTCCTGATTTTCCAGTGAGAATTCCTAGCTTGGAGTCATGGATATCACCTGCCCCACCTCCGTCATCTCCCAGCAGGAAACAGAAACTTCATCATCAAGCATGTATTAGTTTTCTACACTGTGTAGCAAATTACCACAAACTTAGAGGCTTAATGCTCCCCCCCATTTATCATCCCACCATTTTCATGGCTCAGGAGTCCAGCCACGGCTTAGCTGGGGTTCTGTACCACAGGCTGCAATCAAGGTATTAGCCAGACTGTGTTCTCATCTGGAGCTCAGAATTCTCTTCCAAGCTTTCATGATTGTGGGCAGATCTCACTTCCTTGTGGTTATAGAATGGAGGGTCTCAGCTTCTTACTTGCTTGTGACTGGAAGCCACCATCAGATTCTAGAGGTGCCTGTAGTTACCAGCCATATGGTCCTCTCCATAAACAGTCCACACCATGGCTGTTTGCATCTGAGACCAGCAGGAGAATTTCTCACTATACAGGCAGCTAAGACGAGGTTTTATGTAATATAACCTAATCAAGGGAGTGAAGGCACATCAGTTTGGCCGTATTGGTTATGTATTAGTTGGCCAGGGCTGTCATGACAAAGTAACACAGACTGGGGGGCTTACACAATGAACATTTATTTTCTCACACTTCTAGAGGCTAGAAGTCTGAGATCAAGGTGTCGGCAGAGTTAGTTTCTCCTGAGGTTCTCTCCGTGGCTTGCAGTGGGCCACCTTTTCCCTGTGTCGTGACATGGTCACCCTCTGTGTGTGTCTGTGTCTGAATCCCTTTTTCTTTTTCGTTTTTCTTTTTCGAGATGTAGTCTTGCTCTGTCGCCTAGACTGGAGTGCAGTGGCATGACATCAGCTCACTGCAACCTCTGACCACTGGGTTCAAGAAATTCTCCTGCCTCAGCCTCTCGAGTAGCTGGGATTACAGGTGCCCACCACTAAGTCCAGCTAATTTTTGTATTTTTAGTAGAGATGGGGTTTTACCATGTTGGCCAGGCTGGTCTCAAACTCCTGACCTCAAGTGATCCACCGTCTTTGGCTTCCCAAAGTGCTGGGATTACAGGCATGAGCCACTGTGCCCAGCCTGAATCCCTTTTTCTTATAAGGACACCAGTCACATTGGATTAGGGCAAATCCATATGGCTTCATTTAACCTAAATCATCTCTCCAGAGGTCCTGTCTCCAAATACAGCCACATTCTGAGGTACTGAGGGTTAGGACTTCAACATACGAATGTTGGGGGAACCCAATTAATCCCATAACACAGAGTAATGTGGGATATATGAGAAAAGAAAAAGTGCGGTAAGTGCGACAGTAAGGAAAATACAAGATGCCTTGGGGAAATTCCTGGGAGGATGGTCAGATCCAGACTTAGGCCAGGGTCAGATCCAGACTTTAGCCTTCCTGGAGGAGCTGAAATCTAAGCTTGGACATGAAGCATCAGAAACAGCTAACAGGATAAAGAGGGAAGGGACCAAGTGTCCAGGCAAAAGGAATAACATTCCGACAGTTAGGAATGATTTTAGATTCAAGTAAGAGTATATCGCATTGATTAAAAGTGACTTGAAGCAGTTGGAGTCTATTTTCATCACATCCTAAGGAGGTGGCATAGGAAACTTCTGGCCTTGGTTCAGCAGACTGATGTCAGGTGGCACCCCTGTGATTCTCTTGGCATGTTCCTTACAGTCACAAGATAGCTATTCCTGCCTGATTATCATTTCTGTGTTCAAGGCACAAAAAATCAGGGAAAGTTATGAGCAATGTCTATCCTTTTAATCAGGAAAGCAAAACCTGTCCTAGAAGCTTCCAGGAGACCATGGCTTAACTTCCATAGGTTAGACAGTGTCACAAATGGCTCCCTTAGCTTCAAAGAAGGCTGAGAGCAGGAGTGTTTTGCCATCCCAGACACTGTTGTGGAAGTGGAAGGGAGATAGAAGCTGAGAGTGAATATATCAGTCCATCAGGGTGGCCATAAGCATTGAAAGGGCTGAGTGTGAAGGAAAAAGCCTTGTTTAGTGAACTGACAGTGGTTAGTAGAGTCAGAGGATGGACTCAAGCGGGAGAAATGGCAAGTGTAGGGATGGGGTCATGAAGGAGAGATGAACAAGTTTGGATTTTTACCTTGAAGACATCAGAGGATGTCCCAGTTATCTATTGCCATGTAATAAACTACCCCAAACTTAGTGGCACCAAACAGTGACCATTTTGTTATGTGCAGATTCTGTGAGTCAGGAATTCTGACAGGCACAGCAGGGATGGCTTGTCCCTGCTATATGGTATGTGGAGCCTTAGCTCAAAGACTGAATGCCTGGACATGGCTCAAGTGGCTGGGGACAGGGTCATTGAAGACTTCTTTACTCACCTGTCTGGCACCTGGGCTGGGATGGCCTGAAGGTTGGAATCAACTGGGCTGTGAACTGGAGACCACCATGTGGCCTCTCCATGAGGTTGACTTGGGCTCCTTCTAGTGTGCTGCTGGCTTCTGAGAGCAAGTGTCTGGAGACTGGGCATATCAAGAGACCCAGGCTGAAGCTGCAAGGCTCCTTCCACCCTAGCCTTGGAAGCCACAGAGCACCATTTTGGTTCTGATGCATCCTCTTGGTTATGTGGAAGCCACTCAGAGGCAGCCCAGATCCAAGAGAATGTGAATTAGCCTCCACCTCTTGAAGAGGGAGAGGCAAGATGACATTGTAGAGGAGCATGTGGATGGGAGATGTGGCAGCCATCTTTTGAAAAGCCCATATGCCCTCAGGGGTGACTGAAAGGTTTTAGGCAAGGGTAATAAGTTTAGACTGTGCTTTTAGAAAAATCATAATGGCTGTAGTTTGAGAACTAGTTGGAATGGTCAAAGACTGTAGGTGGGGAGATGTGGTAGGAGGTTGGCCTCAGTAAATACGGTGGGTGTTGCATCTGGACAGCCTGGAGAGCTATTTTGCAGGTGGAATCACCAGGACTTAGGACTAAGTAAATGAGAGGTTTGAGGGAGAGGAGGAGTCAAGGTTCAGGATTAAGCAGCTGGTAACCGGTGCCTTTAACCAACACAGGCACACAGGAATAGGGCCGATCTGGGAGAAGACAGAAGGCTCAATTGTGAACATTTGACTTTTGAGTTTCTGTAAGACATCCAAGGACAGTTTTCTAATCATTGGTTATATGGGTTTAGTGTTCAGAAAAAATTTCTAATCTAGAGATATTGATTTGAAAATCATTAATTTAGAGTTGGTAATTGAGATGTTGAGAGAAAATGAGATTTACCATGGATAGAGTGTAGAATGAATGAGAAAAGAAATGAAGGTAAACAGAATTCTGGGGGGCACCAATATTTAAAGTCCAGGGAAAGAAGTCTATAAAGGAGGTTGGTGAGTGGTCAATGAGGTAGAAGAATGTAGTAGGTTGATAATAGCTTCCAAAGATAGGTCCAAATTCCTAGCATGTTACCTTATTTGAAAATGGGTGTTTGTAGATGTGATTAAGGTAAGGATTTTAAGATGAGGAAACTATCCTGGATTTATGGATAGACCCTAAATGCCATGACAAATATCCTTATAAAAGAGAGGCAAGAGGGAGATTAGATATGCACAGAAGAGAAGGTGATGTGAAGACAGGGACAGATTAGAGTGATGTAGCCACAAGTCAAAAAATGCCTGGGGCTACTAGAAGCAGGAAGAATCAAAGAACAGGTTGTCCCTAGAGCCTTCAGGGGGAAGATGGTCCTGTTGACACCTCGATTTCAAACTTTTGACCTCCAGAACTGTAAGACAATAAACATCTGTTGTTCTAAGCCACTTAGTTTGTGGCAATTTGTTACAGTGCCCCTAGGAAATTAATGAAGATGGAAATCAGGACCGTGTAATACCATGGAAACCAAGGAAGAGAGGATTTTAAGAGGATGAGTGGTAAATTCATTTAACAAATAGTTTTGGGAATACTGTATGTAGCAGACCCTGTCCAAGATGCGGAAGATGCTGTCCTCATGAAGCTTACATTTATTATTATTATTATTTTAAAGTGAAAACGAGCATATTAAGAAATTAAAGGAATAAAAGAATGGCTACTCCACAGGAAGAGCAGCCTTGGGGGCTGCTGGTTGGCTATTTTTTATGGTTATTTCTTGATTAAATGCTAAACAAGGAGTGGATTATTCATGAGTGTTCACAGAAAAGGTTGGGCAATTCCTGGAACTAAGGGTTCCCCCAACCTTTTAGACCATATCGGGTAACTTATGGCATTTGTAAATTGTTATGGCACTGATGGGAGTGTCTTTTAGCATGCTAATGCATTATAATTAGCGTATAATGAGCAGTGAGGACGACCAGAGGTCTTTCATTACCATCTTAGTTTTGGTGGGTTTTGGCTGGCTTCTTTACCACAATCTGTTTTATCAGCAAGGCCTTTGTGAGCTTATCTTGTGCCAGCCTATCTCATCCTGTGACTTAGAATGCCTAACCTCCTGAGAATGCAGCCCAGTAGGTCTCAGCCTCATTTTACCCAGCTGCTATTCAAAATGGCATCACTGTGGTTCAAACACCTCTGACATATTTCCCCCTTCCCTTTTACAAGGGAACCCTTAATCCTAAGGGTTGTAGAGAGACAAAGATCCATCTTCTGTAACTTCTTCAGGCTAGAGAGGGGTGATGATATTCCTGCCTAACTGTTAGGGTCTCTTGTATTCAGGGTAGAGAGGAGCTCAGTCAGAAAGCATGGGTGTGTCGAGGACCGCTCATAACTCTTGAGTTCCAACAAAAGGTGATATCTGGAAGATTAATAATTGTCCAATTTAAGAGAACATTGAGTAAGCTTATCCTGCATTCCTACACATAGAGTACAGCAGCAATATATTTTACAAGAGTAAAGCAAAATAAGTAAAGCTATCCCAAATAAACTAAATAAGAACGCTTTCCATGAACTGGGTAACTGTTGGAACCAAGCTGATATGGGGTTGCTAGCTGATTCCAATATGTGTCCAGAATTAGAACACTAATCCAAATTGTTACATTACCAATTCCTCTGACTTATTCTGAGCTGCAGTCAGAGATCACTGATTGGTTCACAGGAATAAGCAGGGTCAGTCTAAATTGCAGGAAAAAACGGAAAAACAACTAATTGGACTATAATCTAATAACAAGTGTACCATAGTTTTTGAAATGTATTTTTCCTCTCTTCAGTCTTCCATTTTTACTAAAGACACATCATGGTAAGATCAGTTTGCTTTATTATTCTTGGCCTGATTATTTGCATAAAGTGCAGCAAAAATAAGCATTTTTCACATAAGCTTTTAAAATGAGCTTTGATGAAACTTTGTTCCATAGAGGAATCACAAATAAAGACTTTTTTTTGAGAGGTGCAGTCTTGGCTCACTGCAACCTCTGCCTCTCGGGTTCAAGTGATTCTTCTGCCTCAGCCTCCTGTAGGTGGGATTACAGGCACCCACCACCATGCCTGGCTACTTTTTTGTATTTTTAGTAGAGATGGGGTTTTGCCATGTTGGGCAGGCTGGTCTCAAGCTCCTTATCTCAGGTGATCTGCCTGCCTCAGCCTCCCAAAGTGCTGGGATTACAGGTATGAGCCACTGCACCTGGCCAAAGACTTTTTTCTTTTTAAAGCTGAGCCCACCATGGGTTTGTACCATAAATTCCTCTGCCCTTGAGGTCCCGAGATAACTGGGACTTTCAGAAAGTGACATTCTTTAATTATCACAGTTCAGAAAGCCTGTACAGAGACTGTGCAGACAGGTATGAGGCCAGGTTTCCCAAGGGGCTTTTATTGGCTCTATAAGTCAAATTTGATTCCTTAAAGAAAAGTATACCATTACAGGCAAAGCCTTGCTAAAATAACCAGTTTCTCAATTGTGTCCTATTGCAAAAGAAAACAGATTCTTACTGCATTTATGTAATTAACTATATTGCCATAAGTTAAGAATACTCACAAATAGTTTTTAAATTCTGAAGAAATCAGGTAGAGAGAAAGAAATATGCTCCAAATTTTGTTCACTCAATTGTTAAAAGCTGTCAGTAGCTCAAAAGAAAAGTTTCCTTGACTCTGAAAAACAAAATGAAGGATCAGCAATGTTTAAAGCAAAAAGTCAAAAAGATTACTTCAGTCTTCCGTTAGTTCAGTCCATACAGTTAACTCCTGTTCTGCTTGACATTCATGAGTATTGCAGTTCTCCACGAGAGTCCTCAAAATTTTTTCTCCATTCTAATGTCACAATCTCCAAAGTTATCAGAAACCTGCATTCAAGAACACCTGTTAAAGTCCTATAGCTGTCTTTAAACCACCTTTTAAAGAGGATTAAAACAAGACAACAATTGTGGATGACACAACATCTTAGTTAGGACAGCCAATATTAAAGCCATAAATGACAAGAAAATTTTGGTTACTTCCGTGGCATACAACAATTTTACATAACAATCATAAACATTAATAACATACACTAAGTCATATCAGAATTATAGGAATTTCCCATAATTTTGGAACACATACCAATAACATATGTATACAAATAAACCCCAAAGAAAGCCTAACACCATTTCATATTTGACAATGTGTTTCATATTTGACAATGTTTCCTGTATGATTTTATGCCAAATAAGCCAAATATGTCATTTTTGTACTTTAGGGGACTTAATACCTAAAAGATTAATTAGGTCAGAAAAGACAAAATTTATTTTTTTTTAACTTTTTATTTTATTTTACTTTAAGTTCTGGGATACACGTGCAGAACGTGCAGGTTTGTTACATAGGTATGCATGTGCCATGGTGGTTTGCTGCACCTATCAACCCATCATCTAGGTTTTAAGACTGGCATGCAGTAGGTATTTGTCCTAATGCTCTCCCTCCCCTTGCCCCACAGCCCCTGACAGGCCCCAGTGTGTGATATTCCCCTCCCTGTGTCCGTGTGTTCTCACTGTTCAACTCCCACTTATGAGTGAGAGCATGCAGTGTTTGGTTTTCTGTTTCTGTGTTAGTTTGCTGAGGATGATGGTTTCCAGCTTCATCTATGTCCCTGCAAAGGACACGAACTCATCCTTTTTTATGACTGCATAGTATTTCATGGTGTATATGTGCCACATTTTCTTTATCCCGTCTATCATTGATGGGCATTTGTGTTGGTTCCAAGTCTTTGCTATTGTAAATAGTGCTGCAATAAACATACATGTGCATATGTCTATAGTAGAATGATTTATAATCCTTTGGGTATATACCCAGTAATGGGATTGCTGGGTCAAATGGTATTTCTGGTTCTAGATCCTTGAGGAATCGCCACACTGTCTTCCACAATGGTTGAACTGATTTACGCTCCCACCAACAGTGTAAAAGCATTCCTATTTCTCCACATCCTCTCCAGCATCTGTTGTTTCCTGACTTTTTAATGATCACCATTCTAACTGGCATGAGATGGTATCTCATTGTGGTTTTGATTTGCATTTCTTTAATGACCAGTGATGATGAGCATTTTTTCATATGTTTGTTGACTGCACAAATGTTTTTTTTCTTTTTTTGAGAAGCATCTATTCATATCCTTCACCCTCTTTTTAATGGGGTTGTTTTTTTCTTGTAAATTTGTTTAAGTTTCTTGTAGATTCTGGATATTAGCCCTTTGTCAGATGGATAGACTGCAAAAATTTTCTTCCATTCTGTAGGTTGTCTTTTCACTCTGATGATAGTTCCTTTTGCTGAGCAGAAGCTCTTTAGTTTAATTAGATCTCATTTGTCAATTTTGGCTTTTGTTGCAATTGCTTTTGGTGTTTTTAGTCATGAAGTCTTTGCCCATGCCTATGTCCTGAATGGTACTGCCTAGGTTTTCTTCTAGGGTTTTTATGGTTTTAGGTTTTACATTTCAGTCTTTACTCCATCTTGAGTTAATTTTTGTATAACGTGTAAGGAAGGGGTCCTGTTTCTGTTTTCTGCATATGGCTAGCCTGTTTTCCCAGCACCATTTATTAAATAGGGAATCCTTTGCCCACTTCTTGTTTTTGTCAGACTTGTTGAAGATCAGATGGTTGTAGATGTGTGGTGTTATTTCTGAGGCCTCTGTTCTGTCCAATTGGTCTGTATATCTGCTTTGGTACCAGTACTATGTTGTTTTGGTTACTGTAGCCTTGTAGTAGAGTTTGAAGTCAGGTAGTGTGATGCCTCCAGCTTTCTTCTTTTTGCTTAGGATTGTCTTGGCTATACGGGCTCCTTTTTGGTTCCATATGAAATTTAAAGTAGTTTTTTTTATAGTTCTGTGAAGAAAGCCAATGGTAGCTTGATGGGGATAGCATTGAATCTATAAATTATTTTGGGCTGTATGGCCATTTTCATGATATTGATTCTCCCTATCCATGAGCATGGAATTTTTTTCCATTTGTTTGTGTCCTCTCTTATTTCTTTGAGCAGTGGTTTGTAGTTCTCCTTGAAGAAGTCTGTCACAGCTCTTGTAAGTTGTTTATCAGCTTAAGGAGTTTTTGGGCTGAGATGATGGGGTTTTCTAAATATACAATCACATTGTCTGCAAACAGAGACAATTTGACTTCCTCTATTCATATTTGAATACCTTTTATTTCTTTCTCTTTCCTGATTGCCCTGGTCAGAACTTCCAATACTATGCTGAATAGGAGTGGTGAGAGAGGGCATCCTTGTCTTGTGCCAGTTTTCTAAGGGAATGCTTCCAGCTTTTGCCCATTCAGTGTGATATTGGCTAGGGGTTTGTCATAAATAGCTCTTATTATTTTGAGATATGTTCCATCAATACCTAGTTTATTGAGAGTTTTTAGCATGAAGGGGTGTTGAATTTTATCAAAGGCCTTTCTGCATCTATTGAGATAATCATATGGTTTGGTCATCAATTCTGTTTATGTGATGGATTACGTTTATTGATTTGCGTATGTTGAACCAGACTTTCATCCCAGGGATGAAGCTGACTTGATCGTGGTGGATATGCTTTTCGATGTGCTGGTGGATTTGGTTTGCCAGTATTTTATTGAGGATTTTTGCATCGGTGTTCACCAGGAATATTGTCCTGAAATTTTCTTTTTTTGTTGTGTCTCTATTAGGTTTTGGAATCAGGATGATGCTGGCCTCATAAAATGAGTTAGGAAGGAGTCCCTCTTTTTCTATTGTTTGGAATAGTTTCAGAAGGAATGGTACCAGCTCCTCTTTGTACCTTTCATAGAATTCAACTGTGAATCCGTCTGGTCCTGGGTTTTTTTTTTTTTTTTTTCTGGTTGGTAGGCTATTAATTACTGCCTCAATTTCAGAACTTGTTATTAGTCTATTCAGGGATTTGAATTCTTCCTGTTTTAGTCTTGGGAGGGCATATGTATCCAGGAATTTATCCCTTCTAGATTTTCTGGTTTATTTGCATAGAGGTGTTTATGGTATTCTCTGATGGTAGTTTGTATTTCTGTGGGATCAGTGGTGATAACCCCCTTATCAGTTTTTATTGTGTATATTTGATGATATCTCTTTTCTCTTTCATTAGTCTGGCTAGTAGTCTCTCTATTTTGTTAATCTTTTCAAAAAACCCACTCCCAGATTCATTGATTTTTTGAAGGGTTTTTATCTCCTTCGGTTTTGCTCTGATCTTAGTTATTGCTTGTCTTCTGCCAGCTTTTGAATTTGTTTGCTCTTGCTTCTCTAGTTTGTTTAATTTTGATGTTAGGGTATCTATTTTAGATCTTTTCCGCTTTCTGATGTGGGCATTTAGTGCTATAAATTTTCCTCAAAACACGGCTTTAGCTGTGTCCCAGAGATTCTGGTACGTTGTGTCTTTGTTCTCATTGGTTTCAAAGAACTTATTTATTTTTGCCTTAACTTCATTATTTACCAAGTAGTCACTCAGGAGCAGGTTGTTCAGTTTCCATGTAGTTGTGAAGTTTTGAGTCAGTTTCTTAATCCTGAGTTCTAATTTGATTGCACTGTGGTCTGAGGCTGTTTTTTATGATTTCTGTTCTTTTGCATTTGCTGAGGAGTGTTTTAGTTCCAATTATGTGGTCGATTTTAGAATAAGAGTGATGTAGTGCTGAGAAGAATGTACATTCTGTTGACTTGGGGTGGAGAGTTCTGTAGATGTCTATTAGGTCCACTTTGTCCAGAGCCGAGTTCAAGTTCTGATTATCCTTGTTAATTTTCTGTCTCATTGATCTGTTTAATATTGACAGTGGGGTGTTAAAGTTCCTCACTATTATTGTGTAGGAGTCTAAGTCTCTTTGTAGGTTTCTAAGCACTTGGGTGCTTCTGTGTTGGGTGCATATATGTTTAGGATAGTTAGCTCTTCTTGTTGCATTGATCCCTTTACCATTATATAATGTACTTCTTTGTCTTTTTGATCTTTGTTGGTTTAAAGTCTGTTTTATCAGAGACTAAGATTGCAACCCCTCCTTTTTTCTTGAGATGGAGTCTTGCTCTGTCACCTAGGCTGGAGTGCAGTGTTGCGATCTTGGCTCACTGCAACCTCTGCCTCCCAGTTCAAGCAATTCTCCTGCCTCAGCCTCCTGAGTAGCTGGGACTACACGTGTGTGCCACCACGCCTGGCTAATTTTTTGTATTTTTAGTAGAGACAGGGTTTCACTGTGTTAGCCAGGATGGGCTTCATCTCCTGACTTCGTGATCTGCCCACCTCAGCTTTCCTAAGTGCTGGGATTACAGGTGTGAGCCACTGTGCCCAGCCCAACCCCTGCTTTTTTTTTTTTTTTTTTTTTTTTTTTGCTTTCCATTTGCTTGGTAAATATTCCTCCATCCCTTTTTTTTGAGCCTGTGTGTGTCTTTGCACATGAGATGGGTCTCCTGAGTACAGCACACCCATGGGTCTTGACTTTTTATCCAATTTGCCAGTATGTGTCTTTTAATTGGGGCATTTAGCCCATTTGCATCTAATGTTAATATAGTTATGTGTGAATTTGATCTTGTCATTATGACACTAGCTGGTTATTTTGCCTGTTAGTTGATGAAGTTTCTTCATGGTGTCGATGGTCTTTACAATTTGGTATATTTTTGCAGTGGCTGGTACCAGTTTTTCCCTTCCATATTTAGTGCTTCCTTTGGGAGCTCTTGTAAGGCAGGCCTGGTGGTGACAAAGCCTCTCTGCATTTGCTTGTCTGTAAAGGATTTTATTTCTCCTTTGCTTATGAAGCTTAGTTTGGCTGGATATGAAATTCTGGGTGAAAATTCTTTTCTTTAAGAATGTTGAGGCTGGGCACAATGGCTCACACCTGTAATCCTAGCACTTTTTGAGGTTGAGGTGGGCAGATCCCGAAGTCAAGAGATTGAGACTATCCTGGCCAGCATGGTGAAACCCCATCTCTACTAAAAATACAAAAATTAGCTGGGCATGGGGCACACACCTGTAGTCCCAGCTATGTGAGAGGCTGAGGCAGGAAAATCGCTTGAACCCGGGAGGCAGAGGTTGCAGTGAGCCAAGATCGCACCACTGCACTCCAGCCTGGGCGACAGAGCAAGACTCCGTCTCAAAAAAAAAAAAAAGAATGTTGAATATTGGCCCCCACTCTCTTCTGGCTTGTAGGGTTTCTGAAGAGAGATCTGCTGTTAGTCTGATGGGCTTCCCTTTGTGCATAACCTGACGTTTCTTTCTGGCTGCCCTTAACATTTTTCCCTTCATTTCAACCTTGGCGAATCTGATGATTATGTGTCTTGGAGTTGCTCTTCTCGAGGAGTATATTAGTGGTGTTCTCTGCATTTCCTGAAGTTGAATGTTGGTGTGTCTTGCTAGGTTGGGGAAGTTCTCCTGGATATTATCCTGAAGAGTGTTTTCCAGCTTGGTTCCACTTTCAGGTACACCAGTCAAACGTAGTTTTGGTCTTTTCACATAGTCTCACATTTCCTGGAGGGTTTGTTCATTCCTTTTCCATTTTTTTTCTCTAATCTTGTTTTCATGCTTTATTTTATTAAGTTGATCTTCAATCTGTGATATTCTTTTTATGCTTGATCAATTTGACTATTAATACATGTGTATTTGTTCTTGTACTGTGTTTTTCAGGTCCATCAGGTCATTTATGTTTTTTTTTTTTAACTGGTTATACTAGTTAGCAATTCGTCTAACCTTTTTTCAAGGTTCTTAGCTTCCTTGCATTGGGTCAGAACATGCTTCTTTAGCTTGGAGGAGTTTGTTATTACCCACCTTCTGAAGCCTACTTCTGTCAATTCATCAAAATCATTCTCCATCCAGTTTTGTTCCCTTGCTGGCGAGGAGTTTTGATCCTTTGGAGGAGAAGAGGCATTCTGGTTTTTGAAATTTTCAGACTTGTTGCACTGGTTTTTCCTCATTTTTGTGGATTTATCTACCTTTGGTCTTTGATGTTGGTGACCTTCGGATGGGGTTTTGTGTGGACGTCCTTTTTGTTGATGTTGATGCTATTCCTTTATGTTTGTTAGTTTTTCTTCTAACAGTCAGGCCCCTCTGCTGCAGGTCTGCTGGAGTTTACTCCAGACCTCGTTTGCCTGGGTATCACCAGCAGAGGCTGCAAAACAGCAAAGATTGCTGCCTGTTCCTTCCTCTGGAAGCTTCGTCCCAGAGGGGCACCCCTGAGATGCCAGCCTAAGCTCTCCTGTATGAGGTGTCTGTCAGCCCCTGCTGGGAGGTGTCTCCCAGTCAGGAGGCATGGGGGTCAGGGACCCACTTGAGAACCAGTCTGTCCCTTAGCAGAGCTCGAGTGCTGTGCTGGGAGATCTGCTGCTGTCTTCAGAGCCGGCAGACAGGAACGTTTAATTCTGCAGAAGCTACACCCATAGCTGCCCCTTCCCTGAGGTGCTCTGTCCCAGGAAGATGGGAGTCTTGTCTATAAGCCCCTGACTGGGGCTGCTGCCTTTCTTTCAGAGATGTCCTGGCCAAAGAGGAGGAATGTAGAGAGGCAGTCTGGCTATAGCAGCTTTGCTGAGCTGCAGTGGGCTCCGTCCAGTTGGTACTTCCTGGCAGCTTTGTTTACATTGTGAGGGGAAAACCGCCCACTCAAGCCTCAGTAATGGCCAACGCCTCTCCTCCAACCAAGCTTGAGCATCCCAGGTCAACTTCAGAGTGCTGTGCTGGCAGCGAGAATTTCCAGCCAGTGGATCTTAGCTTGCTGGGCTCCGCGGGGGTGGGATCCACTGAGCTAGACCACTTGGCTCCCTGGCTTCAGCCCCCTTTCCAGGGGAGTGAACAGTTCTGTTTCACTGGTGTTTTTGGCGCCACTGGGGTATGAACAAAAACCTTCTCCAGCTAGCTCGGTGTCTGCCAAAATGGCCACCCAGTTTTGTCCTTGAAACCCAGGGCCCTGGTGGTGTAGGCTCCTGAGGTAATCTCCTGGTCTGTGGGTTGGGAAAAGTGTAGTATCTGGGCCGGAATGCATTGTCCCCCATGGCACAGTCCCTCAGGGCTTCCCTTGGCTATGGGAGGGTGTTCCCTGACCCCTGCACTTCCCGGGTGAGGTGATGCCCTACCCTGCTTCATCTAGCCCTCCATGGTGTGCACCCACTACCTAACCAGTCCCAATGAGATGAGCAGGTACCTCAGTTGGAAATGCAGAAACCACCTGCCTTCTGTGTTGATCTCACTGGGAGCTGCAGACTGGAGCTGTTCCTATTCAGCCATCTTGCCAGCCACTCTGCCTTTTCTTTCTATAATTCTTTTATGAGCTAAATGATAGGCAATTTCCCCCACAGTCTAGGGCTTGTTTCACATTCTCCTAACAGAACATTTTGAAGAGGTTATGTTCTTAATTTTAACCATGTCCAATTCATATTTTTTCTTTTATAGACTCTGTTTTCTAAAAAATATTTGCATAACCCAAAGTCACAAAAGTTTTTCCTTTCTTTTTTTCTAAAAGATATAAATTTCTAGGTTTTACGTTTAAGTTTATGATCTACTTGCGTTAGTTTTTGTATATAGTGTGAGGTGTGCCTTGAATTTTTCTTTCTTTTCTTGCTTAAGGATATGCAACTCATTTCTATTTCTTTAAAATAATAAAGACACTATTATTTAAAAGAAGAATAAATATTTATGCAAACTGTGAAAGTGGAGGATATGCCTGCCTCCTGTTCCCAGGGAGAAGGCAGAAGTGGGCGGGCAGGGGAAAGGTAAGGGTTTTGAGAGCAACATGGTCTCTTCATTGTGGGCTCCGCAGGCTAAGGAGATGCGGGGCTGGGGCTGGCAGAGCAGTCAGCTGAGGCAGTGGGAAGTGCCCTGGTGGGGTCAGTGGCTCCTGTAGGGGTAAAACAAGGGTCAATAGGATGAAGCAGTCTGGAGGCTCAGGAGAAGGTGGCAGGGCCCTGACTCTGAGCCCGGCTGCAGGCTGGGTGTGCTCAGAGGTGCATGGTCTCCCCTGGGCGGCTCCTTGGTGTGTAGGAAGGCCCAAGACACCGAGACATTGCTGCACCTACTCCTAGAGCTCCCGCGGTGGCTCTGCGACTGGGCTGTGGCCGGGGTACTTCCTGCAGTAGGGCAGGCGGCAGGCTGAGGGAAGGCTGCTTCTCCTGGAAGACACTGTTGCTGGAGAGTGGAGGCTTCTTCTGAGTGGCCCAGGCCTGGACACAAAGGCGGGGACCTCTCCATGTCTCCTGATGGGCTTGAAAGCTGATAGCCTGGGTGACGGGCTCTGCTTGGTGTCTGGGACCTCAAACCAGAGTGGCTCGTCGAATTTCCTTTTTCCCTTGTTGCACTGGCTGAGGGCCTTCAGCATGGTCTCCCTGGCACAGGGATCTGGGGCCTGGTGGGAGGTGGCGCTTATACAGGCTCCCCTCTGTGCTCCGGCGGGGTGATTTTCACGGTCACCAGGCTGCGGACGGGCCGGGGGTGCTGGGCCTTCCAAAACCACCGCTTCATGTAGGCCAGGTGAGCCTCGGAAAAGTCTGGCCCAGTGAGGCTTAGGAGTGGTGGCCTGTTGGGAAAGCACCTCCAGGCCTCTGGGACCATCTCTCTCCGGGTGCGGGCATAGTCCCAATCGAGAGGAGCGGTGGGGAGGGGCGGGGTGTGGACCCCGAGCTTCCCATGGACGTAGACAACTTTGCAGCAGTCCTGGACCTGGGAGCGGAGGACCGGCCTGGACGGCAGGGACCGGTGCTTCTGGGCTCGGGGCAGCACCCTGGCCCGGGGCCAGCCCAGGAACCAGCTCAGGTAGTTGCCCATGACAGCAGTGCAATGGTCGGGACCTTCTGTTAGAAATTCGGCTTCCAGAAGTTTCCGAAGTCTGCCACCAGGGCCAAGTGTGCTGAGCTTGGTGACCGCTGGCCTCAGGACGCTACAAAGCGCGCAAAACATCGCGCGTTGGGCACCCTCTGGCCATAGGGTCCCGCACGGGCCAGGACGGCACCTCGTGGAATCGGGGACGTCACAGGGCGCAGCTGCAGCGGGGAGGGCAGCACCCAGACGATCTGGGAGACCAGGGAAGCTCAAGCCTCCGTCCTTCCCACTGATGGTCCCAGTCACTTGGCTCTGGGCAGAGGGGCCCAGCAGCTGCCTCTACTTTTGTGCCTGACCTTTAAAGGTAGAAGATAGAATTTCTGCTAGGTCCTGAAAACTGCAGATGCCTGTTGACAGAAGGGTGCTGTCTTTGATCAGTGTGAAAATGAACACAATACACTTGGATGCTCTTTCTAGGAAAAACAAATCATTTACTCATATCAGTAAAGGTGATGTGTGTTTCATTCTTCTAGGATGGATGTTAATGTCACTTTTTGCAATTTTGCTCTTAAGAAAATGGAGTCATCAAGTTTTGTTTTAGGACTCGCAATGTTGATTTTATGTGGATTTCCTATAATTTCCAGCCTTCGTATATCCATGAATAGATTGTCTATCTCTGAACATTAATGTCATTTCTCTCCTTTTGCTTAATTTATTTTTAAGAATTATTTCAGTAGTCTTTTGGGGAAAAGGTGATGTTTGGTTACACGTGTAAGTTATTTAGTTGTGATTTCTGAGGTTTTGGTGCACCCTTTACCCCATCAGTGTACCCTGCACCCAATGTGTAGTCTTTCATCCCTCTCTCACCTCCCATCCATTCCCCCAAGTCCCCAAAGTGCATTGAATCATTCTTATGCCTTTGCATCCTCATAGCTTAGCTCCCACTTATGAGTGAGAGCATACGATGTTTAGTTTTCCATTCCTGAGTTACTTCACTTAGAATAATGGTCTCCAACTTCATCCAGGTTGCTGCGAATGCCATTATTTCATTCATTTTTAAGGCCATTTAGTATTCCATAGTACGTTTGTACCAAATTTTCTTTATCCACTCGTACGTTGATGGGCATTTGGGCTGATGCCATAGTTTTGCAATTGCTATTTCTGCTGCTATAAACGTGTGTGTGCAAGTATCTTTTTCATATAATGACTTTTTTCCTCTGGGCAGGTACCGAGTAGTGGCATTGCTGGATCAAATGGTAGTTCTACTTTTAGTTCTTTAAGGAGTCTCCACACTGTTTTCCATAGTGGTTTGTACTAGTTTACATTCCCACCAGCAGTATACCAGTGTTTCCTTTTCACCACACCCATACCAACATCTTTTTTTTTTTTTATTATGGCCATTCTTGCAGGAGTAATGTGGTATCACATTATGGTTTTTATTTGCATCTCCCTGATGATTAGTGATGATGAGCATTTTTTCTTATGTTTGTTGGCTATTTGTATATTTGAGAATTACAAATTGTCTATTTATGTCTTTAGCCCACTTTTTGAATGGGATTATTTGTTTTTTTCTTGCTAATTTGTTTGAGTTCCTCATAGATTCTGGATATTATTCCTTTGTCAGATGGATAGTTTGTGAAGATTTTCTCCCACTCTGTGGGTTGTCTGTTTATCTGCTGATTATTGCTTTTACTGTGCAGAAGCTTTTAGTTTAATTAAGTCCCAGCTATTTATCTCTGGTTTTATTGCATTTCCTTTTGGGTTCGTGGTCATAAAATCTTTGCCTAAGCCAGTGTCTAGAAGGGTTTTTCCGATGTTATCTTCTAGAATTTTTATGGTTTCAGGTCTTAGATTTAAGTCTTTGATCCATCTTGAGTTGATTTTTATATAAGGTGAGAGATGAGGATCCTGTTTCATTCCTCTGCATGTGGCTTGCCAATTATCCCAGCACCATCTGTTAAATAGGGTGTCCTTTCTCCACTTTACGTTTTTGTTTGCATTGTTGAAGATCAGTTTGCTCTAGGTATATGGCTTTATTTCTGGGTTCTCTATTCTGTTCCATTGGTCTAGGAGCCTATTTTCATACCAGCACCATGCTGTTTTGGTGACTATAGCCTTATAATATAGTTTGAAGTCAGGTAATGTGATGCCTCCAGATGTGCTCTTTTGCTTAGCCTTGCTTTGGCTATGAGAACTCTTTTTTGGTTCTATATGAATTTTAGAATTGTTTTTTCTAGTTCTGTGAAGAATGATGGTGGTATTTTGATGGGAATTGCATTGAATTTGTAGACTGCTTTTAGCAGTGTGGTCATTTTCACAATATTGATTCTACCCATCCATGAGCATGGCATGTGTTTCCATTTGTTTGTGTCATCTGTGATTTTTTTCAGCAATATTTTGCAGTTTTCTTTGTAGGGGTCTTTCACTTCCTTGGTTAGGTGTAATATACTCCTGAGTGCTTTTTGTTTGTTTGTTTGTTTGTTTTGCAGCTATTGTAAAAGGGCTTGAGTTCTTGATTTGATTCTCAGCTTGGTTGCTGTTGGTGTATAGCAGTGATACTGATTTATGTATATTGAGTTTGTATCCTGAATTCATTTGTCAGTTTGCTGAATTCATTTATCAGTTCTAGGAGCTTTTAGGATGAGGCTTTAAGGTTTTCTAGGTATACCATTATATCAATGGTGAACAGCAACAGTTTGACTTACTCTTTACTGATTTGGATGCCCTTTATTTCTTTCTCTTGTCTAATTGCTCTGGCTAGGACTTCCAGTACTACATTGAATAGAAGTGGTGAAAGTGGGCATCCTTGACTTGTTCCAGTTCTCAGAGGGAATGCTTTCAGCTTTTCCCCATTCAGTGTAATGTTGGCTGTGGGATTGTCATAGATGGCTTTTATTATCTTAAAGTATGTCCTTTCTATGCTGATTTTGCTGAGGGATGCTGGATTTTGTCAAATGCTTTTTCTGTGTCTATTGAGATGATCATGTTATTTTTGTTTTTAATCCTGTTTATGTGGTGTATCACATTTACTGACTTGCGTATGTTACACCATCTTGCATCCCTAGTATGAAACCCACTTGATCATGGTAGATTATCTTTTTTGTATGCTGTTGGATTCCATTAGCTAGTAATTTGTTGAGGATTTTTGCAACCATGTTCATCAAGGATATTGGTGTGTAATTTTTCTTTTTTGTGATGCGCCTTTCTGGTTTTAGTATTAGGGTGATACTGGCTTCATAGAATGATGTAGGGAGGATTGCCTCTTTCTCTATTTTTTGAAATAGTCTCAATAGATTGGTACAATTCTTCTTTGAATGTCTCACAGAATTCAACTGTGAACTTGTCTGGTCCTGGAATTTTTCTTGTTGGCACTTTCTTTTTAAATTACCATTTCAATCTTGCCGCTTATTACTGGTCTATTCAGAGTTTTAATTTCTTCCTGGTTTAATCTAGGAAGGTTGTATATTTCCAGGAATTTATCCATCTCCTCTAGGTTTTCTTCCCATGTTTAGTGCTTCCTTCAGGAGCTCTTGTAAGGCAGGCCTGGTGGTGATAAAATCTCTTAGCATTTGCTTGTCTGTAAAGGATTTTATTTCTCCTTCGCTTATGAAGCTTAATTTGGCTGGATATGAAATTCTGGGTTGAAAATTATTTCCTTTAAGAATGTTGGATATTGGTCCCCACTCTCTTCTGGCTTGTAGGGTTTCTGCAGAAAGATCTGCTGTTAGTCTGATGGGTTTCCCTTTGTGGGTAACCTGACCTTTCTCTCTGGCTGCCCTTAATATTTTTTCCTTCATTTCAACCTTGGTGAATCTGATGATTATGTGTCTTGGGGTTGCTCTTCTTGAGGAATATCTCTGTGGTGTTCTCTGTATTCCCTGTATTTGAACGTTGTCCTGTCTTGCTAGGTTGGGGAAGTTCTCCTGGATAATATCCTGAAGAGTGTTTTCCAACTTGGTTCCATTCTCCCTGTCATTTTCAGGTACACCTATCAAATGTAGATTTGGTCTTTTCACATAGTCCCATATTTCTTGGAGGTTTTGTTCATTCCTTCTTATTCTTTTTTCTCCAATCTTTATTTCAATCTCGCTTTATTTCATTAAGTTGATCTTCAATCTCCGACATCCTTTTTTTCCACTTGATCAATTCGGCTATTTATACTTGTGTATGCTTCACGAAGTTCTCGTACTGTGTTTTTCAGCTCCATCAGGTCATTTATGTTCTTCTCTAAACTGGTTTTCTAGTTAGCAATTCATCTAACCTTTTTTCAAGGTTGTTAGCTCCCTTGCATTGGGTTAGATCACGCTCCTTTAGCTCGGAGTAGTTTGTTATTACCCACCTTCTGAAGCCTACTTCTGTAAATTCTTCAAACTCATTCTCCATCCAGTTTTGTTCCGTTGCTGGGGAGTTGTGATCTTTTGGAGGAGAAGAGGCATTCTGATTTTTGGAATTTTCAGCCTTTTTGCTCTGGTTTCTCAACATCTTTGTGGATTCATCTACTTTGGTCTTTGATGTTGGTTACCTTTGAATGGGGTCTTTGAGTGGTTGTGCTATTCCTTTCTGTTTGTTAGTTTTTCTTCTAACAGTCAGGTCCCTCTGCTGCAGGTCTGCTGGAGTTTGCTGGAGGTCCACTCCAGACCCTGTTTTCCTGGGTATCACCAGCAGAGGCTGTAGAACAGCAAAGATTGCTGCCTGTTCTTTCCTCTGGAAGCTTCATCCCAGAGGGGCACCTGCCAGATGCCAGCCTGAGCTCTCCTGTATGAGGTGTCTGTCGGCCCCTACTGGGAGGTGTCTCCCATTCAGGATACACGGGGGCCAGGGACCCACTTGAGGAGGCAGTCTGACCATTAGCAGAGCTCGAACGCTGTGCTGGGAGGTCCGCTGCCCTCTTCAGAGCCATCATGCAGGGACGTTTAAGTCTGCTGAAGCTGTGCCCACAGCCACCCCTTCCCTCAGGTGCTCTGTCCCAGGGAGATGGGGGTTTTATCTGTAAGTCCCTCACTGGGGCTGCTGCCTTTTTTTCAGAGATGCCCTGTCCAGAGAGGAGAAGTCTAGCAGTCTGGCCACAGTGGCCTTGCTGAGCAGCAGTGAGCTCGGCCCAGTTCAAACTTCCCAATGGCTTTGTTTACACTGTGAGGGTAAAACCGCCTACTCAAGCCTCAGCAATGGCGGACACCCCTCCCCACACCAAGCTCGAGCATCCCAGGTGGATCTCAGACTGCTGCTCCACTGGGAGCAAGAATTTCAAGCCAGTGGATCTTAGTTTGCTGGGCTCTGTGGGGGTGGGACCTGCCAAGCCGCATCACTTGGCTCCCTGGCTTCAGCACCCCTTTCCAGGGGAGTGAACAGTTCTGTCTCTCTGGAGTTCCAGGCACCACTGGGGTATGGCAAAAAGAAAACCCTGAAGCTAGTTTGATGTCTGCCCAGATGGCCTCCCAGTATTGTGCTTGAAACCCAGGGCCCTGGTGGGGTAGGCACCAGAGGGAATCTCCTGGTCTGCAGGTTACGAAGACCACTGGAAAAGTGCAGTATCTGGGGCAGAATGCATGGTTCCTCTGGCTCAGTCCCTCATGGCTTCCCTTGGGTAGGGGAGAAAATTCCCTGACCGCTTCACTTCCCGAGTGAGGCAATGCCCCACCCTGCTTCGGCTTGCCCTCCATGGGCTGCACCTGCTGTCCAACCAGTCCCAGTGAGATGAACCGCGTACCTCAGTTGGAAATGCAGAAATCACCTGCCTTCTGTGTCGATCTCGCTGGGAGCTGCAGACCGCAGCTGTTCCTATTCGGCTATCTTGCCAGCCAAATGCTTCCAGCTTTTCCCATTCAGTACGGTATTGGCTGTGGGCTTGTCGTAAATAACTCTTCTTATTTTGAGATACATTCCATCAATACCTAGTTTATTGAGAGTTTTTAGCATGAAGGGTGTTGAATTTTATCAAAGGCCTTTTCTGCATCTATTGAGATAATCACGTGGTTTTTGTCATTGGTTGTGTTTATGTGATGGATTATGTTTATTGATTTATGTATGTTGAACCAGACTTGCATCCTAGGGATGAAGCCGACTTGATTGTGATGGATAAGCTTTCTGATGTGCTGCTGGATTTGGTTTGCCAGTATTTTACTGAGGATTTTTGCATCGATGTTCATCATGGATATTGGCCTGAAATTTTCTTTTTTTGTTGTGTCTCTGCCAGGTTTTGGTATTAGGATGATGCTGGCCTCAAAAAATGAGTTAGGGAGGAGTCCCTCTTTTTCTATTGTTTGGAATAGTTTCAGAAGGAATGGTACCAGCTCCTCTTTTTGCCTCTGGTAGAATTCAACTGTGAATCCATCTGGTCCTGGGTTTTTTTTTTTTTTTTTTTTTTTTTTGGTTGGTAGGCTATTAATTACTGCCTCAATTTCAGAACTTGTTATTGGTCTATTCAGGGATTTGACTTCTTCCTGGTTTAGTCTTGGGAGGGTGTATGTGTCCAGAAATGTGCCCATTTCTTTTAGAATTTCTAGTTTATTTGCGTAGAGGTGTTTATAGTGTTCTCTAATGGTAGTTTGTATTTCTGTGGGATCAGTGGTGATATCCCCTGTATCATTTTTTATTGTGTCTATTTGATTCTTCTTTCTTTTCTTCTTTATTAGTCTGGCTAGCAGTCTATCTATTTTGTTGATCTTTTAAAAAAATCAGCTCCTGGATTCATTGGTTTTTTGAAGGGTTTTTTATGTCTCTATTTCCTTCAGTTCTGCTCTGAGCTTAGTTATTTCTTGTCTTCTGCTAGTTTTTGAATTTGTTTGCTCTTGCTTCTCTAGTTATTTGAATTGTGATGTTAGGGTGTCAATTTTAGATCTTTCCCGCTTTCTGATGTGGGCATTTAGTGCTATAAATTTCCCTCTAAACACTGCTTTAGCTGTGTCCCAGAGATTCTGGTATGTTGTGTCTTTGCTCTCATTGGTTTCAAAGAACTTATTTATGTCTGCCTTAATTTCATTATTTACCAAGTAGTCATTCAGGAGCAGGTTGTTCAGTTTCCATGTAGTTGCAAAGTTTTGAGTCAGTTTCTTAATCCTGAGTTCTAATTTGATTGCACTGTGGTCTGAGAGACTGTTAGGATTTCCATTCTTTTGCATTTGCTGATGAGTGTTTTAGTTCCAATTATGTGGTCGATTTTATAGTAAGAGTGATGTGGTGCTGAGAAGAATGTATATTCTGTTGATTTGGGGTGGAGAGTTCTGTAGATGTCTGTTAGGTCCACTTGGTCCAGAGCTGAGTTCAAGTTCTGAATATCCCTGTTAATTTTCTGTCTCATTGATCTGTCTTGTTGACAGTGGGGTGTTAAAGTTTCCCACTATTACTGTGTGGAAGTCTAAATCTCTTTGCAGGTCTCTAAGAACTTGTTTTATGAATCTGGGTCCTGCTGTATTGGGTGCATATATATTTAGGACAGTTAGCTCTTCTTGTTGCATTGATCCCTTTACCATTATGCAATGCACTTCTTTGTCTCTTTTGTCTTTTTTGATCTTTGTTGGTTTAAAGTATTTTATCAGAGACTAGGATTGCAACCCCTGCTTTTTTTTTTTTTTTTTTGAGACAGTCTTACTCTGTCGCCTAGACTGGAGTGCAGTGGTGCGATCTCGGCTCACTACAACCTCTGCCTCCCAGGTTCAAGCGATTCTCCTGCCTCAGCCTCCCAAGTAGCTGGAACTACAGGTGCGTGCCACCACGCCTGGCTAATTTTTTGTATTTTTAGTAGAGATGGGGTTTCTCTGTGTTTGCCTGGATGGTCTCGATCTCCTGACCTTGTGATCTGCCCGCCTTGGCATCCCAAAGTGCTGGGATTATAGGCATGAGCCACTGTGCCCAGCCCAATGCCTGCTTTTTTTCTTTTGCTTTCCATTTACTTGGCAAATATTCCTCCATCCCTTTATTTTGAGCCTATATGTGTCTTCGCACCTGAGATGGGTCTCCTGAATACAGCACACTGATGGGTCTTGACTCTATTTAATTTGCCAGTCTGTATCTTTTAATTGGGGGCATTTAGCCTGTTTACATTTAAGGTTAACATTGTTATTTGTGAATATGATACTGTCATTATGATGCTAGTTGGTTATTTTGACCATTAGTTGATGCAGTTTCTTTATGATGTCAATGGTCTTTGCAATTTGGTATGTTTTTGCAGTGGCTGGTACCAGTTTTTTCCCCCCACATTTAGTGCTTCCTTCAGGAGCTCTGGTAAGGCAGGCCTGGTGGTGACAAAATCTCTCTGCATTTACTTGTCTGTAAAGGATTTTACTTCTCCTTTGCTTATGAAGCTTAGTTTGGCTGGATATGAAATTCTGGGTTGAAAATTCTTTTCTTTAAGAATGTTGAGGCTGGGCGTGATGGCTCACACCTTAATCCCAGCACTTTGTGAGGTTGAGGTGGGTGGATCATGAGGTCAAGAGATCAAGGGTATCCTGGCCAGGATGGTGAAACCCCATTTCTACTAAAAATACAAAAATAAGCTGGGCGTGGTGGCATGCACCTGTAGTCCCAGCTACGTGAGAGGCTGAGGCAGAAGAATCGCTTGAACCTGGGAGGTGGAGGTTGCAATGAGCCGAGATTGTGTCACTGCAGTCCAGCCTGGTGACACAGCGAGACTCTGTCTCGAAAAAAAAAAAAAAAAAAAAAAAAAAAGAATGTTGAATATTGGCCTCCACTCTCTTCTGGCTTGTAGGGTTTCAGCAGAGAGGTCCACCGTTAGTCTGATGGGCTTCCCTTTGTGCATAACCCGATCTTTCTTTCTGGCTGCCCTTAACATTTTTTTCTTCATTTCAATCTTGGTGAATCTGACAATTATGTGTCTTGGGGATGCTCTTCTCGAGGAGTATCTTAGTGGTGTTCTCTGTATTTCCTGAAGTTGAATGTTGGTCTGTCTTGCTAGGTTGGGGAAGTTTTTGTGGATAATATCCTGAAGAGTGTTTTCCAACTTGGTTCCATTCTCTCTGTTACTTTCAGGTAAACCAATCAAACATAAATTTGATCTGTTTACATAGTCCCGTATTTCTTGGAGGCTTTGTTCATTCCTTTGCAATTTTTTCTCTAATCTTGTCTTCATGCTTTATTTCATCAAGCTGATCTTCAATCTGATATCCTTTTTTCCACTTGATTTGACTACTGATATTTGTGTATGCTTCACGAAGTTCTCATGCTCTGTTTTGCAGCTTCGTCAGGTCATTTATGTTCTTCTCTAAACTGGTTATTTTGGTTAGCAATTCATCTAACCTTTTTTAAGATTCTTAGCTTCCTTGCATTGGGTTAGAACATTCTCCTTTAGCTCAGAGGAGTTTGTTATTACCCACTTTCTGAAGCCTACTTCCATCAGTTCATCAAATTCATTCTCTCTCCAGTTTTGTGCCTTTGCTGGAGAGGAGTTGCAATCATTTGGAGGAGAAGAGGCATTCTGGTTTTTGGAATTTTCAGCATTTTTGTGCTGTTTTTTCCTCATCTTCGTGGATTTATCTACGTTTGGTCTTTGAGGCTGATGACCTTTGGATGGGTTTTCTGTGTGTGGAGGTCCTTTTTGTTGATGTTGATGTTATTGCTTTCTGTTTGTTAGTTTTCCTTCTAACAGTCAGACCCCTCTGCTGCAGGTCTGCTGGAGTTTGCTAGAGGTCCACTCCAGAACCTATTTGCCTGGGTATCACCAGCGGAGGCTGCAGAACAGCAAAGATTGCTACCTACTTCTGCCCCTGGAAGCTTTGTCCCAGAGGCACCTGCCAGATGCGAGCCTGAGCTCTCCTGTATGAGGTGTCTGTCGACCCATGTTGGGAGGTCTCTCCCAGTCAGGAGGCACAGGGGTCAGGGACCCACTTAAGGAGGCAGTCTGTCCCTTAGCAGAGCTTGAGCACTGTGCTTGGAGAACCCTCTTTGTCAGGATCCACTGCTCTCTTCAGAGCCAGCAGGCAGAAATGTTTAAGTCTGGTGAAGTTGCGCCCACAGCCACCCCTTCCCCCAGGTACTCTGTCCCAGGGAGATGGGAGTTTTATCTATAAGCTCCTGACTGGGGCTGCTGCCTTTCTTTCAGAGATGCCCTTCCCAGTGAAGAGGAATCTAGAGAGGAAGTCTGGCCACAGCTGCTTTGCTGTGCTGTGTTGAGTTCCACCCAGTCCTTAACACTGTGAGGGGAAAACCACCTACTCAAGTCTCAGTAATTGTGGACGTCCCTCTCCCCACCATGCTCAATTGTCTCAGGTTGACTTCAGACTACTGTTCTGGCAGCAAGAATTTCAAGCCAGTGGTTCTTAGCTTGCTGGGCTCCGTGGGGGTGGGACCTGCCAAACGAGACCAGTTGGCTCCCTGGCTTCAGCCCCCTTTCCAGGGGAGTGAATGGTTCTGTCTTGCTGGGGTTCCAGGCACCACTGGGGTACGAAAAAGAAAACTCCTGCAGCCAGCTCGGTGTCTGCCTGAACAGCCGCCCAGTTTTGTGCTTGAAACTCAGGGCCCTGGTGGTATAGGCACACAAGGGAATCTCCTGGTCTGCAGATTGCAAATATCATGGGAGAAGCATAGTATCTGGCTGGATAACACAGTCCCTCACAACTTCCCTTGGCTGGGAAAGGGAGTCCCCCATCCTTGCACTTTCCGGGTGAGGCAATGCCCCACCCTGCTTCTGCTCGCCCTCTATGGGCTGCACCCACTGCCTAACCAGTCCCAATGAGATGAACTGGGTACCTCAGTTGGAAATGCAGAAATCACCCGCCTTCTGTGTTGGTCTTGCTGGGAGCTGCAGACCAGAGCTGTTCCTATTCAGCCATCTTGCCAGATCCCCCAAAGACATAATTTATAATTTGATTTTGGAAAGTTTGTCAAATCTCAAATGTTTAAATGCTTTATATTTTAAAGTAGAATTTCAGGTTACCGTAAGTCATTCATTTAGCCAAAACGATGACTTAAAATTTTTTCAAAGGCAAAAAACTTTAGTCATTAATAGAGGGAAGACAGCTTTCAAGTTTTATGTCTCTTTTCTTTCCCTTCTTTTTTCTACAGTTTATTCAAAAGGCAAACAAAAATCTTTCTTTTTTTTGATATTACATGAAAATCTTGTTCAAGAGAGAAAGCCAAATCTCATCCTTGCATTAGTGTGCTATTGATTTCAAAACCAGTTCTTAATAAAACCTTATAGACAAATCTATCCAATCTTAATTGGTTTGACCATAAGGTAACACACCATAAACCTTTTGTACCCCTTTACAAATTTTTGTGAAAGAGAAGATCAGTGCTCTATGAAAAACCCATTGTGCTTTTATTCCAATGTTCAATTTATGGAAAAGCTGAATAATACCCCTTTAACTTTAGCCTGTATGTTCACACACAGAATTTATTTTACAGGATTAATTTTTCACAAACGTTCCACAATGTGCTCAAACCTTCAGCTTTATCTTATCTAACTTAAAACAATTCTTTAACCCTTTAATCTAGGCAAAAGAAAAAAAAATCCACATTCCCATGGCATGTTATAATCTTTTACCAAAAACACATTTCGCTTCCCTTATACACTCTGCATGTAAAACTTTTCTTATTTCCCAAAGATTACTTAAGTCACATGAACTAAAAGGCATTACACTTTTTACTTTTCTGACAAAATATTTGATTTAAGCACTTATTATTTTTAAACCAATTAATCAAAGCTCTTTCATACTACACACACAACACACATAAATACACAGACAGAAGATCCAGTGCTTGTAAGATTTTTCATTTGCCAGTTTCTTAATTGGATTACTGGCTTCAGGGTGGAGCCCTTGGAGGAACAGGGCCAGGAAAGCATGCAGTTTCTATGGTCTAATTAGCAGGCACTACTGGAATGCGAAAACAGAGCCCCAAAATTAAGGGTTCCATTTTAATACCGAATCCTGGATCCCTCAAAGAGAAATGCTACAGAACAACAATCCCATGATTTGACCGTGCATTTCATTGCAAAGCAACCCAAAGCCCATCAGCCCATTCTGTGATTAGCCCATCCCCCATGGGAGTCTTATCTCTCAGTGGGGGTGGGGGGGGTGGAGACCTTTCCATACCTTCCAGGTGACCAAGAGGATGCTTCTCTGATCCAAACATGCAAAGAGCCGAGTATCCCCCCATAACTGCCATTAGCTATCCCCAAAACTATATTTCCTACATAGTTATTAGACTCCAAAGCTCTCTCATAATGCGAAGTAATTTCTGATACCCCCAAAAGTCAAAACCATCAGTTAATGCAGTGCAAAACAGAACAGAACCTTAGATTTTGAGAGGGCTCGATCCACTTTTAATTAAGTTGACTTTTAACCATCGCGCTCTTTAAAGAAAAAAAAAGTTTTTAGATCTCTTATTACCCAATTTTAACCATGCCAAACTGCCAATATTTCTGATTTTTAAACTTTACCAAAGGTTAACTCCCAGGTGAAACCAGTAAATCTGAACGAAGGCTATGACTTAACCACGAATGCACCAGGTCAAGCTCCCAAGGACATAAAACAAGAAGAGAGGGAAACTTCATCCAGTTTTTTTCGTTTGTTTCAGGGACCTCCTACCAGGAGTTTCACCATGTGGTCTCTGGGCAAGACAGTCGCCCTGAGTAACAGAAAAGATAGGAAAGGGAAAGGAGAGAAAGAGAGAGAAAGCATTACCTGTGGTGAGGTGGGGAAGGCGAGCAGCTCAGGGAGCTCAGAGAAAGACCCACCCATTGCAGCAACACTGAAAAGTTCAGGTGGCCGCTTGTCAGTCGTGAAGGGATCTTTTCCAGCAGTCCCATCAGCTCTCAAGTTTCCCCTTTTAGGGAATTCTCTCTGCAGGTGAGCATCTCTTGTTATCCAGTGGAAATCTTGCCAGCTGTATGGCCTTCAGCAAGTTGCCTAACCCTCTAAGCCTCACCTTCCTAATTGGTTAAATGGAAGACCAAAGTAGTACCTGTCCCGGGGGACTGTACAATCACATAAGAAAATGTGTGCAAATCACTTAGCAGAGCCCATGCCTGATATGCAGTAGATGGTCACTTCCCGTCAGCTATTATTAATGAGCATCTCTGTTGGGGCTTGTGATGTAAGACACAACTGGCACTTCTTCTGTAATACAAGTCTTTACTCAAGATCATCTCTGCAGTTTACTAAGGCCTCCATAGCCCCAATAATTAACATTTTGTTTATCTCATATGAGGGAGAAGGGGAAGAGTCTGTGCGCATCTTATTGTTCTTATGTCTTCAATATTCACCCAGTTATCTGTTGTCAGCAAACACTGGTCATGAGCATCCTATCAGCACAACTCTTCTCCTCCTTATTGTTTATCTTCACTCCTTTTAATGGAGATTAGTTTTAGGTCCACATTAAATCCACCCTGGATTTGATAGCAGGTACAGAAATGCAAAGTCGTATTTATATGGATCATTTCCACTCAGTTACTTTTGTCCCTGGCTTGCTGGACTGGGAGGTGAGTGGTGTGGAAGGCATTACTGTGACCACAGCAGCTATATCCCCTCTCCAGAGATTTACTTGCTCTGAGGAAGAATGAGCTGAACCATCAGCTCTGTCACAAGGGCCTCTCCACCCATGGCCCACCTGCTCAACTTTGAGGCTAATTTGGCAGGAAATATTACTTGCACTTAGTTAATGAGGATTAGATTTTAAATACCTCTGTAAGACTTTTCCCCCTTTTCTGAGTTTGTGTTCTTAAATGAATAGATTAAGAAATCTTATTTATTTAATTTATCATCCCTAGGTACTTGGCATTGACAACTGGATTATTATTACTATTATTAAATTTTTTTTTTCATAGAGTCAGGGTCTTGACTTGTTACCCAGGCTGGTCTTGAACTCCTGGGCTCAGGCAATCCCCCTCCTCAGCCTCTGAGTGTTGGGATTGTAGGCATGAGCCACTGGGCCCAGATGACAACCGTATTATTTAGGGAATTGGGTATCAGTCATTCATTCAACATATATTTCTTGAGAACTGCCCATGTTACAGACACAATTCTTGATTCTGGAGTTCCAGCAACAAACAGGGCAGACAAGATCCCTTTCCTGATAGAAAAGGGTGAGAGGCAGAAAACAGACAAGAAAACAAATACACCAGAAAATATCAGGCCAGTTGTACCAGGTATAGATTTTACTTAATAACAACAGAAACTGACTTTAACAAAAGGCAAAAGAAGGATTTTACTGGGAGGATACAGAGTTGTTCACAGAATCAAAGAAAAGGCTGAAGAACCAAGATTTGGAAGTTCCAAAACCAGAATAACTTTGAACATCTAGGAAATTAGAAGTGACTGACTTTCTTTTTAGGACCGCACTGGAATCAATGAGCTCCTACTAGTACCTCCTCCTGGGTCAGGATGCCAGAAAGAGAAAGAGTGAGCAGTTGGTTGGTCTGGCTTCAGTCACTTAACCGACTCTTGGCCAGGGTAAGACATACCATGTGCATGAGCAGTTTCTCCATCTCCGTCTCCAGTGGAGAGAGTGGTAATTCTCCAAAGCCAAACTGTTTCTCAGTTGCAGAAGAAGAAATGGATACTAAGCAGTCAAAAAGGACAGATGTCCCCTGATTTTAAGGCAGTTTACATAGAAGAGGCTTAGGGGTTTTAGTTTTTGCAGGTGTTCCAAAAATGGGTGTGATTTGGTTTGCATTAATTAAATTCACCTGGGTTTCAAGCAAGCAAAAGGTGATAAACCCATAGTTCCCTAAAGTGATGAGAATAGAATTGAGAATTTAAGTTTAGTAATTTTGAGAAAGACATTGGTAAATTGAAATATATCAAGGGTAATCAGGTAATCAGAAGGATCTGGAAAACTTCATCTATGAAGAGTAAAGAAACTGCTTTAAATACTTTGGAGCCTCTGAAAGAAATATTAGCTGTCTCACTATTATCATGTATTCTAAATAAGTTAAATAGTAAGCTTCATTCCCTCTTTAAATTTAATTTATTATAGAATTTTATTACGTCAAAGACTTCATTGTAGAAATTACTTTAAAATAGATATTTCAAACTGAAAATTTGTTATTTCTCAATTTTTGTTTATGCTTCTGTAAAATGAATTTGAACCAGATCGCCTTTGGAGTCTATCCTAGTTTCAAAATTCTGTGTTCTACAAATCCTATCATTTTTACCAATCTGTTATAAAGCAACTATGTTGTAAATAATAATATTATTAACATGGTACTTTTGCTTGCCAAAATGTATACTATAATATTTTTGTTTTTTCTAACAGTGTTAAATTAATCTTCTTAATCTCCTTTTAAGTCAATAAAAGTCAGATGGAATTTCTTCCATTTTAGAGATTAGGAAATGAGAAACAGTGGTTCATGACAAGGAGAGGATACATTTCATTTTGTCTAGTGACCCTGAAGTGTATTATTCTTGTCCCTTTTGTAATCATTATACATCTACTATTAGATAATCATGTATCCAAAAGTTATCTGTGGTGCAAAGTCTACTTGGTTACTTAGTTGTGGCAAGGTTTTAAAAACAGTTAAAATAAAACTTGAGCATAGGAACTTGACGATAAAATCTAAGATCTTCATTTCAAGAGGAAGAAACAATTAGAATTTGGAATTTAATTAGGAAAACACAATTAAAGGGATGCAGTGTCTATTCTCCTGCTGAATATTAAAGTTCAACACAAAGGCAACCCTTACGTGAAATGTAGTTGTGGCTAATTAGCTGCGGTAATGGGCTGGAACAAGAGACTTGTTCACAGATAGACAATGAACTCCTCAGCTGCCATAGATCAACGATCATTTAGGAAGCAAATGCTTAGAATCACATGGCTTAGAATATGCTTGTCTGGTGCAATGTTTCACAATACATAGTACACTCCCTATGTTTTCTCTCCATGTTCGATATGCAACTGCTAAGAAACATTATATGCTTGGCCTTATTAATAAAGAATTATTGATATGCTAACCCTGAACTGAAACCAAAGCAAAGCGGACTGATCTCTGCAAACAAGCTGAGTAAACTCCCAAGGTCCTGGGCCACTAAGTAGAGTTGCTAGAGACAGTAGGTCTCCTCTGCTGCCTCCTGACCTTGAATATAAAACTACAAGCTCAGGTTGCAGACCACACGTTCAGAAAAGAATGATCTCTGAAAACAGCACAGGATAAAACTCAAAAGAGCCTCCGGTCTTGTAGTTTTGGCTCTGCCACTATGAGCTGTGTGACGTTCTGTAAGATCTTTACTTCTCTGGGCTTTCTGTATTTTACCTGTAAAGGGCATGATTAAGTCACTCTCTAAGGGTGTTATAAAAAATATCACAGATTAGGAGATGGGAAAATATAAAGATACTATGTGAAGCTGGCATTCTTTATTAGGGCAAATCTGCAAACAAGTAAAGAGTTCTTTCCTATACCAGCCACTCAGTGACTTACTTAAGTCCTGCTTGATAGCAAGCCCTGTCCTGGTTCTTCCTTGGTCTCATTAGTAGGCACCTTGCCATCAGCCAGTAGGTTATCAAGACATTTATTCTCACTTCAACATTTGAGTGTTTACACATACTAGCAATTGTTCTAGGAGCTGCAGATAGTCATGAACAAAAAAACTCCCCCACAAATCCTGCTCCCATGGACAGTCTATTAGTAGTAGTAGTAGTATTTTTGTAGAGACAAGATCTTGCTATGTTGACCAGGCTGATCTGGAACTCCTGGCCTCAAGCGATCCTCTTGTCTTGGCCTCCCAAAATGCTGGGATTACAGGCATGAGCCAAGGTGCCTGGCCAGACTGTCCAGTCAGAGCAGATAGACCAAAAGCAATCAAATAAATACACAAGACATTAGGAACAGATGATATGCGATATGAGGAAAAATAAAGCTGGTTAAAGGGTGAGATGTGCCTGGAGGGGGTTGCTATTTTAGCTGGAGAAAGCCTCCCTGATCTGAATGAAGGGAAGGAGGGGTCCTCATAGTCTCTGGGAAGGAGCAGTCCAGGGAAGCACACAGTTAAGGGCCCTATGGGAGAGCAAGCCTGGGTGTTCCAGGAACGTGGTGGAGATCAATGTAGCCAGAGCCAGCAAGCAGAGAGGAGATTCTGTTCCTGATGGTAGTGAGCATCCCGGGGTATAACAACCCCTTTTCTTCCAGGAACTAGAAAGCAGGTAGGTGACAGCACAGTCTGGGCTTAGGTGTACCAGCTGGTTGGCGTTGGTTAGGCTCAGAGAGTAACCAACCCTCTGGACAGGTGTGTGGCGATGTACGCCGGCAGGGCCCCAAGCTCTTAGGGGGCCCCCCCACTTGGGCTTCAAGGCTCCATGGACACCATCTTGAAATTCTCAACACAGTTATCCTTCCTTTTGTTCTGTAAGTGAAGTCCGGGACAATGAGGCTTGTTCCCCAGGGCTTGGAGGCTCGGCTCGTGTGCGGTCCTGCCTCCTGCCTCCTCCCCACCTCCCGGACTTGGGTCTGGGTCACCTGTTCCTGCTCCTGCTCCTGCTCAGAACTGCTGCTGCCCTTCATCCTGAGAGGTCCGACACGGTGCCCCTGCCGCCCTCCACCAGACGGGCAGGGCAGGGTGGGGAGGGCCAGGCATGACCCTCTGCACGCCTAACCACAGGGCGGGCCCCTGGTGCCCTAAGGGTCTGCACCCAGCCTGCCAGCATCTCTGTGCCTGAGGGAGTGTGACATTAAATAGCAAACAAAACACCTGGACAGGTCAAGTGAGAGAGACTGCAGAAGAAATGCTTTTTTCCTCTTTTTTAACAAGGGACCCGGATTTCCATTTTATGCTTGTCCCTGGGTGATCTTGACAAGGAATGGTGTCACCCACCCCTTGGCCGCCGCTTTCTCTCCGTGGACCTCCGGTGAAGTTGGCTTTTTTTTTTTTTTTTTTTGAGACGGAGTCTCCCTCTGTCGCCCAGGCTAGAGCGCAGTGGCGCGATCTCGGCTCACTGCAAGCTCCGCCTCCCGGGTTCACGCCATTCTCCTGCCTCAGCCTCCCGAGTAGCTGGGAAGATGGCTTTTAAAGCGGGTGAACACTCTTGCACTTTCCCGTGGGGGCTGTTGCCCTCTGCTGGGCAAACCAGGAATTAGCTCTACCTCAAAATCTGTGAAGAAAATGCTCCCAATTCCAGTTTCAAAACCCAATTTGAGACAATGGTTTGAGCATCAGTTTTCTCCATCTGCACTTCTGAAGGCTGCTTCAGATTTGAATAGCCAGTTCTAAAGTGAATTACCTTGTAGGCAGGTGACTTTTGCTTAAAACCAAGCAGTCACAAACTTTAGTATCCAGATCTACCATGTAAAGTACAGCAGAAACACAACATGTTGAGCAGTTGGTTCCACTGTTGAATTGTGCCATCATATAACCTTGCTTACTGTGTGTGAAGTATTCTTCATAATCTTTAAAAGTTATTGGAATGGGCCTACACCTTAATGGCACTTTTGTTCAGGGCTTAAATAATGTAATCAGGCCGGGTGCGGTGGCTCACGCCTGTAATCCCAACACTTTGGGAGGCTGAGGCGGGCGGATCACGAGGTCAGGAGATCGAGACCATCCTGGCTAACACGGTGAAACACCGTCTCTACTAAAAATACAAAAAAATTAGCCAGGCGTGGTGGCGGGCACCTGTAGTCCCAGCTACTCGGGAGGCTGAGGGAGGAGAATGGCATGAACCCGGGAGGCGGAGCTTGCAGTGAGCCAAGACAGCACCACTGCACTCCAGCCTTGTCGACAGAGTGAGACTCTGTCTCAAAAAAAAAAAAAAAAAATGTAATCACTCCCATTTCCAAGTTCTCAACATGTGGTGACTTTTAATTTTATTGGACATAGGGAGAATTACCTGAGAAATAGTACTTTAATGATTTTAAGGCATAAAGAATTTTATATTTAACCATTAAATCACGGACTCTATGATAACCTTTCTTTTCTGGCAATGATGGTACCAAAACCATAGGAAAATACTCTGTTAAACCTGGTGGACTTTTGCTGTCTTTTCCCTATTTCACTCTGTGTGTGTGTGTGTGTGTGTGTGTGTGTGTGTGTGTGTATGTGTGTGTGTGTGAGAGAGAGAGAGAGAGAGAGAAATTGTAAAGCATAAGTAAAAACTGAAAGATGGCCAGGCAGTGGCTCATGCCTGTGATCCCAGCATTTTGGGAGGCTGAGGCAAGTGGATGACTTGAACCTCTGGAGTTTGAGACCAGCCTGGGAAACATGGTGAAACTCCATCTCTACAAAAAAAATACAAAAATTAGCTGGGCATGGTAGTGTGTGCCTGTAGTCCCAGCTACTCAGGAGGGTGAGTGGGAGGATCACCTGAGCCCACTGAGATTAAGGCTGCAGTGAGCTGTGATTGTGCCACTGCACTGCAGCCTGGGCAACACAGGGAGACCCTGCCTTAAAAAAAATGATGAAAGATGAGCTTCCTCTGTGTATAAGCACAGGAGTGTGATTTACACAACGGAAGTCCCTGTCTAGACTCTACTGTGTGCTAAGCACAGTGGCATGCGCTTCATACATTTTGTCTCATTTAGCAACATTGCAAGGCAGGTATTGTATTTCCCGTAGAAAACTGATAATCAGTGAATTTAAATAATGTGCCCTAGGTTGTTAAGCTAGAAACTGATATTTTGCCCTCAATGCCAGATCCACCTGACCCCAAAAACCCCTGTTTTTCCACTGTGCAGTGTGGTTGCCTAATGAATGATTCTAACCCTGGTTAGTTTTGTAGAGAACTAAAGCCCTAAGCAGGTGTTCAGGGGAAGAGCTGGACTTGGACTCCATGTTTCCTACCCTAATCCAATTTATTATATTGCTAGAATAACTTAGCTTTAGGAAGTGGGGATGATCCTTTAAAATTCCCCCTTTCTTATCTCCTATGTGGTGTTTGGGTCCTCCAAAAATTATCTAGATTGAGAGATATAAAAGAATGACCATTTTGGCCAGGAGTGGTGACTCACGCCTGTAATCCCAGCACTTTGGGAGGCCAAGGCAGGCGGATTGCTTGAGCCCAGGAGTTCAAGACCAGCCTGGGCAACAGGGCGAAACCCCGTCTCTACTAAAAACACAAAAGTCAGCCGAGTGTGGTGGTGGGTGCCTGTAATTCCAGCTACTCGGGAGGCTAAGGAAGGAGAATCACTTGAACCTGGGAGGTGGAGGTTGCAGTGAGCCAAGATCACACCACTGCACTTCAGCCTGGGCTACAGAGCAAGACTCTGTCTCAGAAAAAAAAAAAAAAAAAAAAAGAATGACCATGTCAACAACAGTTGAAGTGGATTATATATTGATCTTGGTCTAACTGTTCTGGAGAACAGAAGCTAAGCAAATAGGCCACCCACTTTAACATCAACCAGTGTAACCATCCAATGAGTTGATCAATCAGCCAATATTTATTGAGCATCTCCTATGTTAAGGAGGTCCTATGATAAGGACCAAGATAGGTACTAGACAACTGGAAATAAATAAGGCATGAGGTCAGCCAAAGGGGACGAACAAACATGTAAACAAAAGTACATTGCAATGCAAGTTCTACACACACACAGCTACGGGACTACAGAAGGAAGAGCAACAGATTCCACCTGGGAGAATGGGGGAAGGCTCCCCTGCAGGACACACCCATGCCAGCATACCTTCAATATGGAGAAGCCATTTGCATGACATGTTTCTAGTTCTTTTAACAACGAAGTGTATATTCTTCCATTCCAGATTGTACAGGCAAGAGATTTCATAAGATAATCTAGAAACTGGAAATAGTAAATTTTTTTGAAAGCAGCTTCATTATTTTGGCTAATAAGTAACAGAGATGTGAATTACTATGAGGTTCTAGTAAATTTAGATTCTCTAGAGAAATTGGGCAGCAAATGAAAGCTTAATTTCAACTTGGTTAAACACAATGTAATTGGAATAGTTGCACTTTGGGAGGCTGAGGCGGGCAGATCACGAGGTCAGGAGATTGAGACCATCCTGGCTAACATGGTGAAACCCCGTCTCTACTAAAAATATAAAAAAATTAGCCCGGCGTGGTGGCAGGCACCTGTAGTCCCAGCTACTCCGGAGGCTGAGGCAGGAGAATGGCGTGAACCCGGGAGGCAGAGGTTGCAGTGAGCCAAGACTGAGCCACTGCACTCCAGCCTGGGCGACAGAGCCAGACTCCGTCACCAAAAAAAAAAAAAAAAAAAAAAAAAAAAAAAAAAATTGGCATGCTAATTTAATTAAAAACTTAAGCCAGGTGCAGCAGCTTATGCCTGTAATCCCAACATTTTGGGAAGCTGAGGCAGGAGGATCACTTGACCCCAGGAGTTCAAGACCAGCCTGGGCAACAAAGTGAGACACTGTCTCTACAAAATAATAATAATAATAATAATAATAAATTAGCTGGGCATGAAGTCTGCTGGTTACACTGGAGGCTGAAGTGAGAGGATCACTTGAGCTCAGGAGTTCAAGGCTACAGTGAGCTGTGATTATTCCACTGCACTCCAGCCTGGGTAACAGAGCAAGACCCTGTCTAAAGAAAAAAAAAAAAGAAAAAAATGAAAACAAACATGTCAGTTAAAACGGCAACTACTTGTATAATCTTAATGAGTTTTCAATTTAAACATTTTCCAATTAGAAATAGGATTAATTTTAGGGCTTTCATATGTATTATATTTTGAAGACTTCTTAAAAAATGACATAGGCTGGGCAAGGTGGCTCATGCCTGTAATCCCAGCACTTTGGGAGGCAGAGTCAAGTGGATCACGAGGTTAGGAGTTCAAGACCAGCCTGACCAACATGGTGAAGCCGTGTCTCTACTAAAAACACAAAAATTAGCCGGGCATGGTGACATGCACCTGTAATCCCAGCTACTCAGGAGGCTGAGGCAGAAGAATCGCTTGAACCTGGGAGGCGAGGTTGCAGTGAGCCAAGATCGCACCACTGGACTCCAGCCTGGGTGACAGAGTGAGACTCCGTCTCAAAAAAAAAAAAAAAAAAAGACATAAAGAAAATTAAAGTCAAGCCACACTCAGGAGAACATATTTTAATACATATCACCAACAAAGGATTAGTATAGTGCATACGCAATGATCTATAAATCTGTAATATATGACCACACAATTGAAAAATAGGCACAAGAAATGAACTGGTATTTCACAAAACAGAAAATATGTATGGCATATAACCATAAGAAGAGATGCTGTGTCTCACTAGTAATCAAGGAAATACCAAGTAGAACCACAGTTAGATATTTTATACCCACTAGATTGCCAAAATTTAACAACTCTTACCATATAAAGTTTTGAAGAGGATGAGAACAAATGGGAAATCTATATTGCTGGAGAGACGGGACATTGTGCAGCCACATTAGAAAAATGTTTGGCATTATTTTGAATACTTTTTGATACACAAAGCAACTTTTATGAGATGTTCATATGGATTCATATTGACCAAAACGAGAAACAACCCATCAGGGAAATGATGGATTATTGTATAGCAGAGAAAATGAGTTGACATCAATTGTGTGCTACAACATAGATGACTCTTAGAAACATTATATTGAGTAAAAATTGCAAGTTGCAGAACCTTATTAAGGATGATACAGTTTTTATAAAGCTAAAAAGAAACATCACAAGATATTATTCAGTTATCCATACATATATGATACAATTATTTTAAAAGACAGAAAGAATCGACCTAAAATTCAGGATGAAGGTTATGTTGGGGGGTGGCATGAGGAGGAGGCGAAGGGAATGGGATAGAGGAGGAGCCCATTAAGGGATGCAGGCCTTGGCTTGGGTCATGAGTTCATGTGTTATTTTGTTTTATAACTTACATATATGTTACATAAATTTCTCTGTATTTTTCAATGTTATATTAAAAATATGAATGATAAAAGAAATTTGATATGATTTTTATTGATCAGATTTGCAAGACTTTTAAAAGGAGATTAAAATAAAGGTGAAACAATAGGCTTTCTTGTACATTGATGTTAGGAGTACAAATTGGTGCAGTCTTTTTAGTTGAATCTCTCTCTTTACACACAACACACACACGGGTGTGTATGTGTATATGTGCATGATATGCACATACATATATGTATGTATATACAATCTATTATATATAGCCATAAGTATGTTAACTTCTGTATCCCAATAATTCAATTGTGAGGAAATAAAGGCTTTAAAAAACCTGTAGTTAAAAAAAGATACAATTAGTGAGTTCTTTTTCACGTCAGGGACTTGTCACTTTCCTTCCCTCTGCCTGGAAGACAGTGCTGGAGACTCACAGCCAAAGTACATACTCAACCCTTCCAAGTTTTTATCATAGAATCTTATTTATTTTTTCCATGGTCCTTGCACAATCTGAAATTGCCTAGGATGTGAATTTCCTAAGTACAGAGACTATGTGTGATGTGTTTACTGCTGTCACACTGTGCTGGCACAAAGTAGATGATCAGTTGATCAGTGAACACCTGTTGAGAAATGAATGCCTAGGTAAAAAAAAGAAAAGGACTTTCTTGGGCCAAACTGGCCAAAATATGGAAGGCTCAAAGGAATATAAGTAATGTGTGTACCAGCATTCTGCAATTTTACAATCATATTCAGATTTTGGGGGTTAATATTTACTACTTGGCAGAGAAATGCCTTTTTGAGGTCATAGGTAAAATGCTAGGGGATTGTCATTCTGCTAAGAAAGCCTCTTGCAAGGTCTTCTGTGATGAGGTCTTTAGATACTTTAACGTAAATAACAGGTAGGGAAACATTAGAAAAACTAGTTTGAATAGATCAGGTTTCCTGAAAAGGATTCTTTGTGTGCTCTATGGCAAATTCTGTGGTAAAATCCATGTGTACACTTTCCAATAGGCTTTGCCATAATAACTAAAGTTTAATCCACTATTAAGTATATAAAAAAAGCAAAGGGAAGCAAATAACATGTTTTTTAAAATACAGAATTTTAGTTATAGCCCTAAATTAATGTCATATTCCCAAGGGACTCATAATGCATTTGAAATTTAAATAGCACAAAGAGGGTTGCAGGCATTTTATTTTACTAATGTTTTCGCCATGGCAAACATAATTGCCTGGGGGAATTTACCACAGGTCTAGGGACAGAATTTATGATTTTGTTTCATTTCCCATAATTTTTGCCACTAGAAAACAAAAAGCAGAGCAACCTCAAATCTCAGTAAAAACAGACTTTCAAGGCAAACTTACAAAAGGAGTGTGCATTATTGAGACAAAAACAGCCAACGCAGTTTATGCCTTTTTTTTTCTTTAGGGTGTTAGCTATAGTACTCCAAATTGTAACCAAATTTTAGAAGAACAAAAAGAAGTCCTTCAGCTCTTGAATATTAAAGCCAAAAGTAAATCATAGGCCATTTTCAAGAACGGTAACCAACTATGTAATCTACATTGGAGGAGGCGGTGTTGATGGTATTTAGTAACTGCAGGCAATGTGTCATGAACCCTGCTAAGGGAGGAAAGACAGTTAAGGCTGGCTCTAAGCAACACGGCCAGAAGATAGAGTGGTCTGCCTTTGGGCCTTTGGTTGTTCTGTTCCATTTTCCCTGCTCAGGATGAAAGGATTACCATTCTCCCTGGAACCAGGTTGGTGGTGGCAAAGCAGCAGCGGAAGGATGAGGAGAAGCTGGGTGGTCCTGAGCCTCTGTATGTGGAGCAGGACTTATGGGGCACACGTACCCAGGAGGTGGGCAGTGTGTTTGAAATGGGGAGGTATGGCTCCCCATCACTGGATGGAGATGCCTGCACACACACCCCCAGCCTTACGCAGATCCAGGACAAAACGCCTAGGAAGACAAAGATCCCATTGATCCTTGATGCCGTGGGTGCTCTTGTGAAAATCGCCCCTTTGCCTTCTATATTATTTCAATCCCTGGTTACGTTTCTAAAAATTATGGTAAAATACACATAAAATTTACCACCGTAACAATTTTTAAACAGTGTTAAGTACATTTACATTGTTGTGCAACAATCACCACTATCCACCTCCAGAACTCTTTCCATTTTGTGAAACTAAAACTTTGTACCCATTAAACATCAACTCCACATTCCCCCTGCCCCCACCCCCTGGCAACCACCATCCGACTTCTTGTCTCCATCAACTTGACTAGTCTAGGTACCTTGTATGAGTGGAATTGTACAGTATTTGTCTTTTTGTGACTGGCTTATTTCATTTAGCATAATGTCCTCATGGTTCATCCATGTTGTGGCATGTATCAGGATTTTTTTTTTGGCTGAATAATATTCCATTGTAGGGATAGATCATATTTGGTTTATCCATTCACCCATCAGCAGACACTTCGTTGCTTCTCCCTTTTGGCTGGTGTAAATAATGCTACTATTAACATGGGTGTGTGTATATCTGTTTGAGTCCCTGCTTTCCATTCTTTTGGGAATATACAGAGAAGTAAAATTGCTGGAGCATATGGTAGTTCTGTCTTTAGTTTTCTGGGGAGCCTCCACACTGTTTTCTTCAGTGGCTGTACCATCTCATATTCACATCACAGTGCACAAGGGTTCCATTTACCTTGCTTCTGGTCACATTTTATATGACTGGAACATGTCTGCTTCATTGTAAAGAATACCATCACATCTGGTTACTTTTTTCTCTCTCCTCGAAAGCATCCATCTCATGTCAATTTTTTTCTTATCAACAGCCCAAGTCTCAGTGTGGGTTTTGTTCTGGGAGTGCAGAGGACAGCCAGGTCACCAAGAATATGCCTTAATGTTTATAATTATCATAAATTATATATGTATGGCATTTTTCAGTTTATAAAACACACTTGTATTTATTACATCTTTGATTCCTGTCCTACAAGGGAGGTAACACAGTTTTTCTTATTCCCCTTCCTTTTTGATGGAGAAACTGTGCCTCACAGAAGCTAAGTAACCTGCTCAGGTTATATAGCCGATGTCAGACCAGAAAAAATATCTTCTGGCTTTGACATATTTGGTGCTTTTCCCATCCCACCATGAGACTTCTCAAGCCAACTCCATAGACACATGCACAGAGACTAGTGTGGTTATTCTCCTTCCAGATTTAGAGAGACTGCATATTCTAGGAAAAAAAAAAACTCCTGACTTAAATACTTTAAAATACTATAAAATATCCAATGAATAGCTGTGATGGATGCTGCTTGTGAGATCTCTGCAAATTCCCTTGGTCCCACTGTTTGTTCCAGCTGCTGTTGCAGCAACCAATTTCAAGAGGCTTAGACCAGCCTCATGCCAGTGTAACCAGGCAGTACCCTCACCTTGATTATGGCCTGTGGATCTCTCGCTTTCCTCCCTGAAGAATCTCTGGCATCATGGCATGGGGTACCTGTAGACACTTCTCATCTCTCACACATGCACACTCTAGCTGAGTGGGTGAGTTAAAACTCCTGCACCGCCCTTGACCAATAGAAAATGGAAGCCAGTGGCTAAAAGAGTGTCCCCTTTCATCTCCCAGGAGGATATTTCTGAGACGCATTTTTTTAATCTTCCCCAATTTAAATCTTTTAATTTAAAAGTAAACTTTACTGTGGAAAATGCAAACTTGAGGAGGGCAGAAAGATCACACACAAGGCTGCCACTTCACACCTGGAGGGTTGCACAGCGGCTGGGCAGAGGCGCTCCTCACTTCCCAGGCGGTGTGGCCACCAGAGGGCGCTCCTTATGTTTCAGACGGTGCCGCCACCAGGCAGAGGCGCTCTGAGATGCGTTTTATAACATGTTCTTTCAAAGGACCTGGAAAGATCCGATGCCATTCACCTTCTGAGTGGCCAACTCAATAAAGCATCCAATATTTTACATGACCTCCTTCCATGTTCTACAACTGCCTTCTATATAGCTGCTTTTTGGGATCATTTACCCAGTAATCTACTTGAACATGAACTTCCTCTTACACCCCCTCGTTCTCTGCTTTTAGGGCAACCTGTGCTAAGACAGTTCTAGAAGTAGCTCTGGAAAACAGCCCCTCAGGATGGGATTTTGGCTGGATCACTTTCCAGTCAGACAGCAATAAGGACTCCATTGCTAGCATACATTGAGAGTGATAATCCTGGTACACAGTGGCACCAAAATTAGTAAGATTCTCTCATCTGATGGATTAGACTGAGGCAAAAATGGAAATGAAAGCATTGAGATTTGAAATATGTTTAAAATGTAACAGTTTGGGGAAAATAATTATAAGGATTGTGGCAGAGCTTCCCAGGAGACTGATGGCACAGCCTCAACTGGTCTCCCGTGTCAGAATCAGGGCTCTGATACAAGACAAGAAGGTCCTGAGGTCTTGGATAGGAATGTTAGGGCTGACAAGCCTGAGTATTTTGAATCCCTAGATTTCCTTGAACATCTGGGCTGGTAGAAGCAGGTCATTCCCTCTTGCTAGAGGAGAGAAAACTCCACTTGCTTGATTTCCTGTGTAAATGTCGCCCAAGGCATATGCCCCATGATGTGGTGTTGTGCTTTTCAAGATCTGCCCACATGGTCCCACCATTGCCTCCATGCTGGTACCCAATGTCGGCTTTCAGCTCGGCCTGAGCAGAAAAATACAGACCCTCCTCCAGGAATAAGAAGCTTATACATACACTCACAAACCTGCATGCCCACACACGTATATACATATATTTTGTGGCAAAACCTTCTCAGGTATGTGTGCTAACCTATTGGCTAATGTGGTGCTGTGTGGTCAATAGCTAAAATATATTGGTCCAAGAACCACAGAACAGAAGAAGGAGTAGGTCCTCTCATCAATACTCCCAGTGACCCATTCATAATTTGTGCTTCCTCTGAAACCTTGGACTTTGCTGGATTAGAGGCTCTGATCACTGCAATAGTTCCAAAGAACTTGAAGGTACAACTACCATCTGGTCACTTTGAGCTTCCCACGCCAACAGACCAGCAGGCAAAGAAAGTAGTTATTATTCTGGCAGGAGATGTTGATCCTGGTTATCGTGAGGAGCTACAATTGTTGCTGCACAAGGTGGGCAGGAGTATGCCAGAATGCAGGAGAGTGCTTCCATGACCAGCAACAGCAATGAATGGGCAATTGAAGAGGTCATGGCTAAACAGAGACAAGGCCACTAAGGGGCCAAGCCCCACCTGACAAGTAACCTAGCCTGGCCAAAGTCTTGGCAGAGGTAAAGAAAATCTGGAATGGAAAATAGAGGAGGAAAATGTTCATTATCAGTTACCTTCTAGGCACCAGGCGCAACAGAAGAGGCTGTAGCTTGGTCCTCTAACCCACTGGTATTAAGTCTTTTTAGAGATTACTGCTGGCTGCCACTGAGAATGGAACTATTTTATGAATTGAGTTTAGTAGGAAGCACAAGAGATATGAGCGACGCAAGGAGATGTATCTGTGATGCATTTTATAAGAGCCCAGCAAGATCAAGCATAAGTCATCTGGAGCAGTGGCTAACTCAATAATGAATTTTAATATTGTTTTTCCCCCCTTCACTCATGTCTTTTTGCTGTTCCCTGGGATCATTTCCCAAATAAATTACCTGCACATAAGATTTTGTCTCATGGTCTGCATTTAGGAGAACTCAGGCCATAATGACACATTTAAATGCATAGCTAAATTCACAAGAAAGTAAGCCAGGCACTAAAAGAAAAAGAGAAAGATGAGGCCAGAGTGGTAAGTAAGTGGGTACAGTACTCAATAAATAGATGACCTATAAACTAGGGTTTTGATGTTTTCTGGGTAGAAGATTAGATCTTTGGTTTCTACAATGGGAGATGTCGGAGCTAAAAATCTCTGCATAAAGCCTTTAAGGGCTGCATCATCAGTAAAAGTGTGGATTATAAAAAGATCAACCCATCAGTAAAAGGAGTCCAGGAAAAAAAAAATGATCTCTAAATAAACAATTGCAAATATATTAGGAAATATCCCACAGTGTGAGAGTCAATGGAAAAAGTGTTACAAATTGATATGGTGTAGATCTGTGTCCCATCAAATCTCATGTCGAATCCCCAATGTTGGAAGTGGGGCTGGGTGGGAGGTGATTGGATCATGGGGGTGGATCCTTCATGAATGGTTTAGCACCATTCCTTTGGTGCTGCTCTCATGATAGTGAGTGAGTTCTCACAAGAGCTGGTTATTTAAAAGTGCGTAGCACTTCCCCGCTCTCTTTCTTGCTATTGCTCTGGCCATGTGAGATGCTTTTCTCCCCCTTTGCCTTCTGCCCTGCTTCTTGAAGCTTCCCCAGAGGCAGAAGCTGCTATGGTTGCTGTATAGCCTGCAGAACCATGAGCCAATGAAATCTCTTTTCTCATAAATTACCCAGTCTCAGGTATTTCTTTATAGTAATGCAAGAATGGACTAACACAGAAAATTGGAACCAAGGAGTAGGGCATTACTATAAAGACACCTGAACATGCGGAAGTGACTTTGGAATTGGGTAACAGGCAGAGGTTGGAAGAGTTTGGAGGGCTCAGAAGAAAACAGGAAGATGAGGGAAACTTCCTAGAGACTGGCTAAATGGCAGTGATCGAAATGCTGATAGAAATATGGACAGAGAAGGCCAGGATGAGGAGGTGTCACATAGAAACGAGGAACTTATTGGGAACCAGAGCAAAGGTCAGTTTTGTTGTCTTAGCTGTGAACTTGGCTGCATTGTGCCCCTGCCATAGGGATCTGTAAAACCTCGACCTGGAGAGTGATGATTTAGCCTTCTGGGGGAAGAAATTTCTAAGCAGTAAAGTATTCAATATTTGTCCTGGCTGCTTCTAACAGCCTATGCTCATATGCATGAGCAAATAAATGATCTAAGGTTGGAACTTATATTTAAAGGGGAAGCACAGCATAAAAGTTTGGAAAGTTTGCAGACTGACCATATAGAGAAAAGAAAAGCCCATTTTCAGGGGATGAATCCAAGCAGTCTGTGGAGCAAGCACTTGCTAGAGAAGTTTGCAAGACTAAAAAGGCAAGTGCCAATAGCCAAGACAAAGGGGAAAAGGCCTCAAAGAGGCCTTTTGAGACCTCACATTTCAGAGACCTTGTGGCAGCCTCTCCCATCACAGGCCCAAAGGCCTGGGACAAGAGAATGGTTTAGTGTGCCAGGCCCAGGGACGTGCTACCCTGTGCAGCCTGCTACTGTGTGCAGTCTCAGGACACTGCTCCCCATATCCCAGGCACTCTAGCTCTAACTCCAGTTGTGGCTCAGAGGGCCCCAAGTGAAGCTTGGGCCATTGCTTCAGAGGGTGCAAGCCATGAGCCTTGGTGACTTCCATGTGGTGTTAAGTCTGTGGGTGCACGGAATGCAAGAGTGGAAGTTTGGAGCTTCTGCCTAGATTTAAGAGAATGTATGGAAAAGCTTGGATGTCCAGAGAGAAGCCTAATGCAGGGGTGGAGCCCTCATGGAGAACCTCTATTAGGGCAGTGGGAAGGGGAAATGTGGGGTAGGAGCCCCACAGAGAGTCCCCACTGGGACATTGCCTAGTGGAGCTGTGAGAAGAGGACCACCATCCACTAGACCCTAGAATAGTTGATCCATCAAGTGCTTCCACCCTGCACCTGGAAAAGCCACAGGTGCTCAACGCCAGCCCATGAGAGCAGCCATGGGGGTTGAACCCTGCAAAGACACAAGGGCAGAGCTGCCCAAGGCCCTGGGAGCCCACCTCTCATACCAGTGTGCACTGGGTGTGAAACATGGAGTCAAGGAGATTATTTTGGAGCTTTAAGATTTAGTGACTGTCCTGCTGGGTTTCAGACTTGCATGGGGCCTATAGCCCCTTTCTTTTGTCAGAGTTCTCCTTTTTGGAATGGGAATATTTACTCAACCCTTGTACCCTTATTGCATCTTGGAAGTAACTAATTTGTTTTTGACTTCACAGGCTCATAGGTGGAAGGGACTTGTCTTGTCTCAAATGAGACGTTGGACTTTTGAGTTAATGCTGGAATGAGTTAAGAGTTTGAAGGACAGTTGAGAAGGGATGATTGTATTTTGCAATGTGAGAAAGACATGAGATTTGGGGAGACTGGCTTTGGATCTGTGTCCCCATACAAATCTCAAGTGAAATTGTAATCCCCAGTGTTGGAGGTGGGGCCTGGTGGGAGGTGGATCATGGGGGTGGATTTTTCATGTATGGCTCAGCACCATCCTCTTGGTGTTGTTCTCATGATAGTGGGTGAGTTCTCACAAGATCTGGTTGTTTAAAAGCATGTAGCACCTCCCCCCATACCTCTCTTGCTTCTGCTCCTACCATGTGAGATGCCTGCTCCCCTTTGCTTTCCACCATGATTGGAAGCTTCCTGAGGCCTCCCCAGAAGCAGAAGCCACCGCATTTCCTATACAGCCTGCAGAACTATGAGCCAGTTAAACCTCTTTTCTCATAAAATACCCAGTCTCTGGTATTTCTTTATAGCAGTGTGAGAACAGACTAACATGTACATTGAATGTGCTCTTCCAAAATTTATATGTTGACATATAGCATCCAAGGTGACGGCATTTGGAAATAGGGCCTTTGGGAGGTAATAAGGTCATGAAAGTGTGCCTTTCATAAATGGGATTTGTGCCCTTATAGGAAGAGACATGAGAACTAGATCACTATTTTTTCACCATTTGAGGATATAAGAAAAGGCTTTAGCCACCTGCAAAGCTGAAGAGAACCCTCACCAGAACCTGACCATGCTGGCACCCTGATCTTAGGTTTATAGCTTCCAGAGCTGTGAGACATATGTTTCTGTTGTTTATAAGCCATTGAGTTTATGATATTTTATTATATCAGCCTGAGCTGATTAAAACAAAAGGCAGGCCGGACGCGGTGGCGCACGCCTGTAATCCCAGTACTTTGGGAGGCTGAGGCGGGCGGATCACGAGGTCAGGAGATCGAGACCATCCTGGCTAACAAGGTGAAACCCCATCTCTACTAAACAAAATACAGGCCGGGCACGGTGGCTCACGCCTGTAATCCCAGCACTTTGGGAGGCCGAGGCGGGTGGATCACGAGGTCAGGAGATCGAGACCATCCTGGCTAACACGGTGAAACCCCATCTCTACTAAAAATACAAAAAATTAGCCGGGCGTGGTAGCGGGCGCCTGTAGTCCCAGCTACTCGGGAGGCTGAGGCAGGAGAATGGCGTGAACCCGGGAGGCGGAGCTTGCAGTGAGCCGAGATCGCGCCACTGCACTTCAGCCTGGGCGACAGAGCGAGACTCCGTCTCAAAAAAACAAAACAAAACAAAAAACAAAACAAAACAAAACAAAAAAAAAAACAAAATACAAAAAAATTTCTCTGGGCATGGTGGCAGGCACCTGTAGTCCCAGCTACTCGGGAGGCTGAGGCAGGAAAATGGCGTGAACCTGGGAGGCGGAGCTTGCAGTGAGCCGAGATAGTGCCACTGCACTCCAGCCTGGGTGATAGAGCGAGACTCCGTCTCAAACAAAAACAAAAACAAAAACAAACAAACAAAAACCAAAAAGCAAATAATATTATTAGACCCTTGAGGGCTTCAGGTATTAGACTAATCAAATGTAAAAATTAAAAAAAAAAATTCCCAACATGTTCGCTAAAATTAAACACCAGTTTCAAAATATGAGAAAAAAAGAGATTATAAAATGGACAGGCATATTTGAAAAAGAACTGACTGAAATGAAAAAAGAAACTATAAGAAATGAAAAAGAACTAAAACGAATGTCAAGACAAGTTTAAAATGGGGTAAACTGATGATTAGGCATTACAGATTTAAAAATTAGTGAAATGGGCTGGGCGCAGTGGCTCACACCTGTAATCCAAGGACTTTGGGAGGCTGAGGTGGGTAGATCACTTGAGGTCAGGAGTTCGAGACCAACCTGACCAACATGGCGAAATCCCTTCTCTACTAAAAATCCAAAAATTAGCTGGGTGTGCTGGTGCAGGCCTGTAATCCCACCTACTTGGGAGGCTGAAGTGGGAGGATTGGTTGAACCTGGGAGGCAGAGGTTGCAGTGAGCCGAGACGGAGTCACTGCACTCCAGCCTGGGTGACAGAGGGAGATTCTGTCTCAAGAAAAAACAATTAGTGAAATGGAATAAAGATGTGAAGAAGTTATCCAGAATGTAGAGAGAAAGAGAGAATGAGAGACTAAGACAGTGGGAGACAGAAGGGAACAGAGAGAAAAAAAGGAAAATAAGAAAAATTGATTAAGGGACATGGAATAGAATAAGAAAGTACAACGTGCATTTAATTGGAATTGCAAAAACATACAATGGGGAAAATCAATATTAGAAGATAGTATTAGAGAGTTTTCCAAAATTGATAAAAGACAATTCTTAGATGTAGGAAGCACAATAAACCATGAGCAAAAGAAAGAAAAATAAATCCACACATAGACACAAAGAGGCAAACTTTGAAATAACCAAGACAATGGGAAAATCTTATAAGCAAACATAGAAGAGATAGATCACTTCCAATGGCATAATTGGATTGGTAGCTGACTTCCCAGCAGCATCACCTGAAGTCTGAAGACAATGGGAAAACATTTTCTAAAAGCTGAAAGAAAAGTAATTGTTAACTTAGAATTGTAAAAGTGGAAAACTATCATGCAAAAATGAAAATGAAATAAAGACATTTTTAGAAATACAAACTGGAGAGTATTTCAAACCAATAAACATTCACAAAGGAATTTTTGATGATGCACTTCCAAAAAGAGGGAAACTGATCCCAGAAGGAAGATCTACGATTTAAGAAGGAATGATGAGAAAACACTCACTATAAAATAGTAACACTCACTATAAAATAGCCTAATTCTCAAGGTAAAAGAACCCCACTAAAATATTTCCTGATATAATGTAGAACAGGTGGAGAATCATTGGTGTATAAGTGCTCAAAAGTTTTTTTTTTTTTGGGGGGGGAGACACAAGACGTAAAAAAAATAGAATTTGGCTGGGCTCAGTGGCTCACGCCTGTAATCCCAGCACTTTGGGAGACCGAGGCACGTGGATCACCCGAGGTCGGGAGTTTGAGACCAGCCTGACCAACATGGAGAAACCCCGTCTACTAAAAATACAAAATTAGCCAGGTGTGGTGGTGCATGCCTGTAATCCCAGCTACTCAGGAGGCTGAGGCAGGAGAATTGCTTGAACCTGTGAGGTGGAGGTTGTGGTGAGCCGAGATCGCACCATTGCACTCTAGCCCCGGGCAACAAGAGCGAAACTCCGTCTCAAAAAAGAAAAAACATTAGAATTTCCAGTTACTACATGTTACAAGTTTAAATATAACTACTGGGAGAAAAAAATGTAGTGTATAATTTTTAAAACAGAAAATAAAAAACAATGGAAAGTTTCCCTTAGTCAATCCAAGGAAGGTAGAAAAGAAGAAAAGATGCATTGAAAAGCAGGACCAATAGAAAGCACAAAATTGTATGGCAGAAATAGGTTCTATTATATAAGTAGTTGAAATGTTTTAAATGGGGCAGATTCACAAGTTAAAAGATAAATGTCGTCAGACTGAATAAAAATAACCAGATATTGCAAGCTTACAAGGAACATACGTAAGAAAGCACAGAAAGGTAAAATGATGGAAAAAGATATATACCTCTTATTTACCAAAAGGAAGCTTCTGTAGAAATGCTTACAGGAGAAGAAAATATATTTTAAGGTAAACAGTTTTAAGGAAAGAGTCACTTCATAATTATAAAATATATTTTACCAAGAATATATAGCATTTCAAAACTTATTTGTCTCTAGTAACGTAGCTTCAATACATATACAAAGCAGCAGCTCACAGGATTGCAAAGAGAAATTAACAAATTCAGCATCACAGTGGGGGATTGTAATACTCTCAGTAATTGATAGCTCATGAAGACAAACTCAGAAAAGATAGACTACTTGGATGAAAAAAATTAAAAAGCTCAATCTAAAAAGTCCAATGTAGAGCCCTACACCTAAATTAGAAGATACACATTCTTCTCAAGAATGTGCAGTATTTTTGAGTAGGCCGCAAAGCAAGTGTATATCTATTTCAAAGAATTTGTATCAAACAGACCATGTTTTCTGGCCACAATTAAATTAAATTAAAAATAGCAAAAAGATATCTAAAAAAGCCTCATGCATTTAGAAATTAACACACTTCTAAAATAATTTATGGGTCAAAGAAGAAATCACAACGGAAATTAAGAACTTTATAATTTAATGATATTGAAAGTACTGTAGCTAAAAATGTGTGGGAAATATATATGTGCAAAAAAAGATGGGAAATATATATGTGCAAAAAAAGATTGAAAAATCATGAGCTAAGTTTTCATTTTGGAAGTGAGAAAAAGAATAGAATAAGCCCAAAGAACATAGAATAAAGGAAAAAATAATAATCAGAACAGAAATTAGTAAACTTGTAAAGAAAATACAGTAGGGTCAACAAAGTCAAAAGCTGGTTCTTTAAAAAGACAAAAAGGAGACAAACTTCAGGCTTAATGAATTAAGAAAACAAATATTAAGAAAAAAGTCACATCTAAACAATATTAGAAAAAAATGGCTATAACTATAGAAGTAGCAGGTATTTAAAACGAGTAAGAAAATACTATGAAGAGAGCACTGCAATGATGATATATATATATATAAACAACTCCATGCTAGTTGTGAAGGATACAGAACTGTCCCTTAAAGGAAGGACTCGCCTCAGCTCTTGGCAATGCTGTGAGCAGATTGTCTTGGGCCATCTACTCCTTGTGTTTGCCTCACCTGCAGAGAGCCCCCTCGCCCAAGAATACACCTTCCCTGGAAAGTCCATAGCCAATGGTGGATCTGGTAGAGACATAGAGACCTTAACCATTCAGCCCACCCTGGGACAATTCTGAATGAGTCCTACATGTAGCAGTGGGCATGTAAATGTTTAATAACGGGCTCCTTTAAGGAAAACATCCTGATTTGTAGTGTTTGCTAATTTCTGTGGTGAAAATACATCCTCCATAGATGATTTCAAGCTACCAAAGTAGTATCACTAAACGTGAAGTTGGGAATAGATGCAAAATAGTACACTACCACATAGTATTTCCATCATACAGCTATGCCAGTGGTAAATAAACTCAGCACTGGCCAGGGGGAGGTGGCTTACACCTGTAATCCCAGTACTTTGGGAGGCACAGGTGGGAGGATCGCTTGAGATCAGGAGTTCGGGAGCAGACTGAGCAATATAGCAAGACCCGGTCTCAATTAAAAAAAGAAAAACGAAAAAACCTCAACAGTGTACTTTACTGCTCATGTAGTAATTAGGGAAGGATGAGTTTTGAGTATTCACTTTGTTTTCAATAAATAAATGTAATTGTAGGTTTATATAATTTAATCTTTAATAATGGCTGTTTTAACAACCGATTCACAAAAATTTAACAAGTGATGCTCAGGAGCTGGTAGGAGCAGGCTCAGCACACCACTCTGTATGTGCTCCAGGGCTTCTTGTGGTTAGGACAGCGGCTTTGTTGGACTTGAATCATGGTTCAAACTCTCCCTCTGTCCAATCCTGGCTCCCATCCCTTCCCAGAGGCCCTGACCCCTAATACCTAGCTTGCTCTCTGGTAAGTCAGTTGGCTACCCAAGTGTTATTCATGACTTGCAAACGCCACTCTATTCTTTCTTCCTCAGGCTTTTCCCACTGGCATTTCATCATTTTGGAATTTCACAAGGCAGATGCCTCTGTTCTACCCACATGCTCCTCAGTCTAGTAAGGCCCTGGGAAAAGGCTCCAGCAGACACCTGTGCTGCCCTGCACATCTCCTTGGCTCCCTCTCAGCCATAGTTCTGATGGGTGCTCCCTGTGAGTTGACAATGTCTTATCTCAAGGATGTGGCTATGGGTCACTCTGATTCTCTGCCTAGAGCCTTTTCTAAAGCACTAGGCGCCTTTGGGAGTTAAAGCTCCACAGGCAATTCCAATCAATGGAGAACAGGAGCCCAGAGGGTAAATGCTCGGCCCTGTGTCTTTGAAATGACCATCGTAAGCTCCTCAGAGATCCAAGTGGTATTATGTCCTTGTGTGCCTGTTACATATAACAGTGGCCTTGAGAATATACTTTTAAGTTGCCTTTCATACTTCTCTGTCTTAACATCTCAATTTCATCATTCCTGCTTCCTGAGATCACCTTCAAAAATAAACTATCTAGCTGGGCATGGTGGCTCACACCCGTAATCCCAGCAGGATTGAGAGGCTGAGGTGTGTGGATCACAAGGTGAGGAGTTCGAGACCATTCTGGCCAACGTGGTGAAACCCCATCTCTACTAAAAATACAAATATTAGCCGGGCATGGTGGTGGGCACCTGTAATCCCAGCTACTCAGGAGGCTGAGGAAGGAGAATCACTTGAACCCGGGAGGTGAAGTTTGCAGTGAGCCGATATTGCGCCACTGCACTTCAGTCTGGGCAACAGAGCAAGACTCCGCCTCAAAAAACAAACACACAAACAAAAAACAATAAAAATTAACTATCTGTATCCAAGTCATTCTACCAGTCTCTACTTTGGGAAGGAATCTACACTATGATACTTGATACACTACGATACTTGCTGATCATATATATATATATATATATATATATATATTTTTTTTTAATTCAAGAGAACATTCTACTCTTCCTTTCACAGCTTTTTTTTTTTTTAATTTAATTTGGCTGGGCGCAGTGGTTCATGCCTGTAATCCCAGTACTTTGGGAGGCTGAGGCGGGCAGATCACTTGAGGTCAGGAGTTCGAGAACAGCCTTGCCAACATGGTGAAAACCCATCTCAACTAAAAATACAAAAATTAGCCTGGATATGGTGGCATGCACCTGTAATCCCAGCTACTTGGGAGGCGGAGGCAGGATAATAACTTGAACCTGGGAGGTGGAGGTTGTGGTGAGCTGAGATTGTGCCACTGCACTCCAGCCTGGGTGACAGAGTGAAACGCCATCTCAAAAAAATTAATTTTATTTTAGATTCAGGGGGTACATGTGCTTGTTTGTTACATGAGCATACTGGAGATTGGGCTTCTAGTGTACCCATTACCCAAACAGTGAACACTGTACCCCATAGGTAATTTTTCAGCTCTCGCCCCCTGCCCACCCTCCCCTCTTTTGGTGACCCCAGTGTCTATTATTTCCATCTTTATGTCCATGTGTACTCATTGCTTAGCTCCCACTTATAAGTGAGAATGTGTGGTACTTGGTTTTCTGTTTCTGAATTACTTCACTTAGGATAATGGCCTCCAGCTCCAGCCCACGTCACTGCAAGAGACATGATTTCATTCTTTTTGATGGCTGCATAATATTCCATGATGCATTAATATATGGACCACATCTTCTTTATCCAGTCAACTGTTGATTGACACTCAGGTTGGCTCCATGATTTTCCCATCGTTCTTTTCACAGTTTCTAAATACAGCATAACCAACTGTTAAAATAAGACTTATATTGGAATGCTGCTAGGTGGGCCAATAGATAACTATGACAGTTTGGGACCTCTGAAAAGCAGATGTCAAGATAGGATTAGATGTGCCAAAATATTTTAAAGAAAACACCTGTGCAGGATAGTGCATGAGGGAGAAGGAGCCTGGCATGCAGGTGAGGAGTGCCTTCTGACTGCAATACAGGTCTGACACTTGTGAATGGAGAGAGGGAAGGGAAGAAGATTGGGTAGGAAGAGCTCCAGACTGCAGCATATTCTGAGAAAGCCCTGGTAGGGTGGTAGGAATTCTAGAGCAAAGACTGCCCACTAGAGGCAGAAAGGGCATAGCTCTAGTGCTCTCACCATTTTCAGTTGTGAGCTGGAAACAGCTGGGGAATGTGTGACCTTGGTATGAGCTCTGTGGTGGATCCAAATGTGTGACAGCTGAAGGCTGTCAGTTGCTCAAGCTTCCAAGATCTCAGGGGATCACCTCCCTCCATGCCACCACACAGACAGGTATCCCCACACATAAATCCACATAAATGGAGGTATTGGACCATCTTTGTAGGATTTGCTAAGTTGGGTTTCTGCCACCTTCAGACCAAATTGAAGGAAAGGAGAGAGCAATCAAGGGAGAAGATGAGAACGACATGGTGCTGACAGGGAGAAGGAGGACCCACCCACTTCATGCAAAGAAAGGCATGCTTCCAAAGAACTACTTGGAGAGCCTGGCATGTGTCATCTGGAGTGTGGGGACATGCATGAACCCAGAGATGGCTGAGAAGCTTCAAGGAAAGAGGCCGGTCAGAGTTACCTGTGACCAGAGAAGAAGAAAAGAGAACTGCAGTGACAGTGGCCTGCACTTCTATAGCGTGATGGGCCAAATGCCAGTTGGTGTCCGTGGGTCAGCACGCACGTGGTGGAAGGTAGCTGGGACTGACTGCCAGGGCATGGTGCCTTGCAGAGGGCCTGAGTGAGGTTGACCACCAGTGAAGCTGAGGCTGAAGTTGCAGGGTCAGAACCCCACCCTGCCTAACTTGAGAAACCAGTGTTTTTTTTTTTTTTGAAACGGATCTCGCTCTGTCGCCAGGCTGGAGTGCAGTGGAGCAATCTCCGTGAACTGCAACCTCCACCTCCCGGGTTCAAGCGATTCTCCTGCCTCAGCCTCCGAGTAGAGGAGCCTAGAGGCATGTGGCACCATGTCCAGCTAAACTTTTTGTATTTTTCGTAGAGACGGGGTTTCACCACGTTGGCCAGGATGGTCTCGATCTCTTGACCTCGTGATTCATCCACCTCGGCCTCCCAAAGTGCTGGGATTATGGGCGTGAGCCACCGCATCCGGCTTCTTTTTTTGACAGAGGCTTGCTCTGTCGCCCAGTTGGAGTGCAGTGGCATGATCTCGGCTCATTGCAACTTCCGCCTCCCAGGTTCAAGCGATTCTCCTGAGGAGCTGGAATTGCAGGTGCACGCCACCACACCCAGCTAATTTTTGTATTTTTAGTAGAGACAGGGTTTCACCATGTTGGCCAGGCTGGTCTCGAACTCCTGACCTCAAGTAATCCACCCGCCTCAGCCTCCCAAAGTGCTGGGATTACAGGCGTGAGCCTCCGTGCCCCGCGGTGGAACCTGTCTTCACAGAGCTAGCTGGGGAGAACACAGAAGCAGGAAGCGAAGGTCGTTTTCCTCCTCCTTGCAGGCTTCTGAGCTTGGGTCAGGTTGGGGTCTGGTGGGTGGTGGGAGGCGAGTGGGGAAGGCTTGAATGGATTGCGATTAAAGTTTTGATTTGGATTGGGCTGGACTTTTTAATATCAGCAAATCTGACTGTTTATGAACACCTGAAAGTGACAGGAAAAGCTATGAAATTTGCCCTAGATTCTTCCAGGGGACAAGGGAGAGCTTCTGGAATAATTTTTAAAGACAGTGGTCTGGAAAAAAAAAGTGCCATTTCATGATTTCCCTTCACCAAGTAGTCCAGTTGGTTAAAAAAAAAATTAACTGGCATAAAGTATTGCTTAACACAGTGGTTTGGAAAGACATCCCCTAAAAACAAAAAACGCCAACCTAAATAGTGCAAAGACCAGCAACATCGTTTCATCTTTATAATGGTAAATCTTTATTCCATTGCTGTTTGAATCAGTCTGCAGAAGTCCTCTGGTTTCGCTTGCCTTTTCAAACCTCCAGGTGCACCGCGTAGGGGAGTCTGAGCATTTCAGGTAGGACTGGAAAAAGGTCTTTGAGAAATCATTAATTAATCTATTTACCATAAGAGCAGTCAAGGCTCGCTGGAACCCCTCGGACAGTGGGGAGGCACATTTGGTGCTCATTAAACATAGAAATAAGCTTGCTTCTAGAAAGAAACGCCTGCCTTTTGCGCAAATCTTTTCAGAGACTGGCTTTGGGCTCCTGTGAATCAGGCACCCTAGCGTCCTCCAAAGTTCTTCCCGATGCTGAACCCCAATGCCTCCTGCTGCGCCTAATTCGAAGCGGCTCCCTCTTCTGTTCTGAGCGGAAAACAGCGGAACCCATTCCTGGAGGCCTGCCCTGGAACGGCCAACTCATTTTTACTCCTTTCTCCTGGGGTCTCCCGATGCTAGGGCACCACGGTGACCAGCCGCGCCCGCCGCCTGCGGAGGCTGGATCTGGGTCTGGGTCTGGGTCTGGAGCTGGAGCTGGAGCTGGAGCTGGGGCGGGAGCTGGAGCTGGGGCTGGGGCTGGGGCTGGGGCTGGGGCTGGGGCTGGGGCTGGGGCTGGGGCTGGGGCTGGAGCTGGAGCTGGAGCTGGGGCGGGCAGGCGCGCGCGCAGGAGCGGGCGCAGGGGCCGTCGGCAGAGGGCGCTACAGCTCCCGGCTGCGGAGCTGCGACGCGGGGCGCGGAGCGCGGGCCGGGAGGAGGCGCCTGGGTCTCGGCGAGTGCGTCTCCGGGCGGCCGGGAGGGGGTGCGCGCATCAGCTGCCCCGCGCCGCCTACCGCTCGGGCCCGCTCGCCGCCCGGCCACTGTCACCGCGGACGGCACCTCGCGGGCGAGGCGCGCTGGCTGCGTGGCGCGCTGCGAAGGTTGGACTGGGCGGCCGCCGGCCCCGCGGCTTCTCTTTGTCCAGGCGAGGCGGTTGGAGGAGCAGCCGCGGCCGCGGCGGAGCCGGGAGCGCCTGGGCGTCGTGCGGGCGGCTCCGGTCCCCGGCTGCTCCCCGGCGCTCGAGCGGGGGCGGCGGCCTGGGCGGTGCCTGCGCCGAGGTGAGTGCGGGGGCGCGGAGCGGAGCGCAGCCGCGGCGCGGGCGTGGGCGGGCAGAGGTGATAGCGAGCGCCGGCGGCTCCAGGTGCGGGGGCGCCCCTCGCGCTTCACCTGCGCCGCCGCCGCCGGCTCTCAGGGCAAGTTTATCTCCCCCCTTCTGCGGAAACCCTTGACCGCTTAGCGGAGTACAGACCTGTCGGTAAATAGAAAACTCGAGCTGGAGAGGAGGAGGAAGCAGCGTGGCGGAACCTGGCCCGAGATGAGCGTCTCCGTGAGGGCAGTGGTGGCCTCTTGGACATTACATCTTTCTTGGCTCTTTTTTACCCAGGTGAGCGAATCCTCTGCTGCGCGGTCCGGTGGGGTCGGCTGGCTCTGCTGCCCGCCCTCTGGACCCGCCGGAGACAGGTGAGCGGAGTTGGGGAGCGCGCAGCCGGGCTCGGGGCAGCGCCGGGCTGGTTCGGCTTCTCGTCTCCAGAGCGCTGATGCTTCCTGCCCACATCACCTGCTCTGGCTGAGGGACTGCAGCTCTTTTGGCACCTTCGCTTGCTGCCAGGTTCAACACCCACTGCTTTAGAGGCGTTGGTAGGTTAGTTAAGGCGAGTTCTCCCCTACCCACCCCCAGCTTTGGATAATTTGGTCTGAGTCTTCGTCTTAATTTAGTATGAGTGTGTTATTTCCTTCAAGCTTTATAATGGTAAAGCAGTGAAGCGGCTTGCTACATCCATTTTTTTTTCATTCTGTGCCTGTGCACAGAAGGAATTACAGGCACACAAGTGATGTTACTACCATTCTATTTTAAATACAAACACGGAAAGAAGTACTCTTGGCAGGATACCAAAGGCGCCTGTACTCTCTGTTATATAAATGCTTTAAAAAAATTTGCTCATTGGTAAAGTTATGTGTGATTACCAGAGCACCTAAGAAGAGAGTGTCATGCTTTTAGTTTACTTGGAGATAAGCAGTGGTCTTAGCTTGAGGTACCCTTTTAAGATAATATAGGACCCTATATTAAAAAAAGTCATTAGGTATAATTGTAAAGCATTAAAAAATTGGTTTTGTAAAGTCTGTTATGAATTGGTGAGAATTCTTTGACTACTTATTGATAAATAGATCCTACATATATACTTTCTAGTTTTCAAACTATTGAATGATTTTATTTTTATCTCTGATGGAAACTTAATAATTGTGAGTTGCCAGTTATTAAAGATGTGTCTCTCTTTCCCTTCCCTTTCCCCAGGCCCCAAAACCAGTACTCACATTTATGGCTATTTTTTTCAGGTAAAAATACCAAAGTAGAAAACATCAGATATACTGATGGCTGGGAACAGCCCTTGTCCCTCCTCCACCCAGTATTCTGTTCTAATTGGTCTGGGCTGATACCTTGATACCTGTAATGTTAAAAAGCTTTCCTGGTGATTCTAACGTGTAGCCAGGGGTGAGACCCATTGTGGAGCATTGTATTGTCACTTTCTGTAGCCTATGGTGTTGCTACAGTGGTTTAAGGTAAGTCAAAAATACGTTGTTAGAAACATGGGAAGAAAAAAATGGTATTGGAAAGGGGACACATCAGAGAATTACAGCATGTAGACTTTTGTGTTTTGTCTAAATGCTCTTTCTTGATTTTCCTGAGAAGAGTAGTTGATGTTTATTAGGGACCCATAATTCCATGTAGAATACTTATGGGAATCTTAAGTAATATATTTCATTTGCAGAAGTACCAATGAAAGTTGAGTAGTAGTGGCAGGATATTCCTTTATGTTTACACGGTAAAGTAAGTCATAGGAAAGATTATTTTCCATATCAAATTAAAAACTTTTACTATAAACTAGTAAATTAAGTGCAAAAAGTTTTTATTGTTTTTAAGGTCAGAAAGAAACCTGGCCTCTGAGTCAGTGTTTTCTGTCTACCTTATGTAATCCCAAATATCCAAATCTAGGAGCAGATCTTATGGATGGTTTATGAAGGCTTATGTAAGAGCTATGACTGTGCTTTTGGTACTCCATTAAACTCCCTGTTTGGGCTATTACATAATTGACACGGAACTAGACTGTTAAAGCCAAAATCCAGGAGGATGCCGAAACCCACTCCGGCATATGCACTTTTATAATGAATTGCTGTTGCCAAATTGGAGGGAACAGCAGGGATGGTGGTTTGTGAAAGAGAGGTAAGAATAGCGTCTGGGGGATTGATGTAATAGAAGACTGTTATGCTTAGCGATTTTCTAGAGATTTGAATGCTGTGGCAGAAACCTCTCTAGTCCTTTCTATCTCCAGCAGAGGCAGATCGACTGGGGAGCTAATGAACCTAAGCCTCAGGTCCCTCCGTCACAGAGGCTTCTTTGGAGCCCTCTGGGAGGGGCACTGGCAGTGTGTTCATGTGGTCATCCCTGAGTTTGTATTTGTACTTTTGGATTTTTTTTTTTAAATAAGGAGAGTACTCTTTCTATATTCCCACCCCCCAGTTATATAAACCCAAGGTTCCACAGACCCTGAATCTATCCCTGTCTTCAAACTTGTGTTCAAGTATTAACTTATAAAATTGCCTATTCTTAGTTTAATTTTTGTCATCTGAAAAGATAAAAAAAATCTGTACAATATCATAGTTGACTTGCTGAGAAAATGCAAACTGCTATAACCTAGGGCTGTATAGAGCCACTGAAATCAGGCGCATACCTGGAGAACTAGCTCTTTGCCTCGTGATCGCACACACATGGGATTGTTTTGGATCAGTGTGTGAGCTGGAGGTGGAGAAGAGTGGAAACGGGTTGGGGAAGGGAGGAAAGTGGGTTAAAGCTCTTCCTCCTCTCAGAGGCAGGATGCCAAGGGGAAAGGAAGGAAAAAACCCTATTGAAAGATGCTTCATTAACAAAATGTTAATAGGAACAGATAGCATCCGCTCCATAGGAGATCCTTCTGTTAAGCTCAGGATTGGTCTCATACGAATTTTCAACAGTAAGCAAACAAAGTCATTCCTCGAAAATATCCTACAGGAAACAAATGCAGGTTTGGAAGGACTAGATGAGTATCAGCTTGTTCCCATTAGCAGTTTTTATGAGCAAGTGGGAGGCTTATAATATCTACCACACACATGTTTGAAACGAGTTGTTGAAAAGAGTCAAGGAGTTTCCCCTTTTCTCTGAAATGATTTCCACTTCCTATGTGAATTTGGATGCCTTTAGATCTTATCATCTTGACCCTTCCCACCAACCGGTATACCTCGCCTATCAATTACCCATCCATCAGTCATCTATCTACCATCCACCCACCCATCCACAGAGACTCTCTTTTTGACCAAACTTTAGTCAGGCTCCCCTGAGCCCTCTTCTCAACTGGGCCTCAACCTTGGCCTGTAAGAACTGCAGCTTTCAACATAAACAATTTTGTCTGTGCTCCCACCCTCCAACGGATTTGAAAACACTGTAACATGGTGTATTAGCCTGTTCTCACCTTGCTGATAAAGACATACCCAAGACTGGGTAATATATAAAGGAAAGAGGTTTAATTGACTCATATAGTTCAGCATGGCTGGGGAGGCCTCAGGAAACATAGAATCATAGTGGAAGGGGAAGCAAACACGTCCTTCTTCACATGGCAGCAGGAGAGAAAAATGAGCAAAAGGGGGAAAAACACCGTATAAAACCAGCAGATCTCATGAGAACTTACTGTCTCGAGAACAACATGAGGGTAATTCCCCCATGATTAAATTAACTCCCGCCTAGTCCCTCTCATGACACATGGGGATTATGGGAATTATAATTCATGATGACATTTGGGTGGGGACACAGCCAAACCATATAACATGGCGTCTAGCAGCCTAAGGCCATGTGTCTGGGATCACCCAGCCTCACTTGCATTCCTACCTAGAAAAGCTCAAGGCTGCCCCAAAGAATTTATCTTTTGTTCTAGCCCACACAAATGATAATAGGCCCCTGACTTTCATTTTGTTAGATTGTTTATTAAAAACTTACAATTGTAATTCTTTCTCTGTGCCTTTGAGATATATGTGTATCTCCTATCACCTGGAGTGTCTTCCTCAGTGTCTGTGAGCCATTCCTTTGAAGTGTAATCATCAGGGAGGATAGGGCTCTGTCCTCTAGTCTCTGTAGATGGGTAGGAGCCTAACTTTGACAAGTGCCATTTAGCAGTCACAGATGGCCTAGTCTCATTGGCAAGCCCCCTTGCCTGATTGCTGCAATGTTCTATGTCCTTGAGCCTGCTTGAGCCCCCACACATTCTCATTTCTCCTCCCTACTTCCTTATGCTCCCTTTAAAACACCCAGTCACCTCTACCTGAATCGGAGTTGAGCTCAGTTCTATACTGAGTCTCTTTCTCTCACTGCAGTTGTACTGGGTAAAATCTGTCTTTACTGCCTTTAACCAGTGTCCAGCTTTTTTTTTTTTTTAAACACCATCCAACAAAAAAGTTTGAGTGTCTCCATAGGCCAGGCACTTTTACATATTAGGTATAGAGCCGCAAATAAAACAGACAAAAATTGCATCCTTGAGGAACTTACAGTGTAATGGAATGAATCAGATGAGGTTAAGTACTTAATATATCAGGTATGGATACTGCTATGGAGAAAATAAATCAGAGATGGGGGAGCAGGAGTAGGTTATGGGGAATTGCTATTTCAAGTAGTGTGGTCAGGGAATGCCTCACTGAAAGGAGATGTTGAGCAGAGCCCTAAAGGAGATGGAAGAGTGAGCCACCCGACCAGAGTGCAGCTGGTATTTGTGGGGAGCACAGGGAGGCAGCTGCAGGCCGCAGTGGGGGAATCTCATGCTCATGGCCAGCTTTTCCTCATGATAGCAGCCCCATCCCCCACTCCACCCACCTGAGGCTGCCCACGAACACTGGTGTTGTTCTTGGGGCCTTAGTGGTATGGTGGCTTGGAACTGAGGACCTCTCAGGGCATCGGAATCCAGCCTAGACCATACCTGAATAGGAGTAAGGAATGAGAGTGTATGTTTTCAATGATGGCTCCCACTGGTTTGTCATAGGAAAGAGGCTGGGGGCAAACTCACTCCAGCCTGGATTCCCTACAGTCACCCTGGGAACAAATGGAACTATGATGTATAAAAGATGTGGACAGTGGAAACCACACTGCTCTTGCTCAAGGAGTGTCTTAATATCAGCAACCTAGAACAACTTTCTGATTTGAACTGAGCTAGAGAGAATCCCCAGCTTAAAGGGAACTGGGGTTGGTTAGGGTTTGAGGAGGGGAAATTACTCAGTCATTGACTGAGGCTCCTGCATGCCCAGATGGCTGCTCAACATCTGCTAACCAGAACACCACACACACACACACACACACACACACACACACACACACACACACACACACGTGGACCTGGCAACAGGCTGTCATGAATTTCTCAGTGGAGAAGGTGAAGAAGCCATTGGGGAGCAGCAGCCAGGGCCTGTCTGCTGGTTTTTAGTTACAGCCTTTCTATACTCATGGGGTCAGGGGTATGGAACCAGGATGGGATAGCTGTTTCATTTTTTAAGCTGTTAGCTTGTAACCGTTTTAAACTCTCAACAACCAAAACAGAAATCTCTCATATAGAGGTTCTTTGGATTGTTTGCTGGTGGGTAGGGAGCATCACAGCAGCTTGAGTGAGCATATGCAGCTGGCATTGGGGAGGTGGCATTTATAGGAGTCTGGTGTTCCTGACTCTTCTCTGTGCCTGTCATGACTTCATGTGGTCTCTTACTTTGCAAGCTTCTCTCACGTGCCCTATTGTATTTGGAAAATGGGGAACTTAAGGTCATTCCTGGGTATTTGATACTCTTCTTTAGCTTTTGTAAGTGGGCCTTCTTCTAATTGGTTGTATATATTCTATATGTTGGTTGTATTACATATAACCAATAATTGATCTATAGAAAGCTATTCTAAAATGTAATGTAACCAAGCACTTTTCAAACTCTTATTAATTATAACCTTGTTTTGTGGTTATTTTCCTTGGATTTTCCAGATAGATGGTCATATCATCTGCTAAATAAGTAAATAAATCATAAATTTAAAATAAATGGTTAGATGAATGAATAGATAAAAAATGATTACTTTGGTCTCTTTATTTCTATTTTTTATTATCAGACTAGATAGAAGAAGAGACTGTTTATCTGTTGAGAGATTTTAAAAACAAGATTATTGTATTTCAGCCAAATGTACTTCCCTTGTCCCAGAGAGGATAGGCTATATGATCTCTGAGGTCCTCTCCTTATTAGTCTTTTTACTCTGTTTACTGTAGACCCATTGTACCAGTATGTTCAGTTCCCATAGAAAAACAAAAGAGTGTTTACACACAGTTATTATAGATAAGCCAGCAGTGTGTGTGATTAGGGCCAAACCAGTATTGATGATGGCCTGATACGGACTTTAGAAAGTCTGACTCACCTTGCAGAAATGAAAAGCCAACCTAATGCATTAGCATCTGTGAAGACTGTAATAAGGCAAATACATTTGTCCAGAAACAGGCTGATATTGATACAGTGATTTTAAGTGCTTTTCCCCAAAAGTACAATAGAGAAAGCAAGGAATATATAGCCTTGGATTACAATAAATGATAATAAAACAGCAGAAGCAAATAATGAACACTTAATAGGGAAGTTTATTTTCCACACTTCATCAGATTGATACTGCAAAGTACTGGTCTAAAAATTTAATATGAACACTAGCTCTGTAAATACGGGAGAAGTAATCTCAAATCATCCAGAATTAATTATCTCTGTGCTAAGCTGTTTGACATTACTCATTGAAAATAGCTTCTCAAGACAGGCAGTATTTTTCTACACACAAATAATTGTGTTCTCAGGTTGGAAATGTTGCCACATATTAAGCCAAACACATTTTTTTGCTTCTAATTCTTATATTACTATCAGTTTATTTCAGGGGAAGTTAATTTGAGAATTGAAATCATGTAGCAGAATAATTTTGGTTGAATTGATGTTTCTAAGCCTGATGCATTTTCCATTAGTGTTACATGGTATCATTGGAAGTTTGTACAGTGAACATGCCAAACATTAGGTTTAGTTTTCTGAAGACTAGCAAGTATTCTTTTTTTTTTAAAAATCCACATTGTATTAGTTTAACTGGCAGGTAGTAATTAGTTTTATATTGAGTGAGCTAATTTGCCACTACTAGCAAATTTTGAAGTTATTTTAATATAAATACATTGTCCTCTACCCCCAAACTTTATACTGAAATTTTTCTGCTAAATTTTAGGATTATAATTTTGATAGTGGCCCAGGATTTTGGAATAAAATATAAATGTAAGTTAGCATTAATATCTCAGTTTAGAGAATAACAATAAAAGCAGGAATGTGACCTGCAGCCACATTTCTCCAGTATCGGGGGAAATTCAGCCCCCAATATTTGACGTGGGTCCTTTTCTATTTTCCTTAAGTATCGGCCGGTCTGAGAAATAAAGGGAAATAGTACAAAAGAGAGAAATTTTAAAGCTGGTTGTCCGGGGGAGACATCACATGTTGGCAGGTTCCGTGATGCCCCTCAAGCCGCAAAACCAGCAAGTTTTTATTAGTGATTTTCAAAAGGGGAGGGAGTGCACGAATAGTGTGTGGGTCACAGAGATCACATGCTTCACAAGGTAATAAAATATCACAAGGCAAATGGAGGCAGGGTGAGATCACAGGACCGGGGTGAAATTAAAATCGCTAATGAAGTTTTGGGCACGCATCGTCATTGATAACATCTTATCAGGAGACAGGGTTTGAGAGCAGACAACTAGTCTGACCAAAATTTATTAGGCAGGAATTTCCTCATCCTAATAAGCCTGGGAGCGCTACGGGAGACGGGGGCTTATTTCACCGCTTATCCACAACCGTAAAAGACAGACGTTCCCAAAGCGGCCATTTCAGAGACCTCCCCTTGGGAACGCATTCTCTTTCTCAGGGGTGTTCCTTGCTGAGAAAAAGAATTCAGCAATATTTCTCCTATTTGCTTTTGAAAGGAGAAATATGGCTCTGTTCTGCCAAGCCCACAGGCAGCCAGACTTTAAGGTTATCTCCCTTGTTCCCTGAACATTGCTGTTATCCTGTTCTTTTTTCAAGGTACCCAGATTTCATATTGTTTAAACAATTTGTGCAGTTAACACAATCATCACAGGGTCCTGAGGTGACATTCATCCTCAGCTTATGAAGATGACAGGATTAAGCAATTAAAATAAAGACAGGCATAGGAAATCACAAGAGTATTGATTGGAGAAGTGATAAATGTCCATGAAATCTTCACAATTTATGTTCAGAGATTGCAGTAAAGACAGGTGTAAGAAATTATAAAATTATTAATTTGGGAACTAATAAATGTCCATGAAATCTTTACAATTTATGTTCTTCTGCCATGGCTTCAGCCAGTCCCTCCGTTCAGGGTCCCTGACTTCCTGCAACACTCCAGGGTCAGCAGTAGAGGGAGGCTAGTTGAGCACTTGCCTCAGGTACAAAATTTAAGGGACACCAAGACACTTAGTAATACAAATAAAAATTTTATGCAGTTTAGAAAATCAAGATTAATGCAAAAAATCCATAATGAACAAAATATCAAAATTTTAAAGGAAGACAGGATCAGTATTACTGAGTTTTCCTTTTGTGTCAGGCTCCAGTTTGGTTTGGAATAGCACTGTTACTGATCCTATCTATAAAGTTTTAATATTTTGTTCATCATGGATTTTTTACATTAATTTTGATTTCCTAAAAATATTGCATTAATATATTATTTATCTTGGAACACATCTGAATTATTGGAGTAAAGACATTCTGAAAAGCCTCTCCTGCACAACAACAATGAAAGCACTGGCAAAAATATCAAAATAAACCATTTTAGAATGGTGGAAATTAATGAAGGGTTTATAACAATCTGAGGAATATTTATTCAAGAAAAAGGACTGAATATCTGTAAGAACAGTGAACTTTGTCATTTTTAAACTTACCTTATTCCCATTCCTTCATCCGCAGCTCCATTGTAGCCTTCAAAACTAATAGCCTAAGTCAGGCACAGTGGCTCACACCTGTAATCCTAGCACTTAGAGAGGCCGAGACAGGCGGGTCACCTGAGGTCAGGAGTCTGAGACCAGCCTGGCCAACAAGGTGAAATGCCATCTCTCCTAAAAGTACAAAAAAAAAAATTAGCCAGGCATGGTGGTGGGTGTGTGTAATCTCAGCTACTTGGGAGGCTGAGGCAGGAGAATCGCTTGAACCCAGGAGGTGGAGGTTGCAGTGAGCTGAGATTGCGCCACTGAACTCCAGCCTGAATGACAGAGTAGGACTCCGTCTAAAAAAAAAAAAACAACAACTAATAGCCTAGAAGCCACTGAAAGGGACAAAACAGGTTTAGAGCCCTCTAAGATCCCCAGTCTCAGAAAATTGTCGCTATATGATTGCTCTAGAAGCTTCTTAAAAAACTCCATTCTCAAAGCTTGTTTTGCAGAGCCCTGTGGCATTTTTGGAAAACAATCAGCAGTAATTGTTTAACCTCTCAGCTGCCTGAGGCAGTGACACCAGTTGGGGTTAACAAGAGGTTAACCAAAAAACTTAAAAGGAAAAGTTGGAAAAGGAGCTACCTATGGGGGCTTTAAAAACCTTTGATGTAGTCTTTGGAATCTAGAAGTCCCATGTCTGTATGTCCAGGAAATACTTAATAAGGCCTTAATCTGTCATCTCAGACTAACAATGAGGCTTTGCATAAGTAAAGTAGGAAGAGAAGACTAAGAGTTGTAAACTACCTGCTGGAGTGTTAAAAGCATGTACCCCACCCCCCAACACGCATAATCCCTCAGCAAAGGCTGTGATATATATTGGTTCAAGACAGAAATCTCTGTGCCATCATTAGCTGACCACTGAAGCTAGACATCAGCAGCTGCACATGATAAACAAAGTAGACTTTACATAATTAGTCTGGGAAATAGCAATAGAAACAATAATAGCAACAAATATAACAACAAACCTTTATGCAGAGTGGAATCTTATTTCTAGGTTGCCATATTTTTTTAAATCCAGTTTTCAACATAAAATTTCCACACACACAAGCAGTAGCATATGGGCCATAACAGGAAAAACAAAAGTATCCCTGAGAAAGTCCAGATACTGGACTTAGTAGACAAACATTTTAAATTAGCTATTATAAATGTGTTCAAAGAGCTGAAGGAAACCTTGTCTGAAGAATTAAAGTAGAAAAATGATGTCTCTTCAAATAGAGAATATCAATAAAGGGGGAAATTGTTAAAAAAGGAACAAAATAGAAATTATGGAATTGAAAAGTACAATGATTGAAATGAAAAAAATTTACTAGAGAGGCTCATCAACAGATTTGAACTAGCAGAAGAAAATTGGCAAACTTGAAAATAAGTCAATTGAAATTATATACTATGAGGAACAGAAAGTCAAAAGAATGAAGAGAAATGAACAGAACATCAGACTTATGGGACACCATTATGAATACCAACATATGTATAATTGAAATCTCAAAAGGAGAAGAATGAGAGAAAGGGGACAGAAAGATTACTTGAGGAAATAATGGACAAAAACTCAAGCAGCAAGAGAGAAGTGAGTAATCATGTACAGAGGATCTTCAATAAGATTAACAGCTGACTTCTCATCAGAAACTGGAGGCTAGAAGATAGTGGAATGATGTATTGAAAATGCTGAAAGACAAAAAACTGTCAATCAAGAATTCTATATCCAGCAAAACTATTATTCAAAAAAGAACAAAAGATTAAGATGTCTCAGAAAAACAAAAACAGAGAAATTGTCACTAGCAGACTGTCCCTACAAGAAATATTAAAGGTAATCTTTCAGTTTGTAACTAAAGGACACAAGTCAGTAACACAAATCCACAGGAAGAAATAAAGAGTAGCAGTAAAGGTAATTATATAGGTAAATATAAAAGAGTACAAACCACTAAGAAAATAACTAAAAAATGTATAGTAAAAGAAACGGAATGAAAATGATATATTGAAAAATATCTATTTAACACAAAATAGGGCAGTAGTGGAGGAACAAAAAGACATCAGACATAACACAACAAATAGCAAAATGGCAGATGTAAAATCCTGCCATTTTTAGTTTTTACATTAAATATAAAGGGACTAAACACTCTAGTCAAAAGGCATAGGTTGGCAGAATTAATAAACATGAAATAAACATGACTCAACTATATGCCATTCACCACACTCACTTTACATATGAAGACACAAATACTGTGAAAGTAAAAGAATAGAATAAGATATAACCTGAACATAGTAATAAAAGGAGAGCTGGAATGGCTATACTGATATGAAGTGAAACAGATTGTAAGTCAAAAATTATTGCAGAAGACAAAGAAGGTCATTACCTGTTGTTAAAGGGATCAATTTCTCAGGAAGTCAAATATGAACATACATGTATTTAACAATAGATCCCCTAAATATGTGAAGCAGAAACAGAATTGAAAGAAGAAATAGAAAATTCAACAATAGTATTTGGAGATTTCAATACACATTCCCTCCCTCCCTCCCTCCCTCCCTTCCTTCCTTTTTTTTTTTTTTGAGACAGAGTCTCGCTCTGCTGCTCAGGCTGGAGTGCAGTGGTGCTATCTTGGCTCACTACAACCTCCGCCTCCTGAGTTCAAGCGATTCTCTTGCCTTAGCCTCCCAAGTAGCTAAGACTATAGGTGCATGCCACCATGCCTGGCTATTTTTTTTGTATTCTTTTTTTTAGTAGAGACAGGCTTTCACTATGTTGGCCAGCCTTGTCTCAAACTTCTGAACGCAGGTGATCTGCCTGCCTCAGCCTCCCCAAGTGCTAGGATTACAGGTGTGAGCCACTGTGCCTGGCGTCAATACCTCATTTTCAAAAATGGGTTGAAACAGAAGATCTTATTTTCTTGCTGAAGATCAGCAAGGAAATAAAAGGCTTGAGCAACTTTATAAGCCAACTGGAATCAACAGACACCTAAAGAACACTTCACCCAGTGGTAGCAGAATATACATTGTTCTTAAATGCCTGTAGGAAATTCTTTAAAATAGACTATGTAATAGGTCACAGAATAAGTTTCAATGAATTTAAAAGGGCTGAAATAATACAGAATATGTTCCCTGACCACAATGGAATGATATTAGAAATCAAGAATAGAGGGAAATTTCAGAAATACAGAAAATGTGGAAATTAACATACTCCTAGTGGATTAAAGAAGAAATCAGAAGGCAAGTTAGAAAATAGTTTGAGAAGAATGAAAACAAAAACACAAACTTCTGAGATGCAACTAAATCAATACTTAGAGGGATTTTATTTTAGCTGTTAATGACTGTATGAACAAAAGAAGAAAGATCTCAGACCAACAACCTAACTTTTCACCTTAATAATGTAAAGAAAGAAGAGCAAACTAAATAAGTATACTAAATATATAAATATTTATATATAATATGACAATATATTAAAATTGTATATATTTAAAATTATATATTTATATAAATATAAATAAAAATAAGTACACAATGTAAACTATAGTAAGGACTAGAACAGAAGTAAATGAAATAGAGAATAGAAAAACAATAAAAAAATCAATGAAAACAAAAAGTTGTCTTTTGAAAAGATCAGCAAAATTTACAAATCTTTACCTAATTGACTAATAGAAAAAGAGAGAAGAATCAGTTATTAAAATCAGAATAAAAGAAGGAGAATCACTACCATTTTAGAGAAATAAAATAAGAACATTATAAATAAATTTATTTCAACAAATTATATAACCTGAATGAAATGGGTAAATTCCTAGGAAGACACATACTACCAAACTGACTCAAGAAGAAAGGGCAGATCTGAAGTGACCTATAACGAGAAAGGAGATTGAATTAGTAATCAAATATTTTTCCATGAAGAAAAGCCCAGGCTGGGATGGCTTCAACGGTAAATTCTACCAAATGTTTAAAGAATTAACAGCAGTTTTGCATAATGTTTTTCAAGAAGGTAGACAATGAGGGAACATTCTTGGCTCATTCTTTAAGGCCAGTAGTACTTTGATACAAAAGCCAAAGACATCACAAGAAAAGTATCGCTGTTATTCTTTATGAATACAGATACAAAAATCTGCAAGAAAATACTACCAAACAGAAGTCAGCAACATATAAAAAGGTTTGTATACCGTGACTAAGTGGGATTTATCTGAGGAAGGCAACGCTGGTTTAACATCTGAAATTCAGTCAATTTAATATACCATATTAATAGAATAAAATACAGAAACCCCATAATCATCTTAATAGAAACAAACAAAAAAACCACTTGACAAATTCAAACAGCACTTCATGATAAAAATACAAAACTAGGAATGGAAGGAAACTTCCTCAACCTAATGAACGGAATCTATGAAAAACCCACAGCTAACATCGTACTTGTAAAAGACTGTTTTCCTCTTAAAACAAGGAACAGGCAAGGATGTCTACTGTTTTCACATTTATTCAGCCTAATACTGGATGTTCTAGCCAAAGCAAGGAAAAGAAAGAAAAATCATCCAGATTGGAAAGGAAGCAGTAAAATTATCTCTTTGCAGATGACATGATCTTGTATGTAGAAAATCCTAAGGACTGTATACACAGACTGTGAGAACTAAAAAGTTCAGTAAGGTGGCCATATGCAAGATTAATAAAAGTCAATTGTATTTCTCTGCACTTACAATTAATATGAAAATGAAAATTTCCATTTGTAATAGTATCAAAAAGAATAAGATATTTAGGAACAAATTTAACAAAAGACATTCAGGACTTGTACACTAAAAACTGCAAAACGTTGTTAAAAGAAATTAAAGATAATGTACGTAAATGGAAAGACATCCTGTGTTCATGGACTGGAAGACTTAATATTATTAAGGTGACAGTGCTTCCCATATTGATCTGCAGATTTAATGTAATCGCTATCAAAAACACAGAGGTCTTTTCCTCCCAATAAATTGAAAAGCTGATCCTCAAATTGATATGGAAATGCAAGGGACCCAGAATAGTCAATGTAATCCTGAAAAAGCAGAACAAAGTTGAAGGAAGCACATGTTCTAATTTCAAAACTTAACACAAAACTATGGTAATAAAGACAGCGTGGTGCAGGCAAATTATATCCTTATAGATCAGTGGTATAAAATTGATCCATAAGGCCCAGAAGCAAACCCTTGCATTTTTTATTAATTGGTTTTCAAAAGAGTGACAAGATAATTCAATTCAAGAAAGAATGATCTTTTTAATAAATGGCGCTGGAATAACTAGATGCCTATGTGTAAAAGGATGAAGTTGGATCCTACTTCATACCATATACAAAATTAACTCAAAATGGATTATTGACTTAAATGTAAAATATAAAACAATAAGTCTCAGGAAAAAAAGTAAGAGTAAATCTTCATGATGTTGGATTAGGCAATATTTTCTTATATGTAACAAAAAGCAGGAGTGACGAATATATAGGTTAGTCTTAATAAAAATTACAAAATTGTTTCCTTCAGAGGATATCATCAAGAAAGAGAAAAGACAACCCAAATAATGAGATTAATTTTTTGCAAATTATGTATCTAATAAGGATCTTGTATCCAGAATATATAAAAATGATTTCATTCAGCAGTATAACTTTTTGGGGGTGATAAAGACAACCCAATTAAAAATTCGACAAAGGATTTGAATTGACATTTCTCCAAAGAAGATATACAAGTGGCCAGTAAGCATATGGAAAGGCAGTCTACATTAGTCATTAGGGAAATGCAAATTAAAACCACAATAATGTATCACTAAGATGGCTAAAATTAAAAAGACAAAATTAAGTGTTGGTGAAGATATGGAAATGTTGGAACCCTGGTACTTGCTGGTGGGACTGTGAAATGGTACAGCCATTTTGGGAAACAGTTGATAGTTACTCAAATTATAGGCATAGAGTAACAACATGACCCAGAAACTCTATTCCTAAGTGTATACTCAAGAGAATTGAAAACTTACATCCATATAAAAACTTGCACATGAATGTGTACATAGGAGCCTCAAACTGGAAACAATCCAAATGTCCATTAACTGATTAATAGATAAATAAGATATGGCTTATTCATACAATAGAATATTATTCAGCCATAAAAAGCAGTGAAGTACCGATTTCTGGTACAAATGGCTGAACTTTGAAAGCATTTTGTTAATTGAAAGAAGCCAGACACAAAATACCACCTGTTATATGATTCTGTTTATATGAAATATTCAGAATAGGCAAATTCAAGTGACAGAATAGATTACTGGTTGTCAGGGACTGGGCTGAGGAGGGCTGTGGAGTATCTGCTAATGGTCTGGGTTTCTTTGGGGGGTGATGAAAATGTTCTGGAATTTGATAGTGGCGATGCTTGCATGACCTTGCGAATGTGATAAAAACCATTGAATTGCAGCTTTTAAGATCATGAATTTTATGGTATCTGGGCTACATATCAGTAAAGCTGTTATTTAAGAAATTGTTTATCTTCATTTCTGAGAGTTTTAGTTCCCCCCAAGGCAGGTGCTCTGCCTTGCCCTGGTCCTGCTCAGATTTCAGTAAAATATCTAGATTGGAAGATTAGAAACCTGAGAAGTTACATGTGAAGTGCCAGCAGCTACGGTAGAGTAGAAACTTAGTGGCTCAGTAGAACTCTGAAAACAATATTCTGTGAGCTTTTCGTGTAGGGACAAACTCTGTGTGTTTAGCAGGGCCATGCTGTTCAGCACTGCAGTACAGTCTTTGATGCTCTGGCTCTATGTCATTCGGAAAGGCTAAATTATGCTTAGCATCGTGTTAATGGGTTTATTAATAAGGAGGAGTTAAGGTACACTTTATAGGGTATATTTCTGTTCAATAGAAATATAATGTGAGCTGTATATGTAATTTTCTGTTTTCTAGTACCTGCATTTAAAAATCAAAAAGAAACATGGAATTAACTTTATTTTATCTAACCTAAAATATTTAAAATATCATTTTTCATGTGGAAATATTTTACATTTTTTCATGTTGAATCCTCAAAATAAAGTATTTCATACTTACAGCATGTCTCAGTTTAGACTAGCCACATTTCAAGTGCTCATTGGCCACCCCTTGCTGAGTGGCTACTGTCTTGACAATGTTAAGAGTGATTTTCATGAAAGTAGATGCAAAGCTTTCAGAGACACAGCATGGTATACTGGTTTTGAGTTGGATCCAGATTCAAATTCTAGCTTTGGCTGTAGTGCTGCATTTATTTATTCTTAAAATATTTACTGACATCTGTTCTCAAAAAATCATAGTCTATTTCTACTTAGGGTCAGTCGTATGAATACTGGAGAGAAGTATCATGTTTTATTGTGCTAATTATTACAAGACCCAAGGAAGGGAGTGGTCAGTTCTATCTGGGAAAGAGTTGGTAGTGGTCAGGAAGGGCTTTGCAAAGAGGAGAGGCCTGAGCTCCATCTTGGAAGAGGAGGTAGATGAGGACAGAGGCATTCTAGGAGGAGGCAGGAGCAAGGGCAGGGAGGCTTGCAACAGCACTGCCCAGGAGATTGCTTATAGCTTGGTTCACATGGAGCAGGAATGGGTGGTTGAAAGGGTGGTGTGGCTGAGCTGGAGCTGAGGGCCATGTTATTTGAGGGCACCTACAAGGGGCTTTAGAATGCATTTCATATTAGGCAGTGGACACCCACAGAAGAGCTTCAAGAAGTAAGTGATGAGGTGGGATTTGATCTTTCTTGTGTTGTTACCTTGGGCAAGTTATTGACCTTTCAGATCTGCCCCCCTTAGTCTCCTATTCTGCAACATTGGGTGATTGAAATCTACTCAGGCTGTTGCTATGAAGATTAAGTGAACTAGTATGTGAAGCATACCTGATGGTCCAGCTCAGACTCCTGCTGAATTGAGAGACTGCTTCTCTGGTAGTGTCCATCTGTTGCCCTAGCTCCTGTTCTTCATTGTAGTTGTGCTCCAGCAGTACCCAGGGAAAGCTTTCAAGAATATAAATTGTTAGAGCACAACAATCAGCCTCAGGGTGGTGTCCAGGAATCTATGTTTAACAAATCTATGTTTAACAAATTCTCTCTGTGGTTATTATGCAGCCACCTGTTTCGGGTTTGCATAGCAATGTGCAGAGTTCACGTCCTCAACTCTTATCTAGGATTCTGGGCCATTCGGTAACATCAGCTCTTCCTGCCTCTTACATCAGCTTCCGTGTACTGTTTCCTGGCCGGTGGTCTGTAGACCCTAGTCTGATCACAGTTGGTAATTACCAGTGGTCTAGGGCTACTCTGTTTGAGGTTGACCAGTTGGTTCTTAGGTGGCTCTTCATAGATTGGCCTCATTGAAATGGTACCTGACATCTTCTACACATGTATATATCTACTTCACAGACCTTAGCCAGTACTCCTTAATTTTGTTCACACTCTTATTTAATATCTGTATTAACATAAAGTCACGTTCTAACTCCTTTCCACAATGTGAAGTATAATTCCAACTTGTCTGTTAATTCAGAGCTGTTCTATTTGCAGCTCTTTATCTATGACCATACCCATTATAATAATAATGACAATTTTCTTTTTTTTTCTGTTACAATTAGTACTATCATTGCCATCATTGATACATTTACCTTCAACCCTGTAGTGGTCCACAGTAGATCCAAATATCTCTGTTTAAAGGGAAAAGTCGCTATTGGAACAACACAGAGTGCCTCTGAATGTCAGATTTACTTTGCTTGCATTTCATTTCATGGTCTTACGTGTTTTTAAGATTCTGATTGGATGTGAACAAAATGACAGGTTTCATCTAGCATGTCAACTTTGACTTCGTCACCACCATTCTGTGACCATGTCACAGAATGCTGATTTTAATCTTACATCTTATCCTCACATAATTAATCTAAAAAATAGGGAAAGAGAAATGGGTTGCACTAAAAGGAGATTAAAAAGTTTATTTTGCAGCTGGCTGCTCTTTCATGCAAAAACAAAACAATTTATAGTAGGCTGCTGATTTAATGGGTCTCCTAGTGGGAGGGAAAATTATTTAAACCCTTTCTTATTCCTTCTCAGAAGAAAATGCACTTTGGGAACTTCTGAATTTTCTATATCTGGGATACCCAAATGGCCTTGATTCCACTAGCTTTTACTTCCATTAGTGTTGTGCATGCTTCGAATTAACATTGTGTTGGGATGGTTGTGATGCTGTTGTGCTGGTGGTGGTAGTTGTGGTAGGTCCTAAAATAGATGGGTTACTACATTTATTACAAGACAGAAGTAAATGTTCCCTTCATTGCCCCATGGACTTGGGCTTGGACCTGTGTGGGATGCTGCTCCCTGGCCATGCCTGTCCTAAGCTAGTGGGCAGCTCTTCCGCACGCTTCACTCTGCATCTTATTCCTGCATCCATCTGCCCCCTGCATCTTGTCCCTCGCTTGCTCTTGCCTGCTTTCCCTTTCACCTGCCCCTGTTAGAGATCAGCATGCTCCCTCTCACCTTTTTGTCTTCCAGCTCTCAGCTTTTCTTTCTGTCATATCTATGCTCTTGGAAAAGAGTCTCATGTTGCAAGGGGGAAGCCGAGGGGGTTGGCAGTAATCGGGGACTGGGTGGGAAGAAAGAATTGAAAAGATACACATAAGCCCTTCCAAATGCTGGAGCTAATTCCTTTCCTTTCTTATCTTTTAGATACCATTGATGGTAAGTTAGAATGGAATCAGTTACTCATACCCAAACCATTGTTGCTCAGAAAAATGATGTATGTTGAGCAATAGGTAGTTTAGAAAATGTAATTGTTTCATAATCACTGGGGTTTTCAATCCTGATTATTTTTTTTTGTTTGGAAAAATTATGAAATTGCCATATGTGTAGGTAAAAAAATGGTTGAGTATCAGCAATTTTGTATAAGTCAACCTAATAATAGCAGGCATTCTGTGGTATCTATGCCTCCACATTTGGGAGGAAAATTTGTCTCTTTTCTACCACTAACAACTAATCTTCCTGTTGGACAATTTAGAGAAGAGAGTAATTTGCTGATTTTTTGAATTGAAATTTTCTTAACGATTTAATTAATATTAATGTTGTTAATATTGTAGGATTCATAGTTACTCTGGTTTTTTATTGCTTCTGAATTAGAAGAAAATAAGCATGACAGTATAAATTTGGTACACAATATGAAAATTAAGATCTACAAAATGGACGTGATTATTCATATATCAGAGGTATTCTTCCCCTGACAAAAGCTCTGTCTTAAGTCCTTAAGATACTTCATTTATATGGTTTATTTAAGAATCAGTTTTCAGATCATTAACTACTTGAGGGATTAATATAGAAAGAAAACTGAAGTCATGTAATCCACTGAGGATTAATCTGAAAATAAGATTAAGTATCTCTAAAATCCTAGACTCAGCTAATGGAAAAAATGGTGAGTTGATGAAGCAACTCCAATTATGAAGAGTTTGTGGTATAATTATTGCATAGATTCAGGGACTTCTGAACTAACTTTATGTTTTGGTGAGAAGACCTATTATAATAAAATTACTGTTAATGCTTTCCTGAATCTTTCTCCTTCTAAATTTTCCTGTATCTTTTTCTTTTTAAGGTTTCCACAGCTGGATTGTTTACTAGGGCCAATTGTCACCAATGGCAGTAAAACTCATTTTCTGGGGAGCAGGGTGAGTTCATGTGGATTTCTACCTGATTTATTATTCCATTCTATTTGGGCCTGTGATTGTCTCTCAAATGTTGTTTACTTCCTTATACTCAAGGTAAATAGCTGGTGGTAGTTTTTTTTTTTTAAAGTGATATTATTAATGAAAGAAGTCAATGAAAATAAATTATATGAAAGCTTAGTTTGTTTGTTTTTTTTTAAAGCTGTGAGGAATCTAGTTAGATATTGACTGAGTTCAAGTAACGTGTTAGTGATTTTAAATTTGTAGGGGGTGTTTAGAATTGACACCTCTTACTTAGTAGTAATTAATCTTCAGTAACAAAGGGTCATGTTATTGTTAGCATGTGTTTAGTAATATTAATGGACAGACATAGGACACAAGCTTTAAGTAGGGGATGTGCCTGATAACTGAAGTTACTGAGAGAAGACGACCAGACTGGGAGGAAAAACGTGAATGCAGTGCAAACAGTCCATTAAACTAAGAGCAGAAGCTTTAGTAAACAGCCAAGACCACAGAAAGCTTAAAACATTTGAGGGAAGCTTTTCTGAGGGCTGCTGCTAGCCCATATGGTGTTTTGTGCAAATTAGACAAAGGCACCCCTCTGTAAGACATTCACTTCCATCTGATGGGAAATTATTCAGCTATACTTATTTTTAGAACAAGACATTTTATTGCCATGTGCTGGAAAATTGTAATATAAATAATCAAATTACCCATCTTTAAATCAGCAAAGTTTTAATAAAAATACAAACAACTTTTAAACGAGTAGAGAGATGCTCATGATGAGCCCGATGCCTCCGTAAACATGGTGCTCTTCCACAGTGCACAACCTGAGCAACTGGCAAGTTGGCTCTGCCTTGTTGGGATTCAACTCATGATAGACTCTAAGGAAGGGACACTTTTTATTAAGGTCTGGTCATAGAGGACAGAAGATAGAAACAAGAGTTTGAGGTTTGGCTTTGATTAGAAACTTGGGTGGCTCAAAAGAAACTTACCAGAAGCACAGTAGCTATAGGTTTGGGGTCCCAAAAGGGTAGCCTGAGCTTTCTAGGGCTAAAACTAGGAAAGAAACACCTAAACTGTGCTTTAAACTAAATTTATGACTGAGTTTCTGCCATGTGGTGATTTATAGTATGTGCTTTCAGATTCGCCCTACTTTAATCATGAAAGCTTCATTCTATAGACCACCACCTGTGTGATGTCCTTGTTCTCAAAGACGATTTAAACTTGGACTGTTTTTCCCAGTAAAAGAGATTTGCTTTCAGAATGTCGAGTGTATTAATAATGGATGGTTCTTCATTACTTACAAATTTTTGTAATTAATCTTCTGATGAAACAAAAAGCTATGATGTTGCTGTTAATGTGTATTTGATAGATATTGGTTGACAAATACAGGCTAAATGGGATGTGGCAATACTTCAGGGCCAGATTTAGGGGCTACGGGTGGAGTATGTGACTGGTGATTGAAAAGTTATTGAGGAAATTAGAACAGATATGAGAAAAAGTCATAGTGTAAGTAGGTGGATGTGGCAGTCATGGTAGTTGGAGGCATGGTGAAAGTGGTGCAGGTTGTGGGGTGGTGAGGATGGTGGTGGCCTCTGGAGTGGCCGGAAGGTTGGTAGTGGAGAGCTGGCAGCTGCCACTGTGGCGCTGAAGACACATGAGAAGGAAGAGATGACATGTGGAAAAGATGCCATGCTGTGGACACAAAGTATGTGGCCTAAGTAAAAGCTTTTGGTTTCTTGGGTGCTGGAGACAAATTGACCAGAGGGATATTCAAGGGGCCTCCTCTTTGTGGTGATGCAAAGTTAGTTCTTTGTGTGTGTGTGTGTTTTTTTTGTTTTTTTGTTTTTTTTTGATACGGAGTCTCACTCTGTCGCCCAGGTTGGAGTGCAGCGGCGTGATCTCCGCTCACTGCAACCTCCGCCTCCCAGGTTCAAGCGATTCTCCTGTCTCAGCCTCGCGAGTAGCTGGGATTACAGATGCGTGCCACCACGCCTGGCTAGATTTTGTATTTTTAGTAGAGATGAGGTTTCACCATGTTGGCCAGGATGGCCTCGATCTCTTGACCTCATGATCTGCCCGCCTTGGCCTCCCAAATTGCTGGGATTACAGGCGTGAGCCACCGCGCCCGGCCAAAGTTTGTTTTCTTATTGTATCATTTACCTCCTTCTCCCCCATTCCCCTCTATGCCTATGGTGGAGGATTTGATACTTTGAATACAGAAGCACAGAAACATGATCGATTACAAACACCATTCATGAGATTTAGTGCAAAAGGCCCCAGTGTTGTTTACATCTAAAACGACCTCTCCTCTGCTCCCCCAACACGCAAATGATCTATGTTTTGAAGAAAAAAATGTAGATTTTTTTTTAATGAGTGGAGGAAGCAGAAGGAAAAAGGGAAACCAGATAAAGAAGACTTAGATCAGTTAATTCCTCCCACCCCTGCAGTTGTTTAGCTGTCTGTTCTACTTTGTGGACATTATCCTTGACTGTGGAACACCAAGGGGAGTGAGAATATGAAGACACTTTGGATCTGATGTTTGGCAGCTGTGATACTGGGCTAATAATTTTGAGTTTCATGTTTCCTTATCTTTCAGTAGAGAGAATGATATTCCTTATTAGAAAACACAGAGGGAATATTTGTGAAAACACTGGCTTAATGAATATTAAAATGAAACAGAATGATAGGTTTGATGATGATCTGGTATTCTCACTGTCCTGAAACTTCATGATTTTTGGATTGAAATAATTTATCGCTGTATGGTCCACATAGTTGTCCTCATTATTTTAAAGAAGAGATCCTTTATGATGATTCTGTAAAGATGTATATACTCTGCAGCAAGAGAGATTTAGGATAGCATAGCTTTTGAAAAAGGGGAGTTAGTGGGTTTTCCTGCAACGAATGTTAGATTAGGTATAGAGCACCATGTGCTTGATGTGTGCTTAATGGGATGGAATGACTTTACCCTGTGCAGATGCTAGTAACAGCCACATACAGTGGGTGCTCCTAGTTCAGTACTGTGCTGAGCCCAACACTCATTATCTCAGTGGCTCCTTAGAACCCCCTCTGTGGCAGGTGCTGCCATGGCTCTTATTTTACAGCTCTGAGAGGTGAAGGATGGAGCTAATGTAGCCAGACATGCCTGTTGCCACTAGGCTTTCCAGTCTCCTTGGATCCGGACTGGCTCTACTCTTCAATGTCTTCTTCATTTCTCAAATACTATGCATTTTAGACCAGCCTGTCTCATCCCCCAGAGCTGCTTTAAAATTGAGCAGAGAATTCTATCATTAGAGGACACCAGCTGAACAAGGCCAGGGGAATCCTAGAACTAAATTTGTGCCACATAATGAGATGTGAGGGGATTGTTGGTTGCAATTGGTTTCCCAGAGACCTGAGAGATTCCTGAAGGTTATTTTTTTTTTCTACATGTGATTCAGAGGTATCTAAATCATTGAAATATGCTCAGATTTCGAGAATGTGAAGGAACCCAGCAGTGTGTACATCTTATTTTTCTGCTTTAAAATTATCCTCAAGAATAGATTAGAAGCACTGGGGTCACAAAGTCTGTTTTTTGAGGCAGGGTAAGGTTAATCCTTTCCCTAATTCATCTTTTTCCTTAGGCAGAAAACACAGGAGGAGAAAAAAGACCAAACACATGTTAATATTTAAATTCATAGATCCAGAGCCCAGAATTTTAGTATGTTGGTTATTGGGATAAAGGGACTGGTGGATTCAGTAAATGTCACATGGGCAATTCTCTTAAGATGATAGAAACCATATAAGCTTCTTTGTTGTCCTTTATTAAATGATGCATAAGACTGTGCAATTTACCCTGCACCAATCTCTTGTATGTACTGTTGTGTAGCTGCTGTAGCCAGGAATTAAACCTGTAATCTGTTTGATATGAGGCCAGATTTTATTAAACTAGGTTATCAGGGCACACACGGGGGCTGGGTCATGCTGGCACTGTGTCGTCTTTGGAAATTAACTGGATAAGCATGCCAGTAGGCAAACGAAATGGCTTTGCTTCTGCTATTAGAAGCAGATAGCAGGGAGCTGTGTAATATTTGAACATGCATCCAGTTAATGATGAATTACAATGAGAATCCTGGAAAAGTTCCTGTGATACTCATATTATGTCAAAGGAGTTCATCATATTTGAAATTATCACAGGAATTACAGAATAACTCAAAATGAATGGGTAATTATTCAAATGTTGTATGAGTTATTGCTTCGATGTGCATATTCTTAATACAATGTGGGTTTCTGCCCTCTCCTTGTAGAAGCACTGAGAACCTGAGCTGACATCAGCCATTTGGTCGTGATTTCGTGGGGCAGAAGCTGGGGAGTTTGCATAGGGAGATCATTTATAGTTCTTTTGAAGGTTGAGTTTGGTTCTGTCTAGGAGATAGGAGAATGAATTAAATGATGTTTTAAAAACGGCTTTTTAATGTCTGCTTTTGCCTGAAAGGGATTTTGTATTTAATTCTTTGTCATATTTATGTAGTTGTTATTCATTGTACTTAGCGTCCAGATTTTTAAAATGCTGTGTGTGTGTGTGTGTGCTTGTGTGCGTGTGTGTGTATTTAATGTTCAGTTGCTAATATGGGGATATTTCTCTTAGATGCCAGGATAGGAGAAAGGCCTTTTCAGAAGTACTCATCCACCCCACATGGCTTAGGGAGCAGCTTTGGCACATAGGGAGGGAGGAAGGGGTCTGCAGCATTTGTGTGTGTGTGTGTGTGTGTGTGTATGTGTGTGTGTGTGAGAGAGAGAGAGACGGAGTCTAACTCTGTAGCCCAAGCTGGAGTGCAGTGGCATGATCTAGGCTCACTGCAACCTCCGCCTCCTAGGCTCAGGTAATTCTCATGCCTCAGCCTCCTGAGGAGCAGGGACTACAGGCGCACGCCACCACACCCATCTAATTTTTTTGTATTTTAGTAGAGACAGGGTTTCACCCATGTTGCCCAGGGTGGTCTCGAACTCAAGCTCAGGAGATCTGCCCGCCTTGGCCCCCCAGAGTGTTGAGATTACAGGCATGAGCCACCGTGCCTGGCCAGCATTTTCTTTTTTAAAATTTTAATTTAATTTACTTGTTAATTAATTTATTTTTTAGAGACAGGATTTCACCTTATCACCCAGGCTGGAGTGTGATGGTGTGATCATAGCTCACTGTAACCTTGAACTCCTGAGCTCAAGCAGTCCTCCCATCTCAGGCTTTTGAAGCTAAGACTATAGGCAAGTGTCACCAGGCCTGGCCAGTTTTTTTTTTTTTTTATTAAATTTTTTTAGAGATGGCATCTTGCTGTGTTGCTCAAGCTGATCTCAAACAACCATCCTTCTGCCTCCGCCTCCCAAAGCACTGGGGTAACAGGCATGAGCCACCGCTCCTGGCTAGCAACATTTTCTAATCTTTCTGCTGTAAATTCCACTTGTCACTAGAATGTAAACTTCACAAGGGTGGGGATTTTGTCTGTTTATTCACTACCATTTTCCTGACACTTTGACCAATAAATGCCTAACATGCATTGGACACTCAGGAAATGTTTCTGGAATGAATGAAGCCATTTGAAGCTTGTGTCTCTGGGAAGTAGAATTCTTTTTCTTTCATCTCAAAGGAAAACAAATTTACCTAGTCTTTTGCTTATTCTTTCAGCAGCACAGAGACATATTGAGAGATCAAGGAGAGACACTTCATTTAAGAAATTGGAAGGAAAAAAATATTCTTTATGGTGTAAAACTTATTTAATGGAAGGACTGGCTTTGTGATAGAGGTCCCTGTTATGTTCCCTCTCTGTTTTGTTTTGTTTTTTTTTAACCTAGACAACTTGCTATACATGTTGCTCAGAATAAGAGGGCCACAACGAAGGATGATGTGGACTTTGGTGACACTCTGGGTCATGTCTCAGCTCTGGCATTTTTTAGTGTGTGACTTTACTTATGTTACAGTTTCCTTACCTTAAAAGGGGATGGTACCTGGCTTGCAGCTCTGTAAGGATTACATGAAATGAGAAGGGAGAGCACTCAATAATATGACAGTGCCTGCCACAAAGTAAATGTTGCTTCTCACTTCCAAATGAAGCCTCATTTAAGTCTCCTTTAAGAACTTGACATTACTAGACTTGCTAATTTAACTGCTTTTCTTAAAAACATATATGCAGTTTTTTTCTTAAAAAAAAATATATTCCTCCTTCAGAATAGGGCATATTAAACAGAGTCCTGTAAGAAATTAGAGCTGCTTGAGTTATAGCCTGGCACTGTGGATCGTGTTTAGGCATTTACATAACTGCACTGATCTGAACTAGTTTGTTAATGAACGAACATTTCTTAAATATGGAACCCACGTGAGAGACCACAGGGGAAATCTAAACTAAGTTTTTGAGGTCTCCCAATCCAGGGCAGCTCTCTCTTTGGAGTTTAAAGGAATCGTCAGGTCTCTGTAATAACTAAAGAACATGAAAGAATTATATTGAAAACACTTGGCTAATTATAAGTTCTAAGAGGCATTTCAGTTCACTCAAGCGTTTTAACATCCACCAAGACATACAGATATACTTCTCAGTCCATCAAGTCAAAAGCCGTGTGTGTCTTTTAAATGTTTTAGTTGTAGTTTTCTTCTTTCCTCTTTAGGAGAAATTAAATTATCAGGGCAGGTTAATCTCCAGAGACTATTATAGATGTGCAAATAATATGCCACTTACAGTGCGTTTTTAATAGACTGCTTGTCAGAAGAGCTCATGTTTTCTTCTGCTTCATGTAGAAGCAGTTCTTGTATATGCATTCAGAAAACAAAATAGTCTTTCATTTAGGAAGAAAATGCACTCTTAACGAAACAATGAAATCTTAATAGGAAGAGGGTATCAGGACTCATCTTCCTTCTCAAAGGCAAACATAACAAAATTGATAGTCTATGAAACTCACTAATTTGTCCTAGCTCCATAGCGATTTTTCATACCTCATGCATCCCTGTACCTTGTATTATAGTTATTTGTGAACAGACATTATTTCCTTACTGGGCTGTATGCTTCTTCAGTGGTGTAATCCATGTCTTATTCATTCCCAATATTATTTGGCAAAGTGTCTTACACATAATGGGGATCCATAAATACTTGGTGAATCAATGAGGATTTTCTGAGCAAAGTACAGAGGGCTGGGTTCATTGTTTGTGGTTCTCATAGTTTTAATTGGGGGTGATGTGGAAGAGTTCATGTCCTCCTCAGGTTCCTGCTGAGCCAGTGTGCTGTTTTGTATTTAGGATGGCAAGAGAAGCCTGCCAGAAAATCACCTAAGGTAATTTATTTTTGACAAAGTGGGAAGATATTCAAAGAGGCATGAACAATATAGAGTTTCTGACAATAAAGTCAATATCACTTGAGATTTTTTTTTGGCCCCTTGGATTCTTCTTGTTGGTTCCAGTGCAAATGAGAAGGTGAGGATGAGGGTGGAGTCTAAGTTTTTGCCTCCCAGATAGAGGGACACAGGGCATAGGAGCTCTGATTTTGGGTTTCTCAGTGCAAAGGAAGAGGGAGGGGAGTAGCTCAGTGGGATGTCAGGCCTGGATTCGTCTAGAGGACACTGAGGATAACTTATTGTGATTTTGTACCTTTCCCCCTTGCCTGTCAATTTCCACTGCGTCCTCTGTCTTGTTGTGGCTCTGGCAAATTGATAAGGAGTTGGCAGGGTGGTTTTGCAGGGAAGGCCTCATTTCCTTTCCTGTGTGGCCTAGTTCTTCCATCTGTGACTCTCTTGATAGCATCTTCCCAGACTTTGTTTCATCTTGGCTTTTTCAACACCTCCCAGGCCCATCTCCTGGCTGGTCTCAAGTCTTGCTAGGGCACTGTCCAAGGAAACCATGCAGCAGCCCTGAAGACTGATGCTGTCTCAGAGTTATACTTCCTGATGCTGGATGGACCTCACATAGATGCAGCCTCTGGGCGCCAACGTTATGCAAAGCTCAGGCTTGGGAGGAGAGTGGGAAGGAGGGGAGTAGCTAGGCCTATTCACTGTCACAGGTGGGCTTTTACCAGGGCTTTCTGCCTTGGCCAGGCTCAGCCCTCCTGTCATCTGACCTCACTATACACTTATCTGCAGGATAATGCCCCGATTTCTTAGCAGGAATATAAGACCTGTCCCACACTCTATGTTTTATCCACATTTCCTGTCACACCCTCCTTTTCTAGTTCAGGGATATATATATATATATATATATATATATATATATATATATAGAATGCCTGCTTTGTGATAGTCACTGTGCTAGATGCTGAGAACGTCAAAAGGAATAAACTTTGGTTTCTGCTTTCCAAGAATTTACTATCTTTCCAAGAATTTACTATCTATTGGTATAGCCCAATATACAAACAACTTCAAAAAAATAGTTTAAAGGAATGTTAATGGGGAAACACAGAGGTGGGACTCACAAGCCCCTTTTCTCCATCCTTCCTAAGCCACTCATGGTTCATATGTATGGGGGTCAGCCAATATTGGTTTGATTGTGATGTTTTATATCTGTAGTATTGTATGACAATAATTGCTGTTCTGAAAAATAGTGTTAGATACCCTAAGAACGATAATAGTCAAAAGGATTACATTATACGATAAATAATAAAAACAAACTTGTTGGAATGTTAGTGGTACCTGGTGTGTGAGTGGTATCTAGTGTGGTAGGAAAAGAGATGAATATTTCAGAAGTATTTTCAGTAACAAGGGGTGTGATTATTGAGTTTCAAAGAAAATTAACTTAGAAGAGTCTTTCAGTAAACATTCCCGTTATCACTTTATAATAATAATTGATATGTCTAGCCCCACCCTATTCCCTGCCAATCCCTCCGCTGTTGACGAAGAGATATTTTTGGCTCGAATGGTCTCGATGTCAACCTACAAGGATTTGCCCACTCTCCCAGTGGACATTTGGCAATGTCTGGAGACATTTTTGGCTGTCACAACTGGGGACATTGTGCCACTAGCATCTAACAGATAAAGGCCAAGGATGCTGCTCATCATCCTGTAATGCATAGGATAGTTCCCCACAAAGGATCTTACGACCCCAAATGCCAGTAGTGCCAGAGCTGAGAAACCCCAGTCTGGATGAATAGCCTATATTGCTGCATGGTCTTCTTATAACAGCCTTGTTATGATTTAATCCACCAGATGAATAGTTTCGTTGATCACTTAGCATGTTTTGGAGAGCTTTACTAATGTATCCCCAGTGTCTAGCACAGACCCTGTAACCTAGTCCACAATTCATATGTATTTGTTTGTTAAATGCATAAGTGCATATATTCCTGAAGATAGTAGCATTTTATTAGTTTTCCAAACATTCCTCTTGTACTTTCAGAGTTAGATAAATGGAAAATATGTGCCAGAGTTTATGAGAGTTATTTCAAAGATTCAAAGCAAGTGTTAGGTCAGTAAAAATAAGACACCCAGATCTCTAAGAGGGAGAAGATAGAAAGTCATCAACTCTAGCATCAGCTTGTTTGCAGAGCTGAACAGGCAAAAACACGGCAGAAGTTCATGAAAGCCCAGTTGGTCTACAGCCACAGAGGAATATGCTCTAAGCAAACAGCTGTACCAAAAAGCAAACTCAACACAAACCTGTAATAGGAAAATAAGTGGGCATCATACAGAGTCCTTAGAGGAACTAGAAACTGAGCTTCACAGCAGCACTACCTGAGGCTAGGGGCACAGACAGATACAACTACAGCCAGCTCAGAAATTACCTTGCACTGCCCCATGGACGCCATCTGTGCTGGCTTTGCTGGGAAAGCCAAGTGCTTGACTTCCCAATTTCTCTCTCACCGTTTTCCTGCTTGAACCCTTTGCTCCAGCCACACTTTCCTGCTTCTCCTCTAAACATGCCTTGTGCTGCCTCTCTCTCATTGTCCATGACGTTCTTCTGTCTAGAATGCTGTTTTCCCGCTCCTCTCTACCTCTTGAGTTTTCCAAGACTCAGCTCAAGTTCAGCAGCCTGTATGAAACCCTTCCCAAGTTTTTCCTGCATAAAAAGTCTTTAACAATCTTATTTCCCCCTCTCTTACCCGCTCCAAATCCAGGAAACAAGGTAATGTCATGGTTTATCAGATTCCATTCTATAGAAACCTCAGGTGCTTCGAAACGATGAATGGGACAAATGCATCTTTTCATGGTTGTTGGAACAGGCCGTAAGGATGGGAGAGCATCTTCCTTTGGTTCATCAGGGCCCACTGGATGGACGCCTGCCACAGGCTGTACACAACAGTCTGCTCGTTGGTATAAGGTGCCTTTGAAGGTTCTGATAGTACTTACCTGGACAAAGAAAGGGACCTGAAGGAGTACTTTTATATTGTCTGCAAACTCAAGAAATAGACAAAAATGTAAATGTCATCCTGACATTAGACAGATACATTCCCCTCTATATAGGGCCCCATCCCAGTTTTTGAACACAAGTGGAATAAAGCCAGCCCTGTTTTCTCAGTGTTCAGATACAACACGGAAAGTGTGCGTGTCTCTTGTTGTGCTCTGATCTTGGCTCGTGGCAAGTTCAGGGAGAGGGGCCAAGCTTGGCTAATTGGCCAGCGACAGCCCTGCTGGGCTAGGCATTCTGTCAGTCTCACCAGGCACCCTCTCTCTAGATTCAACTCAGAACTTTGCAATATTGTGTAGAATTCCCAGCAGCAGTGAGTTCTGATCAACTCTATTTACAAGAGCAATATTAAAAACATAAATTGCCCAGAGGGTATGCTTAACATTAAGGTGTTAAACAGTAGAGGGAGAAGGGACTTGTGAAAATGAAGTTTAATTTTGTTACAGAGAACTTTCATTCTTTGTGCAGGATGTCTTAAGGATGTCTCTAAACCATCCTGGAGACTGGTCTTTAGACAGTTGATTCATTTTCTAGCAAAACTCAGACAGATATATTAAAATTAAAATCTCATGGTGGGTATAAAATTTCATTATTATACCTGTTCTTATTACAATCACTTGTTTTCTATTCATATGAGATCATTGGGTAGAGAAAATTTACCTTGATTTTTGCATTCAGAATTCGGTTGCCTGTTTACCATGGTTTCATTTATTTTTAGATGAAAATTTCCCCTTTTTGTGTGCAGCTGAGTGTATCTCTCATTTGCCAGAAAGGAGGGGAATATCGCTGTTGAATGAGGATGATCATTTATTTGCAAGTTAAAACATATTCTGAAAAGGATGGAAGCTTGTTCTTGCCTGAAGCTGTTTGTTCTGTGAGGCTTTGAGGTGTCTCTGAGGGCTGTCTCTATGCTCTATTTTGTCTTGTTTCTTAGCAGTAAGGCCTTTACTTATGTTGGTATAGGAAGTAGAGATAAGTGATAAAAATATCTGGAGTGGACCTAAGAGAAATAAGAAATCTGTAACATTCACATAATTCAAATGCAGGCCTGGTGATTCCGAAACATTCAAAATTGTGTTTTTAAATGCCATTATGTAAGCACATACATTTGTCCATTGACCGTGATGGAATTCATTGTAAGTGACCAGTGGTTCCCAAAGCCATGGCATTGACTGATCTACAAAGAAAAGGAATCAGAGTACCTGTTTCAAAAACAAATCATCACATGTATATGCAAATAATTAAGAAAATATGTACTGAGTGACTACAACATAGTAGGCACTATGCAGATGTCAGAGATACGAAGATATATATGATATGGTTCTTGCCCTCCAGGCACTTAGAGTCTAAGAGGAAATATAGATGAGTATAGATCCGGTACTTCTGGTACCTGCTGACAAGGACTCTGACCAGGGTCCTGAAGCACGCACAGTTCCAGAGGCCCTCCTTAAAAAGTATGCAAAATTACTAAAGGAGCACCTGGTAGAGAGATGAATGTGTATGTTGAAGAGGCTTGTGCAAGTGAGGATCCCTGAAGTGTCAGTTTCCGCCCCTGGCCCTGTGGGATGTATCTGAGTGGGTAGGACCACTTGAGCAGGACTTAGCGCCCAACTTGGCCTGGGGCACCGCTTCCTGGAGCAGTTGGCATTGTAGGTGTGTGCTGTTTCCACTCTTCCCTCCTGGAGTCTACTCTCCACACAGTAGCCAGCGTGAGTCTTTAAAACCTAAATGAGATGATAGCACTCTCATGTTCACACTTGCTTTCCATCACACCGGGACTTGAACCCCACATCTATCTCCCTCCCCCTCGCTCCTGATGCCTCCTTGCTGTTCTTAGACCTTCAGTCACTTTCCTGTCTCAGGGGTTGCACTTGCTGTGCCCTCTGCTTGCAGGATTACTCCCTCCTATTTAGCACAGGGCTGGCTCTTCTCCACCTGCTCAAATGTCCGTCCTCAGAGGGGCCTCACCTGATCACACTATCTGGTGCCCCTCTGTGTTCCCTGCCCTCTTTATTCTGACTTATTTTCTTCAGAGCATTCTCCCTACATTACATACTCCTTTGTTCATCTGTCTCTCCAGTTGGAATGGAAGCTCTGGGAGGATGACTGTATGGCTGTTATTCTCCGTTATTTCCCCACACCTTGGATGGGGTCTGGTATACAGGAGGCACTCATTAAATATCTGTTAGAAAAAAAAGTGAGTGAAACTAATACAGACATGGTGGGACAGTAGCTGGGAGGTCTGTCTTCAACAGTTTGTGAAAAGGGAGGCTAATGGTCTTCCAGGACTCTACTTTGAGAGGCTAAAAATATATTTGTTTCTGAGCAACACTAACTTACAGAATTTTAAAATTCCTTGGAAAAAGGCTGGGCACAATGGCTCATGCCCATAATCCCAGCACTTTGGGAGGCGAGTTGGGTGGATCACCTGAAGTCAGGAGTTCGAGATCAGCCTGGGCAACACAGTGAAACCCCGTTTCCACTAAAAATACAAAAATTAGCCAGGTGTGGTGGCACACCCATGTAGTTCCAGCTACTCCGGAGGCTGAGGAGGGAGAATTGCTTGAACCTGGGATGCAGATCACGCCACTGCACTCCATCCTGGGTGACAGAGCGAGCCTCTATCTTAAATACATACATACATACATCCTGGGTGACAGAGCGAGCCTCTATCTTAAATACATACATACATACATTCATTCATTCATTCCTTGGAAAAAACTTTCATGCAAGATTCCTATGGATGGATGGCATCTGATGATCTGAAAAAGGTCTGAGATTGTATTCTAATTAACAGTTACTTAAATGTTCTTTTGTCTCAAATGCCTTCATGTTGGATCTGGAAGAGATTTAAATCTCGAAAAGTGGGAAAGGGAGGGGACAGTTCAGTGTATGAATGTGTGGTAGGCGGGGAGTTTAATTTTCAAGAGGTAAAAAGTCCCATCTAAAATGTTTTCTCCACTGATGATATATTTGTTAACTTTATGAAAATGTATTGATCCTGAAAGCAGCAGCACATTGAATTGTTAAAGTGATCTCTTGTTCTCCATGTTCCTACTGGTTACATATTCCTCTTCTCTAGAACGGCAGTGGCCGGAGTGGATGCCTTGGAGGCTCCTAAAATTCTGCTGGGGGTGGCTGATGAGACAGAAACTAAGGTTTTATTATATTTTGCTATAAGGACTGACACAGATGGCCTCACTTGGGCAACCTGTAAGGCTCTGAACCGAGGTGTCTTGAGGCAGCTGGTGGAAGTTCCATTGTGTGGAGTGGAAACAGTGACACCTTCATACCCTTGTCCTTTTTGCTGCATATGTGTATGGGATTAAGTAGATTTACAAATTACATTATCTAGTTATAACCAAGTTGACCTTCACAAAATACAGAAGTGGCTTAAAAACCAGAGATTGACCATCATGTTAAAAAGTAAAAGTGCAAATGAGCATCAAAGAGATGGCAGAATTTATATTCCTTCCGCTACTGTTTGTGTGAGAATTGCCTTAGCCAAATAAAAACAGTTATAACTTAATACTATTATATAAGAAGTTGGCCAAGGAGTTCAAGATCATCAAGAAGATTATTTGAAATATGGATTCATAGCTAGTATGATAACAGTGTATCTTGTGCTATCTGTATAGGATGGCTTGTTATAGTAGTTACTGGTCAGAATACATGTAATCTACAATGCATGAATAAACAAGTACACTTGTATTGGGGGATGCATGCTCAAAGCTTCTTACAGTTAGGGGTGTCCACTCAAGAAAGCTTAGTGTCCACTGCTTGAGGGACTTGCTGTTCAAAGCGTGGTCTGCAAATGAGGCATCAGCTGGGAACCTTTCGGAGATGCAGAATCTCAAGACTTACCCTAGACCTCTGGAATCATAATCTGCATCTCAACAAGAATCCCAGGTCATTTGTATGCACATTACAGTCTGGGAAACACTCCTTTAGGGAATATTTTATAAGGATGCTGCTTCTGTGCATCTGAAACCAGGAAGTCATTTCTCTCCACAAGAAATTGTGGAACTAAAGATGTCTGATTTTTACTTCTAGTTATGTTGCTTACAAACTTGGCCTTGGGCAGCTTAATGACCTGCTGAGATTCTGTTCCCACATCTGTAAAACAGAGACAACAATCCTTGCCTCCCAGAAGATTTATAAGGGTTATCTGAATGTGAAGCCCTCTCAGGAACCACCGTTCAGTTTTGCCTTTTCCCCTCTGCGTTGTTAGTCCATGAACACATTGAGGGAGGGATAGCTCTTCTCTATCTTTGTATTTCCCAGCACAGAGATCTTTAAACTTTTGCTCATGTACCTCCTAAAAAGCCTTGAAAAATAATATATACCCGCCCATTTTTAAAAGTTCCTTTGGTTTATCATAAATTTTAAAAGTTACAAAGTAATCCCTAGGTTGTTGTAAACATTGACATTTAAGAAATAAAACCAGCTATATTCCTCTTTTCAGTCTAGCCAGTAGAATCTGATCACTGGGTAATTTGAGAGGCTCTCAGTGGGAGGAGCCAGAGAATGTCTTCCCTCCCACTCTCTGACTTCCGTGGAGTGTCCAGTAGCAGCTTAGTATCCTGGCAGTTCTAGCTGCCACTGGATGGGCTCATGGTGGTTCCAGCTCCCTCCTGGGGATGCTCTGGTGACACATCCCCTCCTTTTGTCCCTTTAGCTCAGGGGTGGTGCTAGCTTCCAGCCCTTACTTATCTTGGTGTTTCTCCGAGGTTCCCAGCTGGTTTACCAGCTCTTCCTTCATTGGTTTAGTCAGTTCCCTGCAGTAATTCCCTCTGTGCCAAATAAAGTAGATTCATTCTTTTTTGGTTAGATCCCAACAGATAAATATACCCATCTTTATTGATATGCCGATACGAATTGTGCTTTTGTCACTGGAAGGTTTTTTTTTTTATTTTAATAGATTATTCTTTAGTAGCATAATTCTATCGTCTCACAGGCGCTAGTCATTTTTTTAAATTAAATTAAATTTTAAGTTCCAGGATACATGTGCAGGATGTGCAGGTTTGTTACATAAGTAAATGTGTGCAATGGTGGTTTGCTGCATCTGTCAACCCATCACCTGGGTATTAAGCCCAGCATGCATTAGCTATTTATCCTGACGCTCTCCCTCCCCCTAGACTGCCCCACTACTGACAGGCCCCAGCGTGTGTCGTTCCCCTCCCTGTGTCTGTATGTTCTCATTGTTCAGCTCCCACTTATAAGTGAGAACATGTGGTGTTTGGTTTTCTGTTCCTGTGTTAGTTTTCTGAGGATAATGGCTTCCAGCTCCACCCATGTCCCTGCAAAGGACATGATCTCATTCCTTTTTATGGCTGCATAGTATTCCATGGTGTATATGTACCACATTTTCTTTATCCAGTCTATCATTGATAGGCATTTGGGTTGACTCCATGTCTTTGCTATTGTGAATAGTCCCGTACTGAACATACACATGCATGTATCTTTGTAACAGAATGATTTATATTCCTTTGGGTATATACCAGTAATGGGATTGCTGGGTCAAATGGTATTTTTGGTTCTAGGTCTTTGAGGGATCACCATCCTGTCTTCCACAATGGTTGAAGTAATTTACATTCCCACCAACAGTGTAAAAGCGTTCCTATTTCTCCACAGCCCTGCCAGTATCTGTTGTTTCTTGACTTTAATAATCGCCATTCTGACTGGCATGAGATGGTATCTCATTGTGGTTTTGATTTGCGTTTCTCTGTTTCTCTGATGATTGTCACTGGAAGGTTTTATACCGCACATCTATGTACCCTGGAAAGATTCAGGATGTGTGAGGGGTATTCTTCTCTTTAAGAAACAGAAGAAGGGTAGTTGTGAGAGAAAAGATGTTCCCAGGCAGAACAATTTTAGGAAAAAGTACAAATAGAATATAAGGTTCTGTAAACTAATTCCCTTAAAATGAGCACCTTTGAAATGTGTCTGTGTGCTCCAGTTTGAAGACTGCTGCCTTGCAAAGCTGGACACATTGCACATTTAGGCACACTAAGTATTGTTTGAGTAAACGGATGGCTGCATATGTAGGGAAGTCCCAGATTGTGCATAAAATCTTTTTTAGCAGTGGTGAGGCCCAAATGCAGCCAACAATGTGGGATGCATGCTCAGTCTGACACATCCTGAGACTGCAGTTCATAGCTGGTCAGACTGGGTGTCTCCAAGGGCCTGGCGCTTGGCTGAACAGATAGAGCCACTGGGAAAGCAGGCAGGATCTTGGAAGCCCAAGCGATAATGGGCCATCAGCTGGAAACAGGGCTTCTGTTGTCACTTTGCCAGCAACAACAGCAGTGGTGCTGATGTTTGCAGTTGTGTGCATCTGCAAATTTGCAGAACTCTGCCGCTTATCTGGGGAAATCTCTCTGACAAATTTGTTTACGGAATATCAAGTTGTGCATTTATGGCTGGCTAGCCAACAAAACTGAAAATGGCCTAAGGGGGATTTAAAAAATGACTACTTTTCATTGGCTGTAGAACAGAAGCCTCCCCACCCTGCCAAAATAAAGAGTCCTATTTCGCATCTTTGTTTGCTTTTTGCTGTGATTTTGTTAAGTTGCAGTATATCCGTACAACCTCTCCCACAAGAAACTCCACTAAAACTCCAAACCAAAAAAGCAAGGCACTTGTGCAGAGAGAGACTCCTGTCATTTATAGTGTGCTAACACAACTTCGTAGCCACTGAATCAAAACATCTGAGCGGTTGCACACATTCACCCTAGACTCTCTTAAGGAAGTGAGGAGCTGGTGTTTCCTGAAGGGGCTGATTGCCCATTTGCCTGGTTTACCTGGCAAGGGAAGACCTTGGCATTGAGTGTATTAAGACAGGTTAAATTTAATTTACAGTAGCTATTAATACTGTTTCAAAGAGCCATCTTGAGTATAGAATTGGTGGCTTCTTACAGGGAATGTTGTACCAACTGAGAAAATTTATGAAGATGATAGATCTAGAAGACAAAGGCAAGCCTTCTTAAATGTAGAAACTTGACCATCCAACTAGTGATTCTTCTTTTTAAAAATGTGAAAGGCTAAAGTCATAGGGTCCGTGAACTTCCTAGAGGGATGGAAGATCAGAGATCAGTCTTTAGGAAGAGATCATGTGGGAAATGGAGTAGAGACTCAGATAAGAACAAAATTGGCTCCTGAAGGAAAAGGTAAAGATACTACACGCGTGGAGTGGGGTATCCAGGAAGAAAGAGGGTTTTCATATCAAGAGGCAGCAAGTGCCAGAGAACAGGCTGCCTTTGGGGAAAAGGCAGAAATAGATAATTAATGGTTTTGAAAGTCAAACTACAGAACTGCCCTTTTCAAGTGTTTTAATAAATACTGAAGGGAATGGAATTACATTTGACATAATATGGCAGCAGTGAAGGACATGTTAATGGAACTTTGATGATCACTATGTAAGAAAGTACTTAGGGAATCAGAATATAAACAAATCAAGGTCAGGAGAGATGCCTACTTATGTTCAAGTTTGCTCCAGTGTTCTGCGCAGAATCTTACCTTACAGGTTCACTTCGGTATTTCCAGCATTACCCATCATCATCTATCCATCCATCTACCTTTCCATTCTTTCCAGAGATCCTTTTGAGTCTCTGCTACATGCCCTGAGTCCTGGACTGGGCACTAAGAACACTGTAGTGTACAAAGCCATGCTTGGCCCCTGCTGTTTTAAATCTCATTAAAAGCACAAGTGTACGATTGCAACAGCACTGGGTACCATGCAGGAGAGCAGTGTGGTGCTCTGGATATAAAGTAGAGGGATTCGACCTAATTGAGAAATGAGAAGGAGAAAGCCCTTGAGTGGGAATGTGCCTTTCCCTTAGAGGCTAGGTCTTCATATGCTTGGGAGTTTCAGGATGTGTAGATCTTCCCTTAAGTTGAAATTATTTTATAGGAAGGATTCTTGAATGAAGGTATCTAGGATTGAAAGACTTTTCTACCTTGCATCAGATTTTTAGTTTATGTAAGTATATTATACTGGGGTTATGGCTCAGGAATTAAACCCATGTCTAAAGAAAAAAGCATGGAATTGCAAATTTGTCTTTTTCACTGACCTGCTGGAGAAAACTGTATTAATTGCATAGCAATTAATAGTTGGCTGAGTTCTTTCATATAGTTATTTAAACTTGTATCTCTACTCTTCCCTGGCTCTCCTTCCTCCGATTCTTCATCCACTACCTCCCAGGCAGGTAGGACAGGCAGAACATCGTTGTCATTATCTATGGCAACATCAAATGTGTTTTGAAGATTTGCTGCATTGGAAGTTGACAATAAACTTACAGCACGTGCCCACCATCTATCCCCCACCCTCAAACTTAGCACTTAGAGAGGGGACATATACTTTAAAATAGAATGCATTAATTTCTCCAGAGGCATGTACAAGGCTTGTCGGAATATGAAGGAGGAACCCCTAATTCAGACTGTTGTGTGGAGAGGGGACAGGGAGTAGGGTGTATGTTTGTCGGGGAGCTTCCTGCAAGATCTGGAAGAACAGGGAAGATTTAGCTGGATGAGTGACAGAGTGGGTGGGGATGAAGTTCAGATAAGGGGTGAGCTTTGCCAGATGAGGAAACAGGACAGCTAGAGTTGAGGCCAGATCTGTCAGTTCCTTCTCCAGTGCACACTCCCTGAACTGAGCTGCTACTCAGGTGGAGAGAGGAGTGGGAAACGGTAAAGACAGCCAACAAGTTGGGTAACCTAGGAAGGGAAGCAAGAGTAATTTGGTAGCAGGAGACGGCAGGTACTCAAGACAGGCTGCTTTTTGGGAAAGGGGCAAGTAGATAATTACATGGGAGGCCCTGTGCAGTCATCACATTTGCTCTCTCCATAACATCCTGAATTAGGTGTTGCTAGCTGCATTTTACAGAAGGAGAAGTTGAGGCCTAGTGGGGCCAGAACCAGGTTGGACTTGACCCTGTGTTGCCCTGTTCAGTGGTCAGTACTACAGGGGTGGCTGGGGCCCAGTGGGAACTGTGGGCTGCTTGTGGCATTGTCCCTGGTTGGATGTCTGAGGACAATCCCCATAGTGGGCAGGCATGGCTGGGTTCTTCAGAGATGTAATGAACAAAAGAACTTTGGAGACTAACTCACGGACCTCATCCTTGCGGTCCAGTGACTTCTGTGGAAAAATGTGTTTACAGCCCCATTCGTAAGCTGGCCCTATCTGAATCCTCCTTTACTTTCTAGGACTGGGGAATTAGGCATGTGCTGGCTGCTTAGGCCCTGTGTGTGTGGACATCTGCCAGCTTTCTAAGCTACAGTAATGAAGGCTCTCATGAGTTTGCAGAACTCAGTGTCGTGTAGAGTAGAAGTATCCATTATTAGACTTAAGGACAGCGGTAAATTTGTATTTTTGCAAAACATATTTAACTTATGCAGGATGATGGGGTAGATCATCCTGTGACTGATTTAAGAAAGGCTGTGTTTATTTAAGGAGCTGCACAGAGAAACATACAGGAGAAAGGGTAGAATATGGGAGATTTGTATGTTGTTCAGGGACAAAGTTTGTGAGGGATGACCAGGATCCACAGACGGGGGTGGGTGGAGGCCCTTCCTGTAGCATCTTCCCCTGAGGCCTGACGAGAGAGAGAGGCAGATTGTAGGGTTTTATTTCAGAATTAATCTTACTGATCAGTACACTCCATCCTGCCTACTTTCATTGCAGAACCTTGTGCTTGGGTTGAGGCAGTGTTGAAAGGAGGGATTGATTTATATTACATTTAGTTGTGATCAGTGAGACAAAGTGGTAGATAATCTTTGGCAGGATGGATTTAGAATTTGCTTAATTGCCATGTGCTATGATGTTCTGCCATCTGCAGGGAGAGCTTCCATTTGGAGATAAAATCAAAATACAATTTCTAGATTTTATTGAGGGTCCTCCTCCCTTAAACAAATACTGTTGTTTCTTTTTTCCTGATAACTATTTTCATTTTCTGTGAAAACATGCAAATGAGTCAATTGCTAGAGGAGAAATGAGGCAGCATTTCTAATAGTCACTCCTTTGCCAGCTTTTTGTAGGAATCAGGTTGTTTGACTTTCTTCCCCCTAAGAGGATAGTATCTGAAGTGATGTGAGCAGAGAACCCCTGAGATGTCAGGTACCATCACCAGGCTGGAATGTGGGATTTGGAAAGGAGACCTAGGTCTTGGCTTTTTCAGACTCCGCATGTGAAACCGGTGGAGAAACCCAGTGTCATGTGGAAAATGCGGCTAGGAAGGGGGCTATCTGGCCTTCAGTCAAGGCAGTGGCGGCAGTGGAGTGCACCTTAGCAAAACATCGCCACATGCTGCATGTCAGCCTAGTGGGGGACGTGCACGAGGCTTATCCCTGGATGTTTGGAGTCTGACTGACCGCGCCCTCCTTGCTCCCATCCACCTCAGATGTTTCCCTGTGCGTGCTGGATATTGGAGAAACTAGGACAAGTCATTCTTACAGTGCTTTCAGAGAAAATTCATATATATGTCAACTCTCCTCCTGTCAGGCTCAGTTTTTGCAAACACTTGGGGTTACATGTTGGGTATAGTGTGACAGTGTGTGTCCCTCGTTTTGCATTGTACCTGTTGTAGGGCTGTGCTGGACACCCGTGGCTTGGCCTGAGAACACAACCTCGCCAGTGTCAGGCAAACAGTCCCTTGCTAGTTCCATCAGTAACAAATGCTGTTCTAATCATAATGGTAACCAGTCTGTTAGGGAATCTTATCAGCCTGCTGGGGAGAGCCAGCAGGCAGAGATGGTTAAACATCTGCAGGGCAGGGACCAGGCTGGTAGAGGGCAGGGCTGCTTGCTGGACAGTGTCTCTGTGGGACCCTTACAGGGGCAGTTTCCCAGTGTTGTGGCATTAAGTAGAGAAATTAGCCCTCTGGAGTTAGGATGGTACGTACAATGGGAAGTCCTATGTGATAGAATGTAATACTTTTAAAATGTTCGTGTGAGAGTATGTAGATTAATTGTCCATTTAACAATGATTGCTGGAGTTAGAGAATGAATCACAGGTAGTCAGCACATCCATGTTAATCTCTGCAAAATTATTGCTCTGCATGTAGTTGAAGGCTGTGGGGCCCGACAGGCCTGGCATGGGTACAGTTCTGTCATTTAATGGCTTTGTGTAGGCATGTAGCCCTTCTGAGCCTCTGTTTTTTTTTTTTTACCCTTAATGGTGTTAACATAGCCCAGGGATTGAATTGAAGATTAAACGAGATGATTTTGCATGTATGTGAATAAAGAAGCAAAATGCCTGGCATTTAGCAGTCAGTCAGTAGGCAATAGTTGCAGTTACTTTAAGGCCACAATGTAATCTTTGGGAATATTTGTCACCAATCAGGAGTCTAGGGTCTTTGTTCAGTGGTGTTTTTGCCGAGCCTACAACAGTGCCTGGCACATGGTAGGCACTTGGTTGGTACTTACTGGCTGTGTGGAGCAGTAGGGAAAGTGAGGCAGATATTCCCCGTATCCAGAAGCCTGAGGAGTGCCTGTGTGAAAGGGAACTGCTCTGGAGGCGTGAGTGGAGGTGGCGACCCTGTGGAGTGTTTGAGTGGGAAATATCCTCCTGTGCCTGGTTTCCCTGACCCGTCCCTAAAGATTCCCTGGGAACCCCCATACGCTCCTTCCCTTCAATTTTTGCCACAATCTTCTACGTTATATATACCCAACTCCCAAAAATGTGTGGGAAAGAAAACGCTTTTTAGTTTTCACCCTTAACATAGGAGAGAGAGAGGCTAAATTTATAAAGGAACTTGGAAGCTGACCCTAACACATGCATGTGTGTATACCCCTTGTCTATAGATACCCCCTTGGCCTCACACATGAATAGAAAGTGTGTGTATGACAAAGGAAATAGCACAGATCAATCTGAATGGGCTTATTCAACAATATTGTCACATGGTTGGTTTGAAATTTGGGAAACATTTATGTAGGCTGATACCTGATAGGATATACCCAAATTCTGCATGATTACATAGTAAATTAACAGCAGGAACGCAATCAAACATTAGAAAAGCCTGAAGAAAACAGAATTTAAATGGCTGGGCATGGTGGCTCACGCCTGTAATCCTAGCACTTTGGGAGGCCGAGGCGGGTGCATCACCTGAGGTCAGGAGTTTGAGACCAGCCTGGCCAATATGGTAAAACCCTGTCTCTACTAAAAATACAAAAAAATTAGCCAGGCATGGTGGCGCACACCTGTAGTCCCAGCTACTTGGGAGACTGAGGCGGGAGAATCACTTGAACCCGGGAGGCGGAGGTTGCAGTGAGCAGAGATTGTGTCACTGCACTCCGGCCTGGGTGCGGCAGAGCAAGACTCCCTCTCAAAAACCAAACCAAACCAAACCCTCTACACACAAGTTGTTGATTGTAGCTTTATTTATTGTAGTGGAAAATTGGAAACATCTTATGTGCTCAGAGATTGGGATATATTCCCTTGGTGAATTCTCCAGTCATTGAAAGTGATGATTTTGAAGATTATTATAACATAAAAAATTGAACATGATAGTAATGGAAAAATTAGAATAAAAATTTTATATACAAAATGACTTCAATTAAACATGTATGAAAAAGAAGAAATACATCATAATAGATATTTCCCAGTAGAGTCATGGTTTTGTGAGTGATTCTTCCTTTTCTCTATTTCCCAAATGTGCAAAATTTTTGTTGTTTTATATTTTCAGACATTATATATTTAAGTGATTACCTTTAGTCTGCTGAGGGAGATCAAAATGAAGAAATTACAGAAAATGCAAACATGTAAAAGTAACTCACATGCTGTCTCATCTTTTGTTTCGAAACATTCCAGTAATGTGCAGGAGAGCTTTGGTGATTAAGCTTCATCTTTATCCAGAGAAAGTTATAACAGAGCCACAAGCTCATCAAATTCAGGAACTTTCTTCTGCATTCTTTCCTACTTCTAGCTTTCCTTGTGTTTCCTAAGCAGTTGGCTTCCAGGGCTCTCAGAAGCTGGTCTACAGGCTTTGTTCCCAGGAAAATAGATTGTTCCTTATTAAAATCCAGTCGCTTTTCTGTTTCAAACCTTTCAGGTCCTCTACTAGCCTCCCACTCGGTTACAATTCGTTGGTTCCCACCATGAGCCTTTATATAAAAACCCACAGTGTCATTAAAGGTGTTGTGTCAAGCCTTGTCAACGTTCTCATATAGCCCGAGGCTGAGGAATTCTGGCCTTAGATGTAAGAGGGTATTAGCAAACACCGTTTCTTTCTGCTCCTTGCCTACGAGTGAGCTTTGTACGCCTGTCTTCCTAGGTTTGCCTGGAGGAGGCTTACCAGTGAGGAAAAAACATCTTAGCAGAAGAATGTCTCACAGGTGCTGCAAAGTGCTTCTGCATTCTTCTGAAAATAGATGTTTTTAAAATTTATTTTAAAAATTAATTTATATTTTTGTATTTAAAAATGTTTTTAGAGATAGGATCTCACTCTGTCACCCAGACTGGATTGAAATGGTGTCACCTTTTCTTACTGCAGCTTCAAACCCCTGAGCCCAAGTGATCTTCCTGCCTTAGCCTCCTGAGTAGCTGAGACTACAGGCATGCACCACCACACTTGGCTAATTTTTATTTTTTATAGAGATAGGTTCTCACTGTGTCACCCAGGTTAGTCTTGAGCTCCTGGGCTCAAGCCATCCTCCTGCATCAGCCTCCAAAAATGCTGGGATTACAGGCACGAGTCACTGCGCTCAGCCCCAGATCTGTTTTAATATAAGTTGATTTTCAGCCCCCAGCCTCTGTGCTGTTGCTTTTCTGGGATTCACAAGCTATGGGCTAGGAATCACTAATTACATCCCTGCAAATTGGGTTCTCCTCTTCTACCCTTTTGCCTACTTGAAAATCTATGAAGATTCATTCAGGTGAATTTCTAACCATCTGTACCTCCTCCCCTGCACATTAGCAAACACAGGATGCTCCCGTAGAAACAAACCAATTGTGAGTTCATACTATAATGGTTGTTAACTACATGCTCATCATAGCAAGTATGTTATAAGGGTCCATGAAAAATAAAAGGAAAGTGGGATTGTTCTCTACCCTATTTTATGGGGTAGGCAAGGTTGACCTGATTTCAGGATATGTTAGGCCATAGTGTGGGAATGTGTTGTGGCAAGAGACTGACACCTGCAGCTCTTGAAATTCGCAGGCCTCCTGGCTCATCAGGTCGGTGAGGGAGGAGCAGCTGCTGAAATTTACTAGATTTCTGCTGCTGTCGTAGTTGCTACCTGGGTCCTACTGGGTACCTGGGTGGTTTGGTGGAACTGAAAGGCTGAGCAGGGCTGGATGTGGGCACATCTCACTGGTGGAGATGTGGGAGGTGCTTGAAGGATACTCAGGTGTCTGAGACCCTGACTTCATTCAGTTATTCAGCATATATTTGTTGAGTTTCTAATATTTGTCATTGCTGACATTGTGTTTCTTTCCCAATATGTTGAACCCAGCTGTCAGCCTGATCAGTTAGAGAGGGCACTGGTTAACTTTTGAACTATATTCAATCCTCATGCAGGCCAGTTTAAAGACGCTGCTCTCTGCTCACAGGCAAGACTTTAGCTCCAGCAGGCTGTCTTGCCAGTGCCTATGTTGGTCACCAAGAGACCCAAGTTGGACTGTGGGTGGCTTGGTTCGGTTAATCACCATCTCTGGAATGCACATTTGAAGTTTCTGTTGCTTTTTTGTCAAGGAAGGGCAGTCACATAATTTAATATTCTATTTCAGAATATGATGAAATAAGGGCATAATGTTCTGTTGGATTCATTTCTATAAGAATGTATAAAAGCCAACTGCTTCAGGAAGTGTTTCATGCAAACACTGAAAGGAATAAGCAGTCGTTTGTTGTGTCCTCAGAGCTAAACAAGGCCACCTGAGAGTGCCAATCATAAGCCCAGCAGAGGTCTTCAGTATGGGAAGGGACACGGAAAGGTGTTCATGTCTTTAAAAGAGCTTCTAAAAATAAAACCCGATTTCCTGCAATGCCCTGTGTAGGAGGAAAGGCATTGGAGGAAACAGAATATTCTTGGGGTTCAGTACAATATTTTGAGCTACATCAAATCTGAGAGTTCTAAACATGAGCTTATTGTCTATTTGAGGTGACAGAATATTTAGAATGACCTGGGGTAAGATGCCTCAGCTGCTTTTTTGCAATAACAACAATTATTTACCATTAACAATTCCAGGATGTAAATGTGTCAAAATCGATGTACCATGTCCTGTGGAATCCTAGATCAGAGCAGGCGGCGAGCATGTTTTGTGGGAGCTCAACTGATGTTTCAGGATCTACAGCGAGATCCTGAACAGTGATCAGGTGTGCACCACCACACTTGGCTAATTTTTATTTTTTATAGAGATAGGTTCTCACTGTGTCATCCAGGTTAGTCTTGAGCTTCTGGGCTCAAGCCATCCTCCTGCATCAGCCTCCAAAAATGCTGAGATTACAGGCACGAGTCACTGTGCTCAGCCCCAGATGTGTTTTAATATAAGTTGATTTTCAGTCCTCTGCCTCTGTGCTGTTGCTTTTCTGGGATTCAGAAGCTGTGGGCTAGGAATCACTAATTACATCCCTGCAAATTGGGTTCTCCTCTTCTATCCCTTTGCCTACTTGAAAATCTATGAAGATTCATTCAGGTGAATTTCTAACCATCTGTACCTCCTCCTCTACACATCAGCAAACACAGGATGCTCCCTTAGAAACATACCAATTGTGAGTTCATACTATAATGGTTGTTAACTACATGCTCATCATAGCAAGTATGTTATAAGGGTCCATGAAAAATAAAAGGAAAGTGGGACTGTTCTCTACCCTATTTTATGGGGTAGGCAAGGTTGACCTGATTTCAGGATATCATGTTAGGCCATAGTGTGGGAATGTGTTGTGGCAAGAGACTGACACCTGCAGCTCTTGAAATTCTCAGGCCTCCTGGCTCATCATGTCGGTGAGGGAGGAGCAAATGAACAAATTTCAAACAAGTCATAATTAACATAAGTTAAAACACATTAAATTAATAGCTGAAGACCATGAATTTAAAAACCCTATGATGATAGCTTAACAGTGGCCAAGCTAAATTAAGAAGGTTAAAAAGGTGTGGGCCTGAGACTGTGCTTGATCAAGAAGTTGTAGGGTTTTAAGTTTACTAAACAAAAATACCCCACTCAGGTTCTTCACACCTAAAATGCTAGGTCGTTACTTAGTTCTGTTGGGCATTTTCACTTCAGTCCTCCCTTGGGGAAAAATTGGGTGTTTTCCCAGAGAGGGAGACCCATACATTGGTGACTGGTAAATGTGAACCTTGGTTCCAAGTCTGTGATCACTAGCTTATTTTCATGAGTATTGTCCTTTTTTGTTTTTTTAATATTTGATTTTGCTCCCATGTACATAATTGACAGCTTTCAATAGTTGATGTTTTTTGTTTAGTAGAGACATAGCAGCTCGCTCTTGAAGAATATGAAACCATATTTGTACTTTTGACTTAAAGTTTGAAATAACATCTAAAATTCTTTCAAGTGACTGCAAATGCATGTGTGTCTGTGTATATGTGTGTGTGTGTCTATGTGTGTGTCTGTATGTATGTGTATATGGGGGTGTGTATACACACACGTGTGTGTGTCTATTCAGCTGATCTACCTGTCTGGGAAGTAGATGACTTGTATGGCTCCTACGACCCTTGAGATTCTGGTTGAGTAGCTCTGGGCTGGGGTTCAGGACTCTGTGTCTCTAATAAGCACTGTTAAAGATTGGGCTGCAGGTGGTACAGAGGTCCATGATTTAAAGAAACATCGCTTCAGAGTAATGAGCATGGTGCTAATGGAGTCCTTTTTATTTTCATGGTGGTTCTAGCTCTTTCCCCAGTTCTTTGGGTCAGGCCTGCACTCATATGTCAGAAGCAAATTAAAGTGATAAAACACCCAGAAAATACGAAATCATCATATTAAGTTGGCAAATTGCCATGCTTTTCTCAGCCATTTGTGCTTCCAAGCGTGACTTTATGATTCCTCTGTAAGTGCTTGATAATGAGAGGCCGAGCTTAGTTATGCAAATTGTTTTAGCATCAAGTATCCACCATGGGCTGCACATTTTAATCAGGGAGAAAATACAACTTGTCCTGTGTAACAGTCAGGGCTTTGGCTGATGGTGGAATCTTCTGCACCATGGATGGATTATGGCTTGTCTGGGGGTATTTCTCTTGAAATTAGCCCATTGATTGAACCGGCAGAGAAGGAGCAGTATTATTGGGAGCCAGCTATCGGGTTTTCCCTATGATGACATTCTGGGTTGACTGGCCACACTAGAGTCTCTTGCAGGCTCAGCTGTTGCAGGTCTTTGTAATTGCTTTTCTCTTATGATTTCCTTGATGAGTGAGACAAAGTGTTCTCTGGAAAACAATACTAGAATCAAACCATCTGAGGCAGTTGGAGAAATCTGCCTAGAGTTTGGATTTCTACTTTTCTTCATTTCAAAAGCAAATAGAATGTTTTTTAGGTTTCTCACTTGTCTGTAAAAGGCCAAGTATTCATACTTGGGGGAGGGCTGTTCACTGATGCTGTATTTAAATTTTCATGAGGACAGGATTTTAGTGCCTCCCTGGGTAGGTGGTTCTGATGCTAATTAGCGAGAAGGTGTTTGCTCTATGCATGGGAGCACATGTGAGCACGGAGCTTGTGTCTGGTACCACACGGTGCCACATTTCTGGTGCTGATTACTGCACTATCTCATTGTTTTGACCCTGTGAGCTTAAATGTCAGTTGAACCATGGATCACCATAAGCTGTTTGACTTTTTCTTCTCTCTTGTGAAATTCAGATATCAGAGCATCCTTTTCCTGACTTCCAAGTAGTTGGTAAGCACAAATGCTTATACAAGTGTGCACGGAGAGCATGATAGTAATGAAGAGCTGTGTGCTGCCTCGAGCTTCTTGTCGTGTGGCCTTTGTGGTTTTTATTATTGGTGCTTATGGCATCTGTGCTTCTTGGGTTAGAAATATTCTGTATCTAAATACTAAAATGACTGATTCTTGGTTTTAAGCCAGGTTTCAGAAGTTATTCTGAAATGGTTTGAGATAAATACTTACATTTATTATGAACTCTTTTCATGTAGTTATCTTATTTTAAAGATGCCTTTGTATAAGATTTAGAGCACGGTTGCCAAGAATGGGTTTTAGATAAAGTATATGTAATTTTCATGTTAACTTGTAGTAGTTTGAATTCAGCCTTTATTTTTGGTTGAGTACTAGACAGGTTCCTCTGTCTTGTATTGTTTGATTAAAGGATGCCCTTCTGTATATGTCTACCATACCTGCATTTTAAAGTCACTACATCCTCCTCGAAATATATATATTTAATAATATATTATGAGGATTGACTAAAATTATAAAATGAATTTAAAAATTCTGATAAAGTTTTTAAGGACACTAGTAGGATCGTGAATAAATCACAATGCAACATCTTACACTTGCTACCTCAAGTAACTGTTTAAGTTACATAAATAATTCCTAAATCCCTGCTGAACCATAACAACATTAGGGAAGTTTTAAATCATACCCTATTTCACTGGCAGTTGGTAGACATGGAAGGGTGGAATCATGGTGAGAGAATGTAAGCTGGTCTCATCTTGTGCAAGAGAGTTGCCAAGAATGGCAACATTTTTAGCTTCTGAAGGAAGGACCCGTGCTCTTTAATGTTAAGCAAATACTTCTATCACTGTTACTACTAAGCAAAACTTGCTAATGGCTTTAGCCCTTGGGAATATGTAACCAAAGCTCTTTTTTTCTTCTCTGTTTCCCCTCATACTTGATTTAATATAGATTTTTAAATGTAAGAAAAAAATTATAAGAAAAAATATGGAGAAGAAGGCATTGTATTAACCAATAATACAAAGTGAAATTTCTAGACCCACTGAATGTAGTAGGGGCTTCCGGAGAAGGAGAATGTAATTTAGAACCTCAGTAAATCTCTTGAGCAAAGTTTCACTGCTGGTTTTCTTTTCTGCCAAATATCAGCTTGTATTGCTTAAAACATATCCAAGGGAGGGAAAGATTAAAACTTTTCATATTAGAAGACTCACATGTTTAAACTCTATTACAACTCTTAATCTGTGGGTATGGGTTTTCTTCTGTAATAATAATAAGAATATTGGAAGTTACTATATCTAGCAGAGAGTGCAGCATTTTATTGTAGGTCATGAGTCTAGGCAGTGTGACTTGGCTCAGCCATCATGAGGATGTTGGCAGCTTTCACACCTGCATCCCGTGCCTACTGTTTGCCAAGTGGCTGACTGTTGCAGCTCCTGTTCTTTTTCCTGAAATACTGTACAAGGATCCAGGGCAGTGATTGCATTGCTGAGCCTTTTCTGCACAGCCATCATCCCCAAGATGTGTTGCTTGCTCAGACTCTAGGGCCCTGATGGTTTAATGTCCTGAGATAGCTGTGATTCTTTGGGAATCCTGAAAACACCATCACAAATAATTAGACAATTGCATTGTTTCTTGTCTACTTCTAAGGAACTCAGAACACTTTCTGGTCAAATCATTCATCTTTATCTGCTTGTAACAAAGATGAAGGGATTACAGGGCTGCTTTAAAGAAAAAATGGGAGGAAAAAGATGTCAGCAGCACTTTCTCACCAGTTCAGAACCTAGAGGATTTTGGATGTGCATTTTATCCTATTCAGGTGAAAATTCACATCGTGATATAGTAATTCATAATTTATTACCTTATAATAGTGTTATTCTTCGTGATAGGTTTATCCATCTGTTTCTTGCCTTGGAACCTTTATTTCTGCAGTGGTTTAGCTCTCACCCTGAGTTATCAGAAGTATCATAGTCAGTGGCAACACTGGTGTTTTTTCTTCGTTAGTAAGCTCTTTCTCAGCCTGCTGGGTTGGCGCCACAACCTCCATGTTATATTGCAGATTCTGGTCACATCTGCCCAGGGTGTTCCTTTTGTCCAGTTTGTGTCTGTTTATGGTGCTCCTCTCGACGGACTTTCATCAGCAGGAGAATTCAGGCCTTACAAAGGGAGGGATGGGAATAGATGAATGCATCCTTAGATTTTTGGATTTCAGGAACCAGATATTCCTGGGAAAACTACCCCAAATTTATTTTGACAATCCAGTGGTTTTAAAATAGCCTCAGTATCACCTGCCACCATCAGTGTCATTCTCTCCACGTTTTGTTGCCCATAGTTCATAAAAGAAAAGACATTTTAACTCCAGAAAAGCAAGAGAACTATAATTTTAGACTATCAGTCCTTTAGAAATGGAATAAATTCAGTTTTATATAAGGTCCCTATCTGCCATCTTTTAAACATTTCACCGTAGCCTGAGTGATAAAAAGTTCATTTCAGACTAGACTTTGGGAAGCATTGGGCTGAGTCAGATCCCTTGTGCTCCTCTGAGTGATCCCATTCCATGGCTTGTGTGTGTGCAGGAGGTTCTCAGTCTCCCTTTACTCTTAGGTGCAAGCACGAAGGAGAAGGTTGGCGGACATTTAACTTGTATCCAGAGCATTGCCAGAAACTTCTCTAGGATTTCTTTTGAAACCACTCACCTGTAATGTTTACACAGGGTTGATTTGATAATCTGCACCCCATTCACAAAGAAGAACCATTTGGAGCTGTTGAAGAGTTCTTTGAAATCTTGACCCTGGCTTCCACTCCTACACTTGTTGGACCTAGCTCTTTTAACCTGCTGTGGGTTTCTGAGTTCTTAAAGCTAAGTAATTAAAGTTGGCTCTCTCAGGTTCCACTGAATTTAACTAGATAACTCATTGTTCAAATGACTTCACATTGACCTCGATCATAGGGCCTTTTCAAAGCAGTTAAATGCCAAGTCATTTTTACCGTTATTTAAAGTAATTCTACAAGGGATAGATTTTGGTCCATTTGTAAATCAGTTATTATTATGAAGAAAGACTCTTTTTCCTTTCAGGAATATTCGTAAAGCTTTGTTAAAAGTAGGTAGTAAAGGCCAGGCACAGTGGCTTATACCTGTAATCCCAGCACTTTGGGAGGCTGAGGTGGGTGGATCACGGGGTCAAGAAATAGAGACCATTCTGGCCAACATGGTGAAACCCATCTCTACTAAAAATACAAAAAATTAGCTGGGCATGGTGGTGCGTGCCTGTAGTTCCAGCGACTTAGGAGGCTGAGGCTGGAGAATCACTTGAACCTGGAAGGCGGAGGTTGCACTGAGCTGAGATCACGCCGTTGCACACCAGCCTGGTGACAGAGCAAGACTCTGTCTCCAAAACAAAACAAAACAAACAAAAAAAGTAGTAAAACCAAAAGCGAAGTGAGCAGACCCCTATATTTTATGTGTCTGTCTTCTGTGCAATACATAAATTTTTGTTACTGTCAGATATTTAAATTAAGATGTTAACTTTTAAGTGGATGCAGACTCTTAATTTCTTTCTTTTTTGAATGTTATGTATAAAATTCTTTTATATGCATTTTCTGTATTTTTAAAATTGACAATAATAATGGCATATATTCATGGGTATGGATCATACAGTGATATTTCAATATATATCATGTATAGTGATCAGATCGTGGTAATTAGCATATCCATCACCTCAAATATTTATTGTTCCTTTATATTGGGAACACTCAATATCCTCCTAGGTATTTGAAACTATATAATACATTGTTGGTAACTATCAGACTCTGATTTCCTCATACATATTAGTAAAAAGTTGTGTGAAATAGTATTAGATTGAAAATTAATGAAATTTTTACTTTAAAATACCTTAGATCTTAAGAAGGAATCCCAATGAAATATCTCTTACTGTTTCAGTAGTAAAACAACAACAATCTTGATATTATATTCATTATCCACCTGGCTGGACAAACGGCTTTGCTTGGTAAGGCAGGCAGATGACAGAGTATGGGAGGGGGAAGGAGACCCATTGGAGTGGGACTCCATGTCACAGCCTCTCCTATCATTTTTTCAGTGAAGTTCTCTGGTTGGCCCATTCCCCATCTCCTTACATTGACTGCCCAGGTTATGGATATCTGTGCTTCTGGTGGTTAAGCTTGTTGATTAGTTGATAATTATTTTGTTTGATTAAATTTGCAGTTGGTCAGGTGTGGTAGTTAGAAAAGAGTTTGTAGGAGCAGGTCCTGAGAGAGATAGTAGGTTGTTTTGAAGCCAGAGACTAACTTGCATAGTCTGGCTGGCAGTGGAAGAACTGCAGAGCTATAATTTGTTTAAGTATGGGAGACCAGTAAAGTCACTGGACTTGTTGATTTTCTGAGAGGAGAAAGTGGATTGCTTTGAAATCCCCCTCTCTTCCTCTTCCCCATGAATGACACCCAGTTGTTCAGTTTTAGTTCTTGCCACAGCTTGCACATGGAAAGAATTCTGCCTCTATTTATAAATTTATGTCATAATTTCTATCATGTTCTAGTTGCTTTTGATAGCAAAGGAGGGAGTTTTGGTGCATCGTTATCAAATATCTACTGAGCACTGGGCTAAGTGTTGGGAATAGAAAGGTATGAGAGACATGGCCCCACCTACATTAATGATGTAACACATGTTTATTAAGCACCCTCAATGCTACAACTACTGTCATGTGCTTTATCTTGTGTAAACCTTATAGCTTCATGCCAGATAAGTTAAATAAAATTAATAGGACACAGTATTTATTTATTTATTTTTAATTTTTATAATTTTAAAATATTTCTTAACTTCTGGAAGAAAGGACACAGTGTTGGTAGCACTGACCCACAAGCCCTTCTATCTCCTTATGTTATTTCAGCTGGAGTGAAATTTTTATGTAAGTGGGAGGGGAAAGAAAAAGCTGGAAGGTTTTGACTGTGTCCTAGTTATGAGGAGCTTTTCATGTCAGGTGTGGGCATCTGGACTTTATTCTGGGATTATAGTGGCTCAGTGAAGTTTTTGAATAGGGGCTCATAGTAATGAGCACTTATTTTATAAGATGATAATGGATAGGAGAGAAATAGAAGAATGAGAGAGAAATTACAGTGGGCATCTGTTTCAATGAGATTACATTCATTCATTTACCCCATAAATGTTGAGTGCTTACTATATGCCAACTACTCTATTAATCACTCAGGATATAGTAGTGGGCAAAAAAGACAAAGCCCCTGTCCTTGTGGAGCTTTTATTTTAGTGGTAGGAGTCAATCGTTAACAAATAGTCATATGAAAATATTTTATGTAGTAGTAACTACTATTAAGAAAGTACAGCAGGATAAGGAGATAGGATTGCTGAAGTGGGGGGATTACTTTAGAGTGGTTAAGGAAAGCCTCTCTGTAGAGTTGACATTTGATCAGAGACCTGTGTCATGCAAAAGAGCCCACCATTCCATTATCTCAGGGGAGGAGTGGCCCAGGTAGACAGAAAAGCAAGTGCAAAGGCCCGGTGGAGGGATCAAGGATCTACAGACTGGTGAGTTTGGCCAGACCAGGAGGGAGGAGGCCGAGAGGGAGGCAGGAGGCAGATCACAATGGCTTGGGACCTCATGCCAAAGGATAGAGTTTATTCCACATGTGGCAGGACATTGGAGCTTTGTAGGAAGAGAGGGAAGCATGTGAGCTGACTCATGTTTTAAAATGTTGACCATGGTTATAAGTGGGTATTAGACTGTAAGGAGCCCAGCTGGGAGGCTCCTGGAGAAGGAGTCTGGGTAAGAGACAGTGGTATGGACCTTGGTGCTGGTGGCTCAGTGGAGGAGGAGTGGATAACTTAGAGGATGTTTTAAAAGATATGTTGATGAATTCATGGGGGGTGTAAGGGAAAGAGAGGAATTGAACAGCACTCCTAGGTTTTTGTCCTGAGCATTTGAGTAGATACGATGGCTTTTACTTCATTGGGGGAATACTTGGAGAATAATAGGTTTTTGGGAAAAAACCAAAAGTTTTGTTTTGGATAGATTGAGATCCATATTAGGTGTCTTGGTTCATTTTGAGTTGCTATAAAGGAATACCTAAAGCTAGGTAACTTATAAAGGAAAAAATATTTATTTGGTGCATTATTCTGCTGGATGGAAGACTGGGCATCTGGTGAGAGTCTCAAGCAGCTTCTCCACATGGTGGAAGGTGAAGGGGAACTGGCATGTACAGAGATCACATGGCAAGAGAAGAAGTAACAGAGTGGGTGGGAGGGAGCTGGTTTAGCAATCAGCTCTTGTGGGAATGAGTACAGTGAGAACTCACTCACACATTGCCTCCTCTCCCCGGGGAGGGCATTAATCTATTCATGAGGGATTTGCCTAACATCTCCCATTAGGCCATACCTCCAACATTTGGGATCACATTTCAACATGAGGTTTGAAGGGGACAAATATTCCAACTATAGCCATCCAAGGAGAGAACTCTGGGGCATAAGCAATGTTTGATGAGATAATGGCTGAGAATTTTCCAAATCTGATGAAAGATATGATAGATTCAGGAAAATTACAAACCTCAAATACACGATTCCTTCAACAGACTAACAGTAAATCTGACAGCTGACTTCTCAGGAGAAACAATGAAAGTTAGAAGACAGTGAAATGATGTCTTTAAAACTAAAGGAAAGTAACTGCCAAACTAAAATTCTATAGCCAATGAAAATATCATTCAAGGATAGAGGCAAAATAAATATATTTTTAGACAAATGAAAACTGAAAAGCTGTATTTCCCACAGACCCAAATGGAAGTGTGGAGATATGGGATTGAATAATATATTTCGGTGACACATGTTTGAGTTCCTTGAACATACCATGGGGGAAAATTTTCTTCCTGCCAAGAGTGTTTGAGGCACATTCTGTTTACTCTGTCTGATGTTTTTCTCACATCTCTTTGAGAAGTTAACCCACTCTCATCATTTAGATAGAAGCACAAATGCCACTTTCCTGAAGCCTTCTCTGAACCCTGTCTAGTTTAGAACTAAGTCAAGTCCTCTTGTAAAGGGTGTCATAAATATCCAAATATTACTAGAGTGTTACACACAACATTGAATAGGGCAGTTACCATAACATGAATATTTGTGAACTGACAACATATAAAATTAGTTCCCACTCAGACTTTTTGCCTTAACACTAGTGTTTATCCTGTCAGTGTCTTGTATCCATTAATCTCTAGTGGATAGTTGGATGTTTACAATAATGCAATACAAATGGGTTTCAAAGTAAAATCACACATATTGCCAGCTATGCAGAATTTCTTGAATTTTGGTGACAGTGATGTTGAACTCCTAGAATCACATGCATTGATAATGACTGGTAAAGATCTGGCAGAGTTATTAATAATTGAAGAAGCCAGAGTGGACATTTAATAGACAATAATTTGGAAATTAAAGAATTACAGAGAGGCTTTTGGGAAAATTGATTATTTTTACAAAATTACTCTTTTATAGTCCTATAAAAGTTACCCCGTTTCTACTAAAAATACAAAAAATTAGCCGGGCGTGTTGGCGGGCGCCTGTAGTCCCAGCTACTTGGGAGGCTGAGGCAGGAGAATGGCGTGAACCCGGGAGGCGGAGCTTGCAGTGAGCCGAGATCGCGCCACTGCACTCCAGCCTGGGCGACAGAGCAAGACTCCGTCTCAAAAAAAAAAAAAAAAAAAAGTTCCAAGTGACAATAAGTATTTTGTGTTATACTATCATTTGGTAATGTTATCCTGCTCTCTAATCAACACTTCATTAATATTTTCATTTTAAGAATGATTTTCTTAAATATTCTTAAGTGTTGGATGAGATGAACTTAATTTTTTCTTTTTTTGAGATGGAGTCTCGCTCTGTCGCCCAGGCTGGAGTGCATGGTGCAATCTCAGCTCACTGCAACCTCCGCCTCCTGGGTTCAAGCAATTCTCTGCCTCACCCTCCCAAGTAGCTGGGATTACAGGCGCCCGCCACCATGGCTGGCTAATTTTTGTATTTTTAGTACATCTTGGCCAGGCTGGTCTTGAACTCCTGACCTCATGATCTGCCCCCCTCGGCCTCCCAAAGTGCAGGATTACAGGCATGAATCACCATGCCCCGCCACCTAATTTCATTTTTAGCCATCTTTCAAGATAAACCATTCAATTTATTTAATATAGTATAATAAATCCTACAAAAACCTAATAGCTTAAAACTGTGGGAATCTTTTGTTGTCTCTCATGGTTTCTGTTAGCCAGGAATTCAGGAAGGACTTGGCTAGGTGGCTCGCTTTTAGGATCTCTCAGACAGTTGTAAACAGCAGTCATCTATAGGTGTGGCTAGGCTGGAATGGCTCACTCATATGGCTGGCTGTTGGCTTGGGGCCTCAGTTGCTTCCCATGTGTGTCTTTCTGTGGGGCTGCTTGAGGGTCCTCAAGGCATGGTTGCTGGCTCCCCAGAGAGCAAACCATCCAAGAGGCCAAGGTAGAAGCTGCAATGACCTAACATCAGAAGTCACACTGTCACTTTTACCAACTTCAGTTCACACAAGGAGCAACCCTAGTTCACTGTGGGATGGAGCTATGTAAGGACAGGAATACCAGGAGTCATGGATCATTGTGAATAATCTTGAGGGTTGGCTGCCACGTAAGTTATCCTTTCTTTTTCATAATTTATTATGAAAATTTTGTTTTGTTTGAGGTAGATTCCCTCTAAGAGGTCTTGATTTGGTATCAATTATCATGAGAGAAGTAGGATCTCCTACACCAGTCTTTTGTTCATAGTCTTACCACAGTTGTAGTTCATGTATATTGATGGAGGTATTTTGTTATCTCCCCTTTAGAACAATGGTTTGTGAAGGCTGGTCCAAGGCAGCACCAGCTAGCACAGTACTTGGTACATAATGGATGCTCAGTAAAAATGTGTTAAATGAATGAATAAACGAATGTAGTAGATACTATTGGTTCTTGATTAGAGAACCTCCAAACTTAGATAAAGCACTAGCTAGCACAGTACCTGGTACATAATGGATGCTCAGTAAAAATGTGTTAAATGAATGAATAAATGAATCTAGTAGATGCTATTGGTTCTTGATTAGAGATGCTCCAAACTTAGATAAAGTGGATTTGTTTTTTGTTTCATTTTGTTTATTATCCTGGCTATGCCCTTACATTGCTATTGTAGTCAACCTATGTCTTCAGTGTTCTGTATTCATGTTAATGTTTATTTTTAAAAGAACTGTTAGTATATGTGCTGTTGTGGAAGGGAAAAAACAGCCCACATAAGTAAATCTGCACTGTTGAATTGTATGGATTTAGCCTCTTCCCAGGGAGAAAGTTATTCAGCTGAATTCTGTAATTGATCATGTGGTGCTTCTCAAGAATATTGATGACCATTTTCAACAGCTTGGGATGAGTAAGGAAGATAAAGTTATATCTTTAAATAAAAAATGGTTTCTATTTATTGATGTTAAGGATATATGGGTAAGAATTATTCTTATTAAAAAGACAACAGTTAAGTGATCATTTTGTAGGTTTGCTATTTGTAATGTTCTAGAATTTGTTTTATTCATGATTTATTTTGTCTATTAAAACCCGTTTAAAATTTTCTTTTAATTTAAACATTGATGAGACTTGGCTGGGTAGTGGAATGCCAGAAAGGGCCAAATTCCTGCAGCTGCCTGCACACCATTATTCTGAAATGCTGCTATTTAAATGGCTTAGCTAATAGCTGAAACATGACTCTCTGAGGAGGGTGGTAGCCCCTCTAATTTTCTGCCTTTGCCTCTGCCTTTCTTCTTTTCCTCTTCTTGGAAGTTGTATACTGAGTGTTAGTCAGTGCTGCACAATTTCCTTATGGATTCCCTGTTGGAGATGAGTGAATACCCTGGTGAGTTGTGGACACAGCATCACAGAGAGCCTAATACTGAATATTGGGTTGGGGTCTGTGTTCCTCCCTAGATTAGAGATTCTGAAGCAAAGAGATCATGTATAACCTTCAGAGGTTGGTTTCAGATGTTTACACAGCATATCCAGTTAAGATTGGTTAAAGAATGAGATTTATTGGCACACATAAATATGGACGCTGAGCAGTAGGGCAGGGTTCCCGCATGACATCATCTGGTGGGTCCAGATTCATTTCCATGTGACTGTCCTGGCTCTCTTCTCCACATCCCCAAGCCACCCTAAAGATGGCTGCAGCAGTTCCAAAGCTCTCTTCTCAACACACCGTCTAGAAGAAGAGAGAGTTGTTTCTTGAAAGCTGCAGAAGATCGAGGAAGATCTTTTCCAAAAGTGTCCATGAAAGTTACCACCCTCTTTGTGGGTCTTTGGCCTAGGTTGGGCCACATTCCTGAACCCATCACTAGTGATGAATATGGAATTACCCTTGGATCGGTCAGACCCACCCATGGAGTGAGGGGAAGCATTGGAGGAGAGGTGAATCCCTGAACAGAATCAGGGTTTCATTAGGAAGGAGGGAAAACACGCTGGGTAAATGACCAAACAATGTTCCTTATCCTCTTTGTTATGTCCCCCATACTTAGAACAATCCCTGGCACATAATAGGTTGTCGATAAATATTTATTAAATTAATTTTTTATCTTCTGATTTAATTTCTGAGTTCTATGATTGCTCGTTTCCTGAGAGATAAACATTTATACGTTGCTTATTGTTACTTTTAAGTGAACTTTAAAAAATACTTATTTAAGGCTGGGTATGGTGGCTCACTCCTGTAATCCCAGGATTTTGGGAGGCCGAGGTGGGTGGATCACGAGGTCAGGAGATCAAGACCACCCTGGCTATGATGAAACCCTGTCTCTACTAAAAATACAAAAAAAAAACCCAACAAAAAAATACACAAAAAAATTAGCTGGGCGTGGTGGCGGGCACCTGTAGTCCCAGCTACTCAGGAGGCTGAGGCAGGAGAATGGCATGAACCCAGGAGGTGGAGCTTGCAGTGAGGTGAGATCGCGCCACTGCACTCCAGCCTGGGCGACAGACTGAGACTCCGTCTCAAAAAAAAAAAATGAGAAACAGAACTTATTTAAGTAGCCTGTTGTTATTTTGCTATTAATGGAATTATTAAAAATAATTTATAATAAAACAACTTGGTAGGTATATATTCAGATAGATTTGCTTGCATATTACAGTCCAAGGGTTTATCCTTAGGAAAACTAAGAAAGGAAATCTGATTCATTATTTATAACTTGTAAGACAGTAGAAGTATAACCGAGAATGTCATATTATAGTCATGGCATATGGTAGGAGCCATAAAACCTCACATTACTCATCGAAGCTTGTTCAGTTAAAAGAAGTGAATTTGGTGTGAGATTACTATAAATCCTGTGACTAATGTAGTGAGGATGATGCTTTGTTAAGTGAATCCATAAGAAGATACTCAGAAGCTTTCATGCTGATCCACAGTAATATGGGATATGTATATTTTATCTCTTGATGCCATAATCTGTAATTAAATTCTTCTATTGCTGGTGCCATTGTTGGTTTACATTGTTGGTTTAAATTTATGTAAAATAAATTTAGCATCTGGATTCCTTAGCTGATTCTCCATGCTGGTGTTTATTGTTCTGCAAGTAGTTCAGACCTCAGAGGTGCTGGCTTGTCTGTTTTATCATATCCGAAAAATGTGTTCTTTTGCATTTGGAAATGAAGCTACTGACGACCTGAGTACAGGGCATGGGCTGAGGTATTTTCTTTCATTATGATGCCAAGTTGAGCGTTTGAGTAGTGGCTGGTGGATTAGGGTGCATGCTTTGTAATCTCTGTAGCTTTAATTGATGTGTATGAAGATCAAACTTTTTGGTGACGTTTAGTCTAATTTGGTGACATTTCGTCTAATGGCCCCAAATACTTTCAAACATTGAGCTTTGTGGCTTAAAAAAGAATATATATATATATATGTGTGTGTGTGTGTGTGTGTATGTATATATATGTGTGTGTATATATGTGTGTATACACACACACACACACACACATTTTTTGTTTTTTCTTCAACTCGAAGTCCTGGGGTACATGTGCAGTATGTGCAGATTTGTTACATATGTAAACGTGCCATGGTGGTTTGCTGCACAGATCAACCCATCACCTATGTATTAAGTCTTGCATGCATTAACTATTGTTCCTGAGGCTCTCCCTCCCACCATTGCACTTATAGGCCCTAGTATGTGTTGTTCTTCTCCCTGTGTCCATGTATTCTCATTGTTCAGCTCTCACTTACAAGTAAGAACATGTGGTGTTTGGTTTTCTGTTCCTGCATTAGTTTGCTGATAACAGCTTCCAGCTCCATCCATGTCCCTGCAAAAGACATGATCTCATTCCTTTTTATGGCTGCATAGTATTCTATGGTGTATATGTACCACGTTTTCTTTATCCAGTCTATCACTGATGGGCATTTGGGTTGATTCCAGGTCTTTGCTATTGTGATAAATGCTGCAGAAAACATACATGTGCACGTATCTTTATAGTAGAATGATTGCTATTCCTCTGGGTATATACACAGTAATGAGATTGCTGAGTCAAATGGTATTCTGGTTCTAGATCTTTGAGGAATCGCCACACTGTCTTCTGCAATGGTTGAACTTACACTCTCACTAACAGTGTAAAAGCATTTCTTTTTATTTGCAACCTCACCAGCATCTGTTGTTTCTTGACTTTTTAATAATTGCCATTCTGACTGGCATGAGATGTATCTCGTTGTGGTTTTGATTTGCATTTCTCTAGTGATCAATGATGTTGAGCTTTTATTCATGTTTGTTGGCTGCATGAATGTCTTCTTTTGAGAAGTGTCTGTTTGTGTCCTTTGCTCACTTTTAATTTTTTTTTCTTTTAAATTTGTTTAAGTTCCTTGTAGACTCTGGATATTAGACCTTTGTCAGATGGATAGATTGCAAAAATTTTCTTCCATTCTGTAGGTTGTCTGTTCACTCTGTTGATAGTTTCAAAAAAGAATATATTTTCCTTAAGTGCCTGCTGGTGGATAGGAAAACTCAAGTGGGAATGACCTTTTCCTCAATCATTTATGAAACCAGTGGGAAGCAATTTAATTACTACCCTCTTTTACATTTTTTTCTTATGTTCATGTTCCTTTGTGTTGTTAATCCCAACTAGCACATTCACATTTTAGAACCTGAACGTAAGGTCATAGTATCAGTGGTAGGGCAGGGCCTGGTGGGGGGCTCCATTTTACTTTTTAGAAGGTGTATTTCATTGGTTGCCAAGACTTCTGACCTATTATTTTGTGAGCTGGTTATGTGAACTGCTGATGTTGAAATCTTGACCTGGGGCCTCTCCTTGTTTGAAAATATTCTTGAAACATCATTGCTGTAAATTTGAGAGAGTGAATTTCTCCTGAATAGGATATTTTGCTCTATCTGCTTTAAGAGAGAGTTTTAAATGATTTCCATCAAATAATAAAGCCCCTTAATGATCTAGCAGAGGTTGCAAATTGATGGGAGGGAAAACTCTCTAAAGTGAGGTCAAAGAATTTCCTTTTAGGGTTGAGTGTGCAACTGATACTGGTATTAGAGATGTATCTAAGTGTGATTGGCACAGTTACATGGCTTTCAGGGTCAATGTTCAGTAACCCAGGTAGAAGTGGATGAATTGATCCAGGTCAGAGAGATAAGGAAGCAAGAAGTTGAGGGTATTTGTGCTAATAATATCTGAAGTCGTGAGGTTGAGGCAAAGAAATAAAGCTAGAAAGGACCTGATATATTGAGAGAAGACAAGAGATACAGCTACTGAAATACTCCATTCACCATTTCATTACGTATCTTGTCAATTTTTGTTGATACTTCTTTTCACCAACATGTGGTCTCATGGTTCTATTCAAAGCATTTTGGTTAATAATGTGATTTAAGGAAGAAATCTGTATTCATTGTGCTGAACTCACACCAACTCTCTGAAAAACATGAAAAAAGCATTTACTGTTGGTGAAGTTGAAATCTCATTTCCTTCCTGTCTACTGGTTATTGTTTCTTATTTGCATATCACTCCAGGCTAATGAGGAAAAAAATACATTTTATTAAGATCAGAACAAATCAAGCAAGGTCGATTCCTGAATATTTATGAAACACAGCAGTAAATGAATAAAGCAAAGCATGAATCAAGTTTGTTGTTCTATCTTGGATTTTGTGAAGTGGAAAAGGAAAGTCCAGGACTCGTGGTAAACAGTGGTGTATTCATGTAACAACTTAGAGGGTAACACAGTGTTTATCCATCAAAAAGCGAAGGTTATAATAAAAGGAAAATTAAACATTGAAGATCAATGTACTTAGAAAAAATAAGTCATAATGTAACATATGCATACTTTGGAAAATTTGGGACACTGTAAAAAGGAAAACCTAGTCATCACTAGTCACACTACTCAGCTGTAACCACAGATAATATTTTGAGTATACCAGATTTTGTTTTTCCATGTACATATTATTTTCCTTTTATTAAGTGTTAGGGATTATTTTTAGTAGGTTTCAGCTATTCCTGTCACTTGAAAAGATGAGGCAGACACGATTTTACCCATGGTTAACAGTACAGCATGGTCTCTTTTTCAGAGAAATCTTATAAAGGGTGGAGTTCTAGAATAGATTATAGTTAATCATTTGTTTTTATGAGTATTTTTGATAGAACTATGTATGTAAATATGAGGTGCTTATGGAAACACAGAGGACCTAGAATCACCAAGATACTTTTGTTTTTATTTCTTTATTTTTAATTTTTAGACTTGGGGGGTTTGTTACATGGATATACTGTGTAGTGGTGAGGTTTTGGCTTCTAGTGTACCCAGCAGCCATGTAGTGAACATTGTATCCGACAGATAATTCTTTAAGCCCTCACTGCCCCTGCCTCAACTTGGAGACCCCAGTGTCTATCGTTGCCATTTTTATGTCCATGTGTACTTACTGTTTAGTTCCCACTTGTAAGTGAGAACATGCGGTATTTGATTTTCTGTTTCTGAGTTATTTCACTTAGGATAATGGCCTCCAGTTGTATTCATGTTGCTGCAAAGGACATTAGTCCGTTCTTTTTTAATGGCTGCATAGTATTCCATGATGTATGTACCACATTTTTTTTTTCTATTCAGTCATCCATTGATGGACACTTAGGTTGATTCCATGATTTTGCTGTTGTGAATAGTTCTGCAATAAACTATGAATGCAGGTATCTTTTTGATAAAATGATTTCTTTTCCTTTGGGTAAATGCCCAGTAGTGGGATTGCTGGATCATATGGCAGTTCTATTTTTAGCTCTTTGAGAAATTTCTATACTGTTTTCCAAAGGGGTTGTACTAATTTACATTCCCACCAACAGTGTATGAGCATTCCCTTTTCTCTGCATCCTTCAATATCTGCTGTTTTTTTTATCTTTTTAATAATAGCCATTCTGACTATTTAAAAATTATAGCTCATTGTGGTTTTAATTTGCATTTCTCTGGTGATTAGTAACGATGAGCATTTTTTCATGTTTGTTTACCACTTGTATATCTTCTTTTAAGAAATGGCCAAGACAGTTTTGAAAAAAGATGACAGTTTTGAGGACTTACATTACTGAATATGGCCGTAGCCAAAGGATGGACATAAAGATCAATGGAACAGAATAGAAAGTCTAGAAATGAGCCTACATATTTATGGCCAATTGGTTTTTGACAAAGGTATCAAGGTATTGCAATGGAGAAAGGATAATCTTTTCAACAAATGGTGCTAGGACAATAGGATATCCATGTGCAAAACATTGAGTCTTCAATCCTTCCCTCACACCATGTGTACAAAAATTATTTCAATTTTTTTTTTTTTTTGAGACGGAGTCTTGCTCTGTCTCCCAGGCTGGAGTGCGGCAGCATGATCTCGGCTCATTGCAACCTCTGCCCCCTAGGTTCAAACAATTCTTGTGCCTCAGCCTCCTGAGTAGCTGGGATTACAGGTGCATGCCATCCACCTGGCAAATTTTTATATTTTTAGTAGGGGCAGGTTGGCCAGGCTCGTCTCAAACTTCTGACTTCAAGTGATCTGCCTGCCTTGGCCTCCCAAAGTGCTGGGGTTACAGGTGTGAGCCACCACGCCCGGCCAAAAATTATTTCAAAATTGATCATAGACCTAAATGTAAGACAATGTCTTAGATATAACACCGAAAGCATGGCCCATAAAAGAAAACATTAATAAAATAGACTTTTGGAGCTTGGTGCAATGGCTCACACCTGTAATCCCAGCAACTCAGGAGGCTGGGGTGGGAGGATTGCTTGAGGACAGGAGTTTGAGGCCAACCTGGGTAACAGAGTGAGACTGTCTCTACAAACGAAACAAAACATTACCTGGGTGTGGTGACATGTTTCTGTAGTCCCAACTACTCAGGAGGCTGAGGCAAGAAGCTCACTTGAGCCCAGGAGTTTGAGGCTTCAGTGAGCCATGATTGTGCTATTACACACCAGCCTGGGTGACAGGGTGAGATCCTGTCTCTAAAAAAATTTTTTTAAAGAGACAATCAAAACTAAAAACTGCTTTTCAAAAGACGTCATAAAAAAATGAAAAGGCAAGCCACAGTTAGAAACTTTTGCTCTAAAAAGCAAAAAGAGGATGAAAAGACGAGCTACAGACTGGAAGAAAATGTTTGTAATCCACACGTCCAAAAATAGACAGTATCTAGAATATATAAAGAACTCTCAAAATTCAGTAATAAAACAATCCAATTTGAAAATGGGCAAAGACATGAGCAGACTTTACAGACATTTCAGTGAGTAGGATATACAGATGGCAAATAAGACACGAAAAGATGTTCATATCTTTACCCATTAGGGAAATGCACATTAAAACCACAGTGAAATATCATTGCACACCTATCAGAATGGCTAAAATAAAAATAGCGAGAATACCACATACTGCTGAGAAATCAGAAATCCTGGATCACTGATGTATTTCTGGAGTAATGCAAAATAGTACAGCCACCTTGGAATCCAGTTTGGCACTTTCCTGTAAAGCTAAAAATGTACTAACTACACAACTCAGCAATTGCACTATTGAGTATTTGTTCCAGAGAAATGAAAACTTATTTTCATACATGAACCTGCACGAAAGTGTTCATAGCAGCTTTATTCAGAATAGAAAAATAATGGAAACCACCAAAATATTCTTTAATGAGTGGATAAACAACTGTGATACATCCATACCATGGAATACTATGTAACAATGAGAAGGAATGAGCTGTTGATACATGCAGCAACTTGGATGGATCTCCAGGGAATTATGTGGATTGAAGAAAAGCCAATATAAAAAGGTTAAATACTATATGATTCTGTTAACATAACATTTTTGAAGTAACAAAATTATAGAGATGGAGAACAGATAGTGGTTGCCAGGGGTATGGAATGGGGGAGGGTCTGGCTATAAAGGGGTAGCAGGAGGAGGCAGGAGATTTGTGGTGATGGAGCAGTTCAGTATCTTGATTGTGGCCATGGTTACATGATTCTAAACATGTTATCAGATTGCACTGAAGAGATGCTTAATATCACTAATCATTAGGAAAATGCAAACCAAAATTGTAGTGAGATACTTCTTCACACCCATTATGATGGCAATTATTTATAAAGTTAGGGAAATAACAAGTGTTGGTGAGGATGTGGGGAAATTGGAACTCTTGTGCATTGGCTGGGGGGAATGTGAAATGGTGTAACTGCTATGGAAAATAGTATGATGTTTCCTCAAAAATTAGAAATAGCTGCTATATGATTTAGCAGTTTCACTTCTGGATATATACTCCACTTCTGGATATATAGTCTGAATGGAAAGCAGGGATTCAAATAGATATTTGTACACTCATGTTCATAGCAGCATTATTCACTTTAGGCAAAGGTAAAAACAACCCAAATGTCCATTGATGGATGGATGGATAAACAAAATGTGGTATATACAGATGATGGAATATTATTTAGCCTTAAAAAGGAAGGAAATTCTGACCTATGCTGAGGTATGAATGAACCTTGAGGACATGATGCAAAGTGAAATTAACCAGTCACAAATGCACAAATATTGTATGATTCTACTTACATGAGGTACCTACATTAGGCAAATTCAGAGAGACAGGAAGTAGAATGGTGGTTGCTAGGGGCTGGGAGGAGAGAGGAATGGGTATAGACTTTGGCAAGATGAACAGAGTTCTGGGGATGGATGGTGGTGATGTCTGTACAGCAGTGTAAATGTACTTAATGCCACTGAACTGTACACTTAAAATAGTTTAACAGCTTAATTTTAAGAGTATTTTACCACAATAAAAATTGCATAGATCTACACACATGAGTACACACACGGCACACACACATACACACTTGGGAGCGGGGAACGGGAATGAGTGCATTTGAAGCTAGTGAAATCTGAATGAAGTTTGTAGATGTACCAATGCAATTTTCTGGTTTGATATTTTACTCTAGTTAAGCAGGGTGTTCTCACTGGGAGAAGCTGGGCGAAATGTACATAGGACCTTGCTGCATTTTTTGTTACTTCCTGTGAATGAATGTATAGTCATTACAAAATAACACAGTTCTTTTGTTTATTTTTGAGACAAGCCACAAATTTTCCTGGTATACAGGAAATAGAAAAAACTAACTGCAGTTATTGGGAAAGTTTACCAATTGTTGGGAGAGTTTATCATTTTGTCAGCGTCCTCACCTGTGTGTGTGTGTGTGTGTGTGTGTGTATAAAAATTAATTGCACCTTTTAAGTTTTTTTTAAGGTAAGGGTCCACTTTTTGAAATTTATCATCAATCATTTTGACTCCTGGTCATTAATCCCCCCAAGTAAATAAATAAATTTCTTAATGGTAGCTTTATCTTAACAGATTTGATTTGGGTGTTTTAGGAAAAGCATCACTCATACTTTGCTTTTTATCTTCCTCTGCAGTGATTCTATTTTGTTTTATACATCATCTGGTAAACATTAGTGAGAAAGTTTGGCGAGAATACAGACATATGTGTTCAACTAGATTTAAAAATGTTCTTGGCAACTCAGTGATACCAAGAGGTCAGCAGGGAGGAGTGGCTGGGCAGGGGTTACTTCTGTGGATAAAGGGAAGGAAAAGAAGCTGACACTGATTGTCAACATTTATGGAAACCTGTTCTGCAACTACTGTTGTACTTTTATACGTGCCTTATTTAGGGGGATTAAGTGTTCTTTACAAGGGAAAATTGAAGCCTGGAAACACTGAGTACCTTTCCCAAGGTTAGACAGCTGGTGAATGCCCAAGTTAGGATCCAGACTTATTTTGGAGAGGCATCAAAGTATGGAACCATGAGTTCCTGGGGTCAAATTTAGGAAGACACCAGTTTTACTACCTTTGTTGATCTTTAGCTCTGGATGGCCATGGTTTATAAGCAGGAAGTGTTTACAACACATGCTTGTATGGACCAATCTTAAAGGTGACTTTCAACACTATTTCTGAGAGCGAATAGCTGTTGATTTGATATATATCCAACAAATATTTATTGAGTTTTTAATTATCCCAGGCAATGTTTTAGGGACTGAGGATATAGTAGTGGACAAAACAGATCAAAATCAAGGAAAACAAGTAAAATATATGTTAAGATAGTGATAAGGTCTATGGGAAAACCTTTAGAAGGGGAGGCTGTAGGATGTAGTGCAGTGGGTTGATATTTCATCAGGGAGAGCCTCACAGGGTGGGTGACACTGGGCCACCTGGAGGCAGTGAGGCTTGTGGAGCAGTTGGGGAAGGGCATTCCCAACAGAGGGAATAGTGAGTCTCCAAGCCCCAGATGGGAATGTGCCTGGTGTGGCACAGAACAGCAGAGGCCAATGCGTCTGGGCAGAGTTGCTGGTGGGGAGAGGGGTGGTCAGGAGTGAGGTCAGAGGGATGTAGGGGCCATACCAAGAAGGGCTTTGTAGGCCATTGTTAGGACTTTTGCTTTTACTTTGTGAGATGGGAAGTGGCTAGAGGGTTTTGAGCAGAGGAGCGCTGTCATCTGACTTAATTTTGAAAGGATCACTCAAGGGGTTTGCTGAGAAGAGATGGAAGGGGGCCAGCAGGGGAGCAGGGAGGCAGGTTCAAAGCCATCACAGTAATGCAGGCAGGAGATTATAGAGACCTGGGTCTAGGGTTAGTGGTGGAGGTGGGGAGAAGTGGTCGAAATCTGATTTTACTTTCCAGGCTGAGCCCACAGGAAGTGCTGATGGATTAGCTATGAGGTATGAGAGGAAGAGAGGCATTGAGAAGGACTGCAAGTTGTTTGGTCTAAGTAGGGAAAGAGATGAAGTTGTGAATGCTGTGTGTTGAGATGGGGAAGAGTGTGGCAGGGCAGATCAGGGGCTCAGTTACGGATTAAGTAAGAGAGTGCTAAGGGGAAATGTGTGTTGCCTATGTGCAAATCATCATGGTAGCACTTTTGAGCAGACAGAAGTGTAAAATACTCTCCAGGAATGTGCTCTCCAGAAACTCACTGATAAGTAAGGGGGGATAAAGTATGCACAGACTTACAAAGCACACGACGTTTATGGATGATAAACCATTCATTCATTCTCACCATTGAGACCAAAGCTGCTTCAGCACTTCAGATGCAGAATGATGGCCATGGGCACAGCAGTTTAGGATTAGGTGAACTGTGATGAGCAGTTGGTGCTTTTCCTTGATTTTGAAGTGCCTGTAGGGCTTGGCAGGTTGGAGCACTAGGAGGCCAGTGTCTCTGGAGTGGTGCAAGGTACAGAGCAAGGTACAGAGCTAGTGCAAGGTACACAATAAATTGTGTTGACAACATGAGGTTCGAGTTGGAGATCAGCGGAGGTTAAGGTTGGAAGTACATCCTGCTTGAGGAAGGCTCTGGGTGCTGGCTAAGGAAGTTGGCCTTCATTTTGTGGATAATTGGCCATGATTGAAAGGGGTTGATTTGGGTAGTTGACCTGATTGAACTACTGCCTTGGGAAGTTTGATCATTCCCTCAGGTTTCTTAGAAGTAGGCCTCTTTGGTGTATAATCATGCTTATTCTCTGGGCAGCTTTGACATGGCTGACTGCTGTCTTCCAGATACCCTCGCCCCTTTCGGCTCCCTGGACGCTACTCGTTTCTGACACACCTCCCATGTCTCTGACCACAGCTGCCCCATCATTGACTCAGGAGATACTTAGTGAGAGTCTGCTCTGTGGCAGCCCTCATGCTGGACACAGCGGGTGAGGCAGGCAGGGTCTAGTGGAGAGCAGACATTCCATAAATGGTCACACACACCACTGCATGGTTTTGGGTTTCCTAAGCCCTGGGAAGGGAAACTACAGAGCACTTAAATAAGGGCTTTGAAGCTGAGGAAGAGGCTTGTAAGCTGAGCTCTGGACTTCAGTGGGCCAAAGGGAGGGAGGAAGAGCATTCTGGACCTTGCAGGCATGTGCCAAGGTGGGATGACCTTCATGCACTCGGGCAAGAGCAAAGGCCCGTATGGCTGCACATGTGAGGAGGGTCCCTTGAGGTCTGCTTTAGGACCTTTTTCTTCTCCCATGCCACTCCCTGGGGCTATCATCTCTTCCCTTGATCTCAGCTATCCTCTGGGCAGTTAGTTTCTCTTCTTACCTCCTTCATGACATCTAGACTGCCTCACTGTTACCTCTGCCTGGAAGTCCCAAAGGTGTGGTTAACTTCCTCTGTCCTAAACTCTAAGAAATATCTTCCCACTTTGCCATTTCTACTTTCCTTCAAGCTTTTCTCCTTGTCCCAGACACCTTTTCTACCTGCTGTTGGCCGTCCAGTCGCATAGCTCTAGTACCACTTTTCTGTGAAACCTTTCCTACCTGTTTATTCCTGCCTGTCTCCCTGGCAGAACAGTTTAATCCTGGGACCCTATAAAACACTGTTCATTCCTTTCTGTCCATTATTTGTTTGAACTGTTGACTATTGTATATTTGTCTGAGTTCTTAATGGATTGAATCCTTCTGAACCATGTATTGCTGGGGATTTGCATGATATTTGGGTCTCAGAGTTTTACTAAATAGCATTTTATGAATACAGTAAAAATAGCTATTGAAACACTGGTAAAAATGTTTTAAATAGGACAGTGAAAGTAGAGAGAACAGAAAGAGTGATGCCTCATACAGAATGAGAATATATCAGATGGAGAAGACCCCATCTATCTGGTTTTCCTCTTGGCATCTTTTTTTTTTTTTTTTTGAGGGATGGAGTTTCGCTCTTGTTGCCCAGGCTGGAGTGCAATGGCATTATCTTGGCTCACCGCAAACTTTGCCTCCTGGGTTCAAGCGATTCTCCTGCCTCAGCCTCCTGAGTAGCTGGGATTACAGGCATGGGCCACCACACCCAGCTAATTTTTGTATTTTTAGTAGAGACGGGGTTTCTCCATGTTGGTCAGGCTGGTCTCGAACTCCTGACCTCAGGTGATCCGCCTGCCTCAGCCTCCCAAAGTGCTGGGATTACAGGCATGAGACACCGCGCTCGGCTCCTCTTGGCATCTTAATCAAGAGATGCTGTTGATTATTATTCTGCCTGCAAACCCCATATTGATCTTGTAAAATCTGAAAAACAAGAGATATTTCGAGAGAGAGAATTGGTCCCTTGAGATATTGCAAGCAACCTTTGGGTTGCATCCTTTACATTTAGAATTGCATTGTCAGTGTCCAGGGCAAAGGGTAAGGGACAACCCAAATCATTTGGAAAGATTAAAGGATAAGAAATAAAATTGTATGCTAGCTTGAACCATCCCCACCACCCCTCTCCCAGGAAAAGTGTAATTGATATTGAAGTTCCGACAACCAAGTATCTACTTGGAAGTAATTAGCATTTACTGAGTGTGCTTCATAGAATCCATTTGTTTTAATTTCTTTTTAATTCCTTGTGATGATGGTGGTGACAGGTTCATTGTTCATTTGTTCTCAGCTGTTCCCTGGAGGTGTAGCTCTTCACCTGCTCCTGGTTCTGTGTGGCAGGCTTCAGAAAAAAAAGAAAGGATCTCATGTTGGTTCCATTGAAGGGGAAAAAAAGTTGGAGGCATTTCGGGTTCACTTACTTGCAAAGATGAATTAAGATAAGCATTGCCTACCCCAGAGTAATTAAACTCATTTCCACAGTAGCATTTTCTCTTCTGTGCTCGTGTCACGCTTGCAGGTACATGTTCATTATTTCAGACTTTCTAATTATAGCAGTCATCACAGACTTTGGTGAGCTACCTTGTCATTAGGTAATAACTCTCTGTGTCATTGGGCTTGCATCTGAAGTTGTGATGAAGGGGAAGTGTGCACTGAGCATGGGTGTGTCTCTTTTTCAAGGATTCCACGTGTTCCCTTGGTATCTGTATCTCTTGCAAACACTTATAGAGTGGTGCTTTATGACGCATGCTGAAATATGCATTTCAAAAGAAAAGATGAGGGATTTTTTTTTTTCCTCTTAGAAGGTAGCCATGCCTGGGGAAACATGGACAAAACACTAAACTCTGAGATGCTCTAATTTTGTGATTCTAAGTGATTCCATAATAATCAATAGCAATAAGGGTAAGAGTCCCTAAGAGTAGCAATTAGAGACCCAGGCATGACCCCCATAAGCTCCCACTTAGTGTATGCATGTGTTTTCTGCTTTTAAGTGGAGTTTGGGCATGAGAGGGCAGATCTGTTCCACTGTAATGCAGGTGTGTGAGGCTGAGGTGAGGGGATGCAGGATGTGGGGTGCCCCAGTGATACTCGGTTAAGGTCTTGGCTACATTTGTCCACACCTGCATTCCAGTGTTTGTTTTGGAGGGCATAGCAAGAAAGTTTCTATGCAACATAATAACTTTTTATTAGACTGTAAAGCTCAGTGTTGTCCCTGGAACATCCTTATTTTGGCAGTGTAGCTTCACTTGTGATGGTTTGTACTCCATGATCACAGAACTGCATGAGTTATTAGAGCTCTCAGTGATTACATCATAATTCTATAAGATGGCTCGGAAGGGACCTTACTGAAACATCTAGACAAGTATATTTCAAACACCAGTGATTTGAGTGTTATTATAGCCATGCTTTTTGCTGTATATAAGAACTACCATTATTAGTTACGTCTCTCTGGATTCTATCCTGTTTGGCTTAGCCTCATCTGAAGCATACTGTTTGGATTTGATAATGTTGCAGCTAGGACTCTGGAGCCAGACTACCTGGGTTCAAATCCTGGCTCTACATCTTCCTGGTGTGGCAACTGGGAGCACGTCACTACATTTCTTTGTGTCTCTGTTTCCCTGGGTGCAAAATGGAGACAATAATAATCTCTGTCTCCTAGCGTTTTTATGAGAATTAAATGAAAAAAGTAAAATATTTGCAGTAGTGCCTAGCACATAGTAAGTGCTCACAGAATGCTAGTCTTCTTAGTTATATATTTTTATATATAGAAATATGCATAAAACCATTGAAATAAAAAGTTACTTTCATGCTACTTACAATTAGATTTTATTAGTGGGATATTTTTATGGTACCTAAAATTAGATTACATTTTATTAATGGAGTATGTATTTTTCTGTGAGAAGCATTGATCCTGTCATCTAGTCTCATGGCTTTTTGGTGTTTAATTGTTGCCTACATTGCCCTAGACCGAGGCCTCCAGGGATTCCACTTCATTTGAGCCAGCTGTGTCTGTTAGAATAGCTTTTCATGGGGCAAGCTCCATGGCTTCCTTCCATCCATTGCATTTTACCCTTTGACATCAGAGGGACCAACTCTGATCTCTCTTCTCCATTACAGCCCTTTGCATAATTGAAGAAAGCTGTCATGTTTCCCAGAGTCTCCTCTTCATCAGCCCTACAAAGTGTCAGTTTTCCCCTCTGGACGAGCCCCTGCCTGCCTTGCTTGTATAAGTCAGCCCTTTGCAGGGAACGAAGCTATGGGAGAAGAGATTTGTCTGAGGTCATGTGGGATACGTTTTGCTTGTACTAATTAGTGCTCGTAAATGCTATGAGCACCTGGAAGCTGGAAGCAGCCAATGTCTTCTCAGATGCAAAAGTTGCAGGTGGAACCAGTGGATCCAGCCAGTATCCCTGTAAAGAGCCAGAAACGGTAATTTAAAGAAGGCTTGGAAAACTGGTGCTTGTGGTTGCCTCTTGGAACTGGGTGGCAGGTGAAACTTACTTTTCACCATCTACTCTTTTGTGTTTCACATTTTACACCATACAATGTATTGCCTATTCAAAAAATCATACACACACATATTGAAAAAAGGCAGAATCGTAGGCCGTTGAACTGAAAGGCATTAAAAAATAGTATGAGGGAGGAGCTTTGTAAATGTTAAGTTCCTAAGGGAACAAAAAGATAATAGGGGCAATGTGCTGAAAGGAGAAGATGAAATAAATAAGAATAACAACAGGCTGGGCACGGTGGCTCATGCCTGTAATCCCAGCACTTTGGGAGGCCGAGGTGGGCGGATCTTGAGATCAGGAGATGGAGACTATCCTGACCAACATGGTGAAATCGCATCTGTACTAAAAATACAAAAATTAGCTGGTTGTGCTGGTGCGTGCCTGTAATCCCAGCTACTCAGGAGGCTGAGGCAGGAGAGTCGCTTGAACCAGGGAGTCGGAGGTTGCAGTGAGCCGAGATCACGCCACTGCACAGAGACTCTGTCTCAAAAAAAAAAAAAAAAAAAAAAGAATAACAACAAAGGACAAAACCTTATCTCTAGGCTTTTCCCTTCCCTGATATACTCTATTTGGTCTAGCTTCTCCCCTAAGATCCGGCTCAGCTGCTATTTTCCCCGGGAAGCCCTCCTTAACCCTCTAACCCCTTCACCAGCCTGGATCTAGGGCTTCCCTTCCTGTTTCTCAGCAACTCTCACAGCCTTCTAGGCTTGCAAGAGTCTACTTAATACAGATACCATTATTCATTTACTTCTCAGCCTTTTTCACTCCATATTCCTGGACTCCTTGAGGGATGGACTGTCTCCTTAGTATTTATATACCCTGTGTTATGTCAGTGAGATGCCCGGCATAGTGAATGCGTGGGATGTATCTGTACTGAATGATCACATGTGTGCGGGTGGCGCTTGGGGCTATGGGTGAGGTATAGGAAGGCTTCCTGGGGCAGCTGGTGCTGGAGCCATCCTGAGGTCTTGGTAAGCATTTGCCAGGCTGAGAAGAAAGAGACAACCCCCTGGGCAAGGTGAACAGCAAGTTCAAGGCCACAGAGGCATGACTGAGGTTATCCTTTTAGAACAACCCATTCTAAAAGAAAAATGTTTTAACCCAAAACACACCTAACATTTTATAGCAAGAGATACCTAATATTTACCCACATTATTAAAAAAATTTGTGCTATTTTGCTTTTTAATTTTTACTTCAGATTGAAGATGACTCTGGGTTCATTGAGTGCATTTTGAATCACCTGGTGGGGTTGGATGAGAGGTTATCTGGATTGGGCATTTTTTCCTTCTTGACACTTCTCTTTCTCTCCTTCTCATTCTTCTCTTTCCCTTATCTCCTGATTTCCGTAAGAATCTACTATGTAAAACACATTGCCCAGCATGTGGGGGACCTTGGTGAAGAGCTTAAGGCCTTGCAATGAACCTCAGGTACAAGACTCTAAAACAAGGCAGAAAGTGATGCAAGCCACAGGAGAAAACCTGTTGGTGTCTATGAGAGTTCACAGGAAGGAGGACTTCTTTACAATGTAGAGAAGACCAAAGAAGTCTTCATGGTGGGAATGATATTTTTTTTAGCATGTGGAATTTAGGTGTGACGAGTCTTGGGGTGGTAGGCATTCATTGGGGGAGAAAACAGCAGAAGCAAATGTCTGCAGACAGGATGGCCTTCCACATGGTTGGAGAGGAGGAGCAGCAAGAAATAACCTTGGAGGGTTCATTTTCAGGTGTATATGGAGGTTCTTACTGCAAGTGGAGAAGTTTGGACTTTCTTCTTTAGGTAGACGGGAGCCAGTGAGATTTTTGAGCATGCAGTTGATGTATCAGAGCTGTAGGCAGAGTCAGGTGTCCTAGCCAGACAGAAAAACCAGCTTGAAAAGCTATTTATTAAGCCAGCTGGGAAGAGGTATTCATGTAGGGAAAGAAAACCAACAAAATCAGAAGGGAAAGTAGTTCTGGCACATGGTGCTTTGAGGAGATCATTAAGGATTCATTCTGTCTCCAGTTTAATACAGAAAGTGGCACAGGGCAAACATAGACGGGAAGTGGCCAAGGAAACAATAAGAATGATGTGATCTTTCCCTGAGTGCCGAAGGTAAAGCCATTGGTCAACTGATGTGATTTGTGGTTAGAAGAATCTTGGAGCTGCCAGGTACAGGCTATATTATTTGTTCGTTATGTACGTTTCTATTAGGATTGGAATGTCTAGTAATTATCCTAAGGTTTCATCATGAGTAATTCTGAAACTTTCTGAAATATAGGAACAGAAGCATCCCATGAAGATACTGTGCTTTGCTGGTTCCCTGGAGGAGCTGGGATTTTAGCAACATCAGAAGCAACATTGAGATACCCTCCAAGTGGTTTTTAAAGCTACAGCTGACTAAATGAGAAGACAGGTTAAACAGACATTCCATATGAATAGAACATGATTATAATTATTCTTATCCTTGAGTTGTGAGTCTTGGTTTCTGTCATGTGCAGATTTGCAAATTTTTATGACTGAAAGAAATATGTTGTAAAGCTAGGCACCAGATCGACATTGTTTTGGTTTTGCTAAAGATTTGAGATTTTGCATGTACAGCAAGTAAGTCACACTTTGTTTTATAGTGATGGGCAAAAGGCACATAGAGTGAGTTTGTTGTTGAGAACTTAGAGTTGTATCATTTTGCTCTTCAGGGTCTTCCAGGCTATCCCACGCTGTTTAACTTCCCTCTTCATCTCTTTTTCTGCTATGGACTGAATTGTGTACCCACTCCACCTTCACCCTACAATTCATATATTGAAGTTCCAGCTCCTAACATGATGGTATTGGAGATGAGGCCTTTGGGAAGTAAGTAGGTTTAGATGAGGTCACATGAGGGTGGGGCATCTGGGATGGGATTAATGTCCTTATAAGAAGAAGGAGAGTTGGGGGAGAGAGAGAGAGAGAGAGAGAGAGAGAGAGAGAGAGAGAGAGAGAGAGAACAGAGCTCACTGTCTCTGCTATGTGGGGACACAGCAAGAGGTTGGCCATCTGCAAGCCGGGAAGGGGGTACCCTCACCACAAACAAAATCTACTGGCACCTTGATCTTGGACTTCCAGCCTCAAGAACTGAGAAAATAAATTTCTGTTGTTTGAGCCAGCCAGTCTGTCCACTCCGTGGTGTTTTGCTGTGGCAGCCCAAGCTGACCAATACAGTGCTACCATGTGCAAAACTTAGGACAACTGAGGGTTTAAGGTCATGTGTTTATTACATAGAAATGCTATACCATTCCTTAGACCGTATTATGTAATGCATTTTGGCATATAAATGTCTGATAGAGACAGGCCAAGATGAAAAACTGGGGTGGGTTTGTGTGACAAATTTTGGTAAAGGGTAGGGCATACTTTGCTTAAGAATCAGTAAAATCTTTGCAGCCAGGGACGATGTATGCTCTAAGTATGGACTCTTGGAGCCTTTTGTGTGTTTTACTAGCTTCATGTAGAAATATAGAAGTTCTTGGATGTATAGTCAGATTAATGAATTGGCTAATTTATGATTAATATAAATTTTGGGGACCACAGTAGCAATAAAAGAAGTATGTAAGATGAAACAGTTTAAAACAGAAAAAGGATTAAAGAATGTATTTCGAAGATCTCGAAATCCATCTGTCAGTTTTAGCTCTTTTAAAAATCATTTGTTCACAGTAGCTGAAGGCCAGCCTCATATATGCCAAGTTATATTTAGAAAAACAAAGGGGGAAGGGGAAGCTCGTATCTATTTGTGGAAGTAGTCCCAGCTATGTTTTTATACCTCCCAGATCCGAAATACAGTGGGACTCCCTTAGAATGCAGTTTCATGGGCCTCTGAGACAGCATCCCTCTTGGAAGAGAGCATGTCCTCTAAGCCTTTTATTGTACTAGGCTGATATAGTGGCAGTATTTCATGGGTTTTACTTGACTTGTTTTTCATGCTAATTTGTGTAATAATGAACTGTGCTTGTGATGGACTTTTAGGATGTAGAAAACTATTTTGAGGAGTTCTGTAAGTCAAAAAAATTATAGTTGAGTATTGTGAATTTGGAACCACATAACTCCCCAATATTAATTCAGACAATTAGAGAGTTACATTCATTCTTTTAGATTAAATAGTATTATTAGATAGTGTGTATCTACCAGGCATAGTTCAAGCAGTGGGGAGATTTAGTATATAATCTTTGGAAAACTTGTGCCCTTAAAATATGGTTGACCGTCTATAGGTCCATGAAGATGAGTATTAAGTTCTTGGGAAACACAACAACTGAGTTGTTCATTGTACACACATCTGCACCAGTGCCATGGAAACTGCAGAGAAGCAGTAGCCCTCCACTGTTGGATATGGTAGCCACTAGCACCAGTGGGAATTTAAATGTAAATGAATTAACGTTAAATACAATGCAGAATTCCATTTCTTAGTTGCACAGCCACATTTCACAGACTCATTTGCCAAAACAGCTAGTGGTAATTCTGTGAGATGGTGCAGATGTAGGATATTTCCACCAGCTCAGGAAGTTCTATTGGATAATGTGGTGTGGGAACATTTTTTTCTGCCCCTGATTAATTTTAAATCTATTTTAAATCTGGAATAGAAAGATGTGCAGAAGGAGAGGATAAAAGAAAACATAATTAACATTTTTATCAGCAGTGTCTCTGGGCAGCATGTGATTGATTATTGGAGTAATTTTATAGATAATAAATAATACAAGATGTTAGACTGAGATGATTAGGGAAGAGTTGTAACTTTTACTGGATTTTCAATTAACCAGTGGGATTCCAACAGCAGTGATGAAGTGGGAGGCATTCTATAATCAATGTGCAAAAATCACAAGCATTCTTATACACCAATAACAGACAAACAGAGAGCCAAATCATGAGTGAACTCCCATTCACAATTGCTTCAAAGAGAATAAAATACCTAGGAATCCAACTTACAAGGAATGTGAAGGACCTCTTCAAGGAGAACTACAAACCACTGCTCAATGAAATAAAAGAGGATACAAACAAATGGAAGAACATTCCATGCTCATGGGTAGGAAGAATCAATATTGTGAAAATGGCCATACTGTCCAAAGTAATTTATAGATTCAATGCCATCCCCATCAAGCTACCAATGACTTTCTTCACAGAATTGGAAAAAACTACTTTAAAGTTCATATGGAACCAAAAAACAGCCCTCATTGCCAAGTCAATCCTAAGCCAAAAGAACAAAGCTGGTGGCGTCATGCTACCTGACTTCAAACTATACTACAAGGCTACAGTAACCAAAACAGCATGGTACTGGTACCAAAACAGAGATATAGACCAATGGAACAGAACACAGCCCTCAGAAATAATGCTGCATATCTACAACCATCTGATCTTTGACAAACCTGACAAAAACAAGAAATGGGGAAAGGATTCCCTATTTAATAAATGGTGCTGGGAAGACTGGCTAGCCATATGTAGAAAGCTGAAACTGGTTCCCTTCCTTACACCTTATACAAAAATTAATTCAAGATGGATTTAAGACTTACATGTTAGACCTGAAACCATAAAAACCCTAGAAGAAAACCTAGGCATTACCATTCGGGACATAGGCATGGGCAAGGACTTCATGTCTAAAACACCAAAAGCAATGGCAGCAAAAGCCAAAATTGACAAATGGAATCTAATGAAAGTAAAGAGCTTCTGCACAGCAAAATAAACTACCATCAGAGTGAACAGGCAACCTGCAGAATAGGAGAAAATTTTTGCAATCTACTCATCTGACAAAGGGCTAATATCCAGAATCTACAATGAACTCAAATTTACAAGAAAAAAACAAACAACCCCATCAACAAGTGGGTGAAGGATATGAACACATGCTTCTCAAAAGAAGACATTTATGCAGCCAAAAAACACATGAAAAAATGCTCATCATCACTGGCCATCAGAGAAATGCAAATCAAAACCACAATGAGATACCATCTCACACCAGTTAGAATGGCAGTCATTAAAAAGTCAGGAAACAGCAGGTGCTGGAGAGGATGTGGAGAAATAGGAACACATTTACACTGTTCGTGGGACTGTAAACTAGTTCAACCATTGTGGAAGTCAGTGTGGCGATTCCTCAGGGATCTAGAACTAGAAATACCATTTGACCCAGCCATCCCATTACTGGGTATATACCCAAAGGATTATAAATCATGCTGCTATAAAGACACATGCACACGTATGTTTACTGTGGCACTATTCACAATAGCAAAGACTTGGAACCAACCCAAATGTCCAACAATGATAGACTGGATTAAGAAAATGTGGCACATATACACCATGGAATGCTATGCAGCCATAAAAAATGATGAGTTCATGTCCTTTGTAGGGACATGGATGAAGCTGGAAACCATCGTTCTCAGCATACTATCACAAGGACAAAAAACCAAACACAGCATGTTCTCACTCATAGGTGGGAATTGAACAATGAGAACATGGACACAAGAAGGGGAACATCACCCACCGGGGCCTGTTGTGAGGTGGGGGGAGGGGGGAGGGGTGGCATTAGGAGATATACCTAATGTTAAATGACGAGTTAATGGGTGCAGCACACCAACACGGCACATGTATACATATGTAACTAACCTGCACATTGTGCACATGTACCCTAAAACTTAAAGTATAAAAAAAAAAAGAACAGGTTGAAGTTTTGTTTGGGGGGCTGGGGAGTGGGCAGTATAAGATGTGTTTGATGCAGGAACAGCTGTATAATTTGGACGACCCAGTACAAAATAAAAATACGGGATTTCCTGTTAAAAAATTTGTAGGTATTTGTAGTCCATGACAGAAGAGCTTTAAACCAAGCACAGAACCCTTCCAAATCATGGGGTAGCATGGCATGGTTTAAAGGCTGGTGAGTGAGCCAAATTGGCTAGGTTCTGATGAGTTCTGAAGGTGAGTAGTAAGAGATACATGGCCAAAAACACTATCACAACCTAAAAACCTTTCTTGTCTCAGCTTCACCATATCAGAGCATGGTATGTTCCTCATGGGTTGTTGTTTGGGGCCAGAGCCCTGCTCTTTCCACAGTGGTTTGTCTTTCCATCCTGAACATCACACCAAAGATAGCATTATTTTTCTGAATCCATTGTAAAGCAAGAGTACATGATGAACTACCGTATCCCTGCTGATTGTGAACATTATCTCTTCAAATAAAATAAATGATGTGGTTTAGAAAGTACCATCTGAGTGCCACACTAGCTGGGGGCTTGGCATTCATTAGTTTGTTAGCTGACAATTACACCAGAACTTTCTCTTTCATTTTGAATGTCTCAATGGGAATCATTACTGCAAATAAAAAAGCAAAATAGAAATCATTGTGGAGACATTAATATTTTTATTTTAGACATACTTAACAAATAATATCATGTAATGGGCTGGGAATTTTTGGCATTTAAATGCTGATTTCACATGAGCTATGATGTGTGGATCATCTTTAGTTAAATGTGTGATTGAACTGTGCGTAGTGTTTGCCTGCCATATGGGTGCTTAAGGAAAATAAAATAACACAAAGACTCGATGAAGATGCTTACCTTTTATTTGGCAAATAATTCAAATTCCCTTTCCTCCCACCTTTTTTCAGTCTCTACCACAAACCACGCTGGCTTGGCAAGGAGGATGTCTCAGTTTTTCTTCTTCAGGCAATAAATACATTTACCCTTGACATTATTTAGTTTTCTGTTTTGAGGTAATTGTAGATTCACATGCAGTTGCAAGAAATAATAGAGATCTCACGTACCGTTTTCCTCAATAATAATATCTTGTAAAACAATAGTAAAATATCACAATGTTAAATCAAGTTTAGCCTGAAGCTGCCTCCTTACATATTTTAAGTTCAGCCAAAAGATTTCTCTGTATATCGTGAACTGTAACCTAAATGAACTTGTAAACAGAGTGTAGCCGACTCTTGTGCCAATCACCAAATTTTGGCCAAAGGTGGCCAGCTGTTCAAATAAGGCAAATGCGAAGCTGTAAGAAATTGAGCTGTTTCTTTTTCTTTTTTTTTTTTTTTTGAGACATAGTCTCACTCTGTCGCCCAGGCTGGAGTGCAGTGGCGTGATCTCGGCTCATTGCAAGCTCCGCCTCCCAGGTTCACGCCATTCTCCTGCCTCAGCCTCCCGAGTAGCTGGGACTACAGGCGCCCACCACCACGCCTGGCTAAATTTTTTGAATTTTTAGTAGAGACGGGGTTTCACCCTGTTCGCCAGGATGGTCCCGATCTCCTGACCTTGTGATCCGCCCGTCTCGGCCTCCCAAAGTGCTGGGATTACAGGTGTGAGCCACCATGCCCAGCACAATCCAGCTGTTTCTATATCTGACTTCCATTTTCTCTCTGTCACTTTCTTTTTTCTGTCCATAAATCGTCTTCTACCACATGGCTGCACTGGAGTCTCTGAACCTGCTAACGTTTCGGAGGCTGCCTGATTCATGAATTGTTCTTTGCTCAATTAAACTTTTTTAAATTTTATTTTATTTTACTTTTTTTGAGATGGAGTAAAAAAGTACTCCATCACCCAGGCTGGAGTGCAACGGCAGGATCTCGACTCACTGCAACCTCTGCCTCCAGGGTACAATCCATTCTCCTGCCTCAGCCTCCCAAGTAGCTGGGATTACAGGCATGCACCACCATGCCTGACTAATTTTTATATTTTTAGTAGAGACGGGGTTTCACCATGTTGGCCAGGTTGGCCTCGAACTCCTGACCTCAAGTGATTTGCTCACCTCAGCCTCCCAAAGTGCTAGAATTACAGGCGTGAGCCATTGTGTGCAGCCCCAGTTAAACTCTTTTGGCTAAAGTTTTTCTTTTAACAACGATTACAATATTGGCATTGATACAATCCACTTACCTAGTTCAGATTCTCCCACCAGTTTTACCTGTAGCTGTGTGTGTGTGTGTATGTGTGTGTGTTCCACGCAGTCTAATCAGTGTGGGTTCATGTATCACTACCACAGGTGAGATTCTGAATTCCTTCACCACCAGGATCCCTCATGTTGCCCTTTTATAACCACAGACACTGTTCCCCTAACCTGCTCTCTGCCATCATCCTTAATCCCTTGCAACTGCTGATCTGTTCTCCATTTTTATAATCTTGTCATTTGAAGACAAAATAAATGTAACAATACAGTATGTAACCATTAAGATTGACTTTTTCCCCTCAGAATAATTTCTGAACATTAATCCAAGTTGTTGTATCAATAGTTTGTTCCCTTTGACTGCTGAGTAGTAGTAATGATATAGAGGTACCACAGTCCATCTAAAGGACATCTAGGTGGTTTCTAGTTCTAGGCTGTCACAAATAAAGCTGTTACGAACATACATTGTATTAGTTGACTAGGCTGGCATAACAAAGCACTACAAACTAGGTCAGACAACAGACATTTAGGAGTTCAGCATATGAATCTGGAGTGTGAGACTCAATTCAGCGCTTAACATTCATGTGCAGGTTTTCCTGTGAATATCACTTTTCATTTCTCTGGAGTAAATGCCTAAGACTGCAGTTTCTCAGTAGTATTGTGATTGCATGTCCAGGCTTTTAAAAAAGTGCCAAGCTGTGTTAGAGAGGCTGTACCAGTTTACATTCCCACAGTACAAGTGAACCTGTTTCTCCACATCCTCAGCAGCATTTGGTGGTGTTGCTACTTCCTATTTTTGCCATTTTGATAAATGGTATCTTATTGTGATTTTGATTTGCATTTCCCAAATGAAGAATGATGTTGAGCATCTTTTCTTGTGCTTATTGCATCTAAATATCCTCTTTGGAGAAGAGTCTATTCATGTCTTTTGCTCATTAAAAAAATTTTTTTAAGTCTTGACTTTTGAGAGTTCTTTATATATTCTGGATAGTAATTCATTTTCAAATATGTGGTTTGCAAAGATTTTCTCCCAATGTGTAGCTTCTCTTTTTATCCCCTTGACAGCATCTTTCACTGAGCAAAACTTTTTAATTTTGGAAAAGTGCAATTTAATGTTTTCTTGTATGGATTATGCTTTTGGCATTAAGCCTAGGAACTCTTTTTGTCTAGCCTTAGATCCCAAAGATTTTCTCCTATTATTTTTTAAATAAAATTTTCAGGTCTCACATGTACGTAGTCCATGATCCTTTTTGAGTTAATTTTTGCAATAGGATATAAGGCTTAGGTTGAGGTTCTTTCTTATGCCTATTGATATACAACAGCTCCAGCACTGTGTGTTAGGAAGGCTCTCTGTCTTCCATCGAATTGCTTTTGCTGTTATCAAATATTAGTTAGGCATATTTTTGTGAATCTATCTCTGGGTTCTCTGCTGTGTTCCATTGGTCTGTGTGTCTATGCCTCTACCGATACCATACTATTTTGATTACTGTAGCAATAAAGTAAGTCTTAATAGATAGAGTAGTTCTTCCTATTGTGTTTTTTCCCAAGATTATTATGGTAGGGTTTGTGCCTCTTCATATAAATTTTAAAATAAGCTTGTTCATCTGCAAACAAACAAAAACCTTGCTGGGATTTTGATGGTAATTGCATTAGATTAGTTTGAGAATAATTGACATCTTTACTATGTTGAATCTTCTATGAAAACAATATGCCTTTTTATTTAGATCTTTGATTTCTTTTATCAGAATTTAAAAATTTTCAGCTTGAAGTTTCCGTATGTGTTTTGTTAAGTACACACTTAAGTATTTCATTTTTTGTGGAGAGATTATAAATCTTGTGTTTTCGATTTTGGTTAATACTTGTTCTTATAAGCATATAGAGACATGATTGATATTTACATGTTGATCTTGTGTCCTGTGAATTTGCTGAACTTATTATTTCCAGGAGATTAAAAAAACTAGTTTTCTTGGGAAATTCTATGTAGCAAATTATATGCAAACCAGGATAGTTTAATTTTTTGCTTTCTAATCCAAATGTGTTTCTTTTTCTTGCCATATTTTGCTGGCTAGAATTTCTAGTACTATGTTGAATAAAAGTGGTGAGAGTGGATCACCTTAACTTGCTCCTGATCTTAGGGGAAACATTCAGGCATTAAGAAATGCATTTCACTTAAATATAATGTCCCCTGTAGGTTTTTTGTAGGTACTCATTCTTGAACAAGTTAAGGAAGTTCCTCTTTACTCCTAACTTGCTGAGAGTATTTGTCATGAGTGGGTGTTGGATTTTGTAAAAAAAAAAATTTAACATTAATTGATACAATCTTGCTTCTTTAGCTAATATATATAGTGGATTACATTGATTGATTTTCAAATGTGGAACCAGCCTTGCATACCTGGATTAATCCTAGTGTGTGTAATTCTTTTTATATACTGTTTGACTCAATTTGCTAATATTATGTTTAGGATTTTTTGTGACTAACTTCATGAGAAATATTGATCTGTGGACTGTCTTTTGTATTATCTTTGTCTGGTTTGGTCAGGGTAATAGTGGCTTCTTATTAAATAGAATGATTTGGGAAGTGTTTTCTTATTTTCTGTTTTCTGGAAGATATTGTGTAAAATTAGTGCTAATTCTACTTTAAACATTGGTGGAATTCTCCAGTGAAATCAGCTGGGCTTGGAGATTCCTTTTTGGGAGGTTTTTACGTGATGAATTAAACTCTTCAGTAGTTTATAGGGCTGTTCAAATGATTTCTTTCATATGGATTGAGTTGTGGTAATTTGCGGTTTTTGAGAAATTGGACCATTTCATCTAAAATTCCTTCTATTTGAAGAACTTCCTTTAGCCACTCTGTGAGGATAGGTCTTTTAGAAATATATTATTTTAGTTGTTCTTCATGTGAGAGTGTCTTTATTTCCCTCTTTATTCCTGAATGAGAGTTTTGCTGGATAAATAATTTGCAGTTGACAGTTCTTTTCTTTCTTATTTTATTTTATTTTACTATTATTATGCTTTAAGTTTTAGGGTACTTGTGCACAATGTGCAGGTTTGTTACATATGTATACATGTGCCATGTTGGTGTGCTGCACCCAGTAACTCATCATTTAGCATTAGGTATATCTCCTAATGCTATCCCTCCCCCCTCCCCCCACCCCACAACAGGCCCTGGTGTGTGATGTTCCCCTTCCTGTGTCCATGTGTTCTCATTGTTCAATTCCCACCTATGAGTGAGAACATGCTGTGTTTGGTTTTTTGTGCTTGGGATAGTTTGCTGAGAATGATGGTTTCCAGCTTCATCCATGTCCCTACAAAGGACATGAACTCATCATTTTTTATGGCTGCATAGTATTCCATGGTGTATATGTGCCACATTTTCTTAATCCAGTCTATCATTGTTGGACATTTGGGTTGGTTCCAAGTCTTTGCTATTGTGAATAGTGCCGCAATAAACATATGTGTGCATGTGTCTTTATAGCAGCATGATTTATAATCCTTTGGGTATGTACCCAGTAATGGGATGGCTGGGTCAAATGGTATATTTCTAGTTCTAGATCCCTGAGGAATCGCCACACTGACTTCCACAATGGTTGAACTAGTTTACCGTCCCACCAACAGTGTAAAAGTGTTCCTATTTCTCCACATCCTCTCCAACACCTGGTGTTTCCTGACTTTTTAATGATCACCATTCTAACTGGTGTGAGATGGTATCTCATTGTGGTTTTGATTTGCATTTCTCTGATAGCCAGTGATGATGAGCATTTTTTCATGTGTCTTTTGGCTGCATAAATGTCTTCTTTTGAGAGGTGTCTGTTTATATCCTTCGCCCACTTGTTGATGGGGTTGTTTGTTTTTTTCTTGTAAATTTATTGGAGCTCATTGTAGATTCTGGATATTAGCCCTTTGTCAGATGAGTAGGTTGTGAAAATTTTCTCCCATTCTGTAGGTTGCCTGTTCACTCTGATGGTAGTTTCTTTGGCTGTGCAGAAGCTCTTTAGTTTAATTAGATTCCATTTGTCAATTTTGGCTTTTGTTGCCATTGCTTTTGGTGTTTTAGACATGAAGTCCTTGCCCATGCCTATGTCCTGAATGGTATTGCCTAGGTTTTCTTCTAGGGTTTTTATGGTTTTAGGTCTAACATGTAAGTCTTTAATCCATCTTGAATTAATTTTTGTATAAGGTGTAAGGAAGGGATCCAGTTTCAGCTTTCTACATATGGCTAGCCAGTCTTCCCAGCACCATTTATTAAATAGGGAATCCTTTCCCCATTTCTTGTTTTTGTCAGGTTTGTCAAAGATCAGATGGTTGTAGATATGCAGCATTATTTCTGAGGGCTGTGTTCTGTTCCCTTGGTCTATATCTCTGTTTTGGTACCAGTACCATGCTGTTTTGGTTACTGTAGCCTTGTAGTATAGTTTGAAGTCAGGTAGCGTGATGCCTCCAGCTTTGTTCTTTTGGCTTAGGATTGACTTGGCAATGAGGGCTGTTTTTTGGTTCCATATGAACTTTAAAGTAGTTTTTTCCAATTCTGTGAAGCAAGTCATTGGTAGCTTGATGGGGATGGCATTGAATCTATAAATTACGTTGGGCAGTATGGCCATTTTCATGATATTGATTCTTCCTACCCATGAGCATGGAATGTTCTTCCATTTGTTTGTATCCTCTTTTATTTCATTGAGCAGTGGTTTGTAGTTCTCCTTGAAGAGGTCCTTCACGTCCCTTGTAAGTTGGATTCCTAGGTATTGTATTCTCTTTGAAGCAATTGTGAATGGGAGTTCACTCATGATTTGGCTCTCTGTTTGTCTGTTATTGGTTTATAAGAATGCTTGTGATTTTTGTACATTGATTTTGTATCCTGAGACTTTGCTGAAGTTGCCCATCAGCTTAAGGAGATTTTGGGCTGAGAAAATGGGGTTTTCTAGATATACAATCATGTCATCTGCAAACAGAGACAATTTGACTTCCTCTTTTCCTAATTGAATGCCCTTTATTTCCTTCTCCTGCCTGATTGCCCTGGCCAGAACTTCCAACACTATGTTGAATAGGAGTGGTGAGAGAGGGCATCCCTGTCTTTTGCCACTTTTCAAAGGGAATGCTTCCGGTTTTTGTCCATTCAGTATGATATTGGTGGTGGGTTTGTCATAGATAGCCCTTATTATTTTGAGATACATCCCATCAATACCTCATTTATTGAGAGTTTTTAGCATGAAGGTTGTTGAATTTTGTCAAAGGCCTTTTGTGCATCTATTGAGATAATCATGTGGTTTTTGTCTTTGGTTCTGTTTATATGCTGGATTACATTTATTGATTTTCATATGTTGAACCAGCCTTGCATCCCAGGGATGAAGCCGTCTTGATCATGGTGGATAAGCTTTTTGATGTGCTGCTGGATTCCGTTTGCCAGTATTTTATTGAGGATTTTTGCATCAATGTTCATCAAGGATATTGGTCTAAAATTCTCTTTTTTTGTTGTGTCTCTGCCAGGCTTTGATATCAGGATGATGCTGGCCTCATAAAATGAGTTAGGGAGGATTCCCTCTTTTTCTATTGATTGGAATAGTTTCAGAAGGAATGGTACCAGCTCCTCCTTGTACCTCTGGTAGAATTTGGCTGTGAATCCATGTGGTCCTGGACTCTTTTTGGTTGGTAAGCTATTGATTATTGCCACAATTTCAGAGCCTGTTATTGGTCTATTCAGAGATGCAACTTCTTCCTGGTTTAGTCTTGGGAGAGTGTATGTGTCGAGGAATTTATCCATTTCTTTTAGTTTTTCTAGTTTATTTGCGTAGAGTTGTTTGTAGTATTCTCTGATGGTAGTTTATATTTCTGTGGGATTGGTGGTGATATCCCCTTTATTATTTTTTATTGTGTCTAATTGATTCTTCTCTCTTTTCTTCTTTATTAGTCTTGCTAGCGGTCTATCAATTTTGTTGTTCTTTTCAAAAATCCAGCTCCTGGATTCATTAATTTTTTGAAGTGTTTTTTATGTCTCTATTTCCTTCAGTTCTGCTCTGATTTTAGTTACTTCTTGCCTTCTGCTAGCTTTTGAATGTGTTTGCTCTTGCTTTTCTAGTTCTTTTAATTGTGATGTTAGGGTGTCAATTTTGCATCTTTCCTGCTTTCTCTTGTGGGCATTTAGTGCTATAAATTTCCCTCTACACACTGCTTTGAATGTGTCCCAGAGATTCTGGTATGTTGTGTCTTTGTTCTTGGTAGTTTCAAAGAACGTCTTTATTTCTGCCTTCATTTCGTTGTGTACCCAGTAGTCATTCAGGAGCTGGTTGTTCAGTTTCCATATAGTTGAGCGGTTTTGAGTGAGTTTCTTAATCCTGAGTTCTAGTTTGATTGCACTGTGGTCTGAGAGACAGTTTGTTATAATTTGTGTTGTTTTACATTTGCTGAGGAGTGCTTTACTTCCAACTATGTGGTCAATTTTGGGATAGGTGTGGTGTGGTGCTGCATAAAATGTATATTCTGTTGATTTGGGGTGGAGAGTTCTGTAGGTGTCTATTAGGTCTGCTTGGCGCAGAGCTGAGGTGATGGGGAGAATGGAACCAAGTTGGAAAACACTCTGCACGGTGTTATCCAGGAGAACTTCCCCAATCTAGCAAGGCAGGCCAACATTCAGATTCAGGAAATACAGAGAACGCCACAAAGATACTCCTCGAGAAGAGCAACTCCAAGACACATAATTGTCAGATTCACCAAAGTAGAAATGAAGGAAAAAATGTTAAGGGCAGCCAGAGAGAAAGGTCGGGTTACCCACAAAGGGAAGCCCATCAGGCTAACAGCAGATTTCTCGGCAGAAACCGTACAAGCCAGAAGAGAGTGGGGGCCAATATTCAACATTCTTAAAGAAAAGAATTTTCAACCCAGAATTTCGTATCCAGCCAAACTAAGCTTCATAAGTGAAGGAGAAATAAAATACTTTACAGACAAGCAAATGTTGAGAGATTTTGTCTCCACCAGGCCTGCCGTAAAAGAGCTCCTGAAGGAAGCAGTAAACATGGAAAGGAACAACAGGTACCAGCCACTGCAAAAACATGCCAAATAGTAAAGACCATCAATGCTAGGAAGAAACTACATCAACTAATGAGCAAACTAACCAGCTAACATCATAATGACAGGATCAAATTCACACATAACAATATTAACCTTAAATGTAAATGGACTAAATGCTCCAATTAAAAGACACAGACTGGCAAATTGGATAAAGAGTTAAGACCCATCAGTGTGCTGTATTCAGGAAACCCATCTCACATGCAGAGACACACATAGGCTCAAAATAAAGGGATGGAGGAAGATCTGCCAAGCAAATGGAAAACAAAAAAAGGCAGGGGTTGCAATCCTAGTCTCGGATAAAACAGACTTCAAACCAACAAAGATCAAAAGAGACAAAGAAGGCCATTACATAATGGTAAAGGGATCAATTCAACAAAAAGAGCTAACTATCCTAAATATATATGCACCCAATACAGGAGCACCCAGATTCATAACGCAAGTCCTGAGTGACCTACAAAGAGACTTAGACTCCCACACAATAATAATGGGAGACTTTAACATCCCACTGTCAACATTAGACAGATCATCGAGACAGAAAGTTGACAGTTCTTTTCTTTCAGCACTTAAAAAACCGTTGTGTCACTTCCTTCTGGTCTCCATGGTTTCAGATGAGTAATCTGAATTGTGTTTCCCTGTGGGCCGTCTGTTATTTATCTTTGGCTGCTTTCAAGATTTTTCTTTGTATTTAGTTTTGAGATGTTTAATCGTGTTGTGTCTTGGTGTGAATTTTGGGGGGTTTATCCCATTTGGAATCCACTCAGTTTCTTGATTCTCTAGATTTATGTCTTTCACCAAATTTGGGATATTTTCAGCAACTATTTCTTTCTTTGTTTTTTTATTATACTTTAAGTTTTAGGGTACATGTGCACAACATGCAGGTTAGTTACATATGTATACGTGTGCCATGTTGTTGTGCTGCACCCAGTAACTCGTCATTTAACATTAGGTATATCTCCAAACGCTATCCCTTCCACCTCCCCCAACCCCACAACAGGCCCCGGTGGCTGATGTTCCCCTTCCTGTGTCCATGTGTTCTCATTGTTCAATTCCCACCTATGAGTGAGAACATGCAGTGTTTGGTTTTCTGTCCTTGTGATAGTTTGCTGAGAATGATGGTTTCCAGCTTCATCCATGTCCCTACAAAGGACATGAACCCATCATTTTTTATGGCTGCATAGTATTCCGTGGTGTATATGTGCCACATTTTCTTAATCCAGTCTATCATTGTTGGACATTTGGGTTGGTTCCAAGTCTTTGCTATTGTGAATAGTGCCGCAATAAACATACGTGTGCATGTGTCTTTATAGCAGCGTGATTTATAATCCTTTGGGTATATACCCAGTAATGGGATGGCTGGGTCAAATGGTATTTCTAGTTCTAGATCCCTGAGGAATCACCACACTGACTTCCACAATGGTTGAATTAGTTTGAGACATGAGTCCTTGCCCATGCCTATGTCCTGAATGGTATTGCCTAGGTTTTCTTCTAGGGTTTTTATGGTTTTAGGTCTAACATGTAAGTCTTTAATCCATCTTGAATTAATTTTTGTATAAGATGTAAGGAAGGGATCCAGTTTCAGCTTTCTACATATGGCTAGCCAGTTTTCCCAGCACCATTTATTAAATAGGGAATCCTTTCCCCATTTCTTGTTTTTGTCAGGTTTGTCAAAGATCAGATGGTTATAGATATGCAGCATTATTTCTGAGGGCTGTGTTCTGTTCCCTTGGTCTATATCTCTGTTTTGGTACCAGTACCATGCTGTTTTGGTTACTGTAGCCTTGTAGTATAGTTTGAAGTCAGGTAGCGTGATGCCTCCAGCTTTGTTCTTTTGGCTTAGGATTGACTTGGCAATGAGGGCTGTTTTTTGGTTCCATATGAACTTTAAAGTAGTTTTTTCCAATTCTGTGAAGAAAGTCATTGGTAGCTTAATGGGGGTGGCATTGAATCTATAAATTACGTTGGGCAGTATGGCCATTTTCATGATATTGATTCTTCCTACCCGTGAGCATGGAATGTTCTTCCATTTGTTTCTATCGTCTTTTATTTCATTGAGCAGCGGTTTGTAGTTCTCCTTGAAGAGGTCCTTCACGTCCCTTGTAAGTTGGATTCGTAGGTATTTTATTCTCTTTGAAGCAATTGTGAATGGGAGTTCACTCATGATTTGGCTCTCTGTTTAAAACTCTCAATAAATTAGGTATTTATGGGATGTATCTGAAAATAATAAGAGCCATCTATGAGAAACCCACCGCCAATATCATACTGAATCACAAAAACTGGAAGCATTCCCTTTGAAAAGTGGCACAAGACAGGGATGCCCTCTGTCACCACTCCTATTCAACATAGTGTTGGAAGTTCTGGCCAGGGCAATCAGGCGGGAGAAGGAAATAAAGGGTATTCAATTAGGAAAAGAGGAAGTCAAATTGTCCGTGTTTGCAGATGACATGATTGTATATCTAGGAAACCCCATCGTCTCAGCCCAAAATCTCCTTAAGCTCATAGGCAACTTCAGCAAAGTCTCAGGATACAAAATCAGTGTGCAAAAATCACAACCGTTCTTCAGCAACTGTTTCTTTTTATTTTTTAATTTTTGTGGGTGCATAGTAAGTATATATATTTATGGGCTACATTAGATATTTTGATACAAGCATGCAGTGCATAATAATCACATAACAGAAAATGGGGTATCCGTTCCTTCAAGCATTTATCCTTTGTGTTACAATCCAGTTATACTCTTTTATTTTTAAATGTGCAATTAAACTATTATTGACTGTAGACTGTCTGTTGTGCTATCAAATACTAGGTCCTACTCTTTCTATTTTTATTTTATACCTATTAACCACTCCCATTTCCCTCCATCCCACCCGTTACCCTTCCCATCCTCTGGTAACCATCTTTCTACTCTCTATTTCCACAGGTTTAATTGTTTTGATTTTTAGCTCCCACAAATAAGCGAGAACATGTGAAGTTTCTCTTTCTGTGCCTAACTTATTTCACTTAACATGATGATCTCCAGTTCCATCCTTCCATTCTTTTTTTGTTCTTATTCTTTTTTTGTTCTTATTTTTTTCCCCACCTTTTAAGTTCCAGGGAAGATAGTAGGATGTTCAGGTTTGTTACATAGGTAAACGTATGCCATGGTGGTTTGCCGCGTAGATCAACCTATCACCTAGGTATTAAGCCCAGCAGTCATTACCTGTTCTTTCTTTTCCTGATGCTCTTCCTCCCCCCAGCCCCCCAGCAGGCCCCAGTGTGTGTTGTTCCCCTCCATGTGTTCTCATCGTTAAGCTCTCACTTATAAGTGAAAACATGCAGTGTTTGGTTTTCTGTTCCTGTGTTAGTTTGCTGAGGATAACAGCTTCCAGCTCCATTCATGTCCCTGCAAAGGACATGATCTCATTTCTTTTTATGGCTGCATAGTATTCCATAATGTATATGTATCACATTTTCTTTATCCAGTCTATCACTGATGGGCATTTGGGTTGATTCCATGTCTTTGCTATTGTGAATAGTGGCTGCAATGAACACACATATACATGGCTTTTTTTTTTTTTTTTTTTGAGATGGTGTCTTGCTCTGTTGTGCAGACTGGAGTGCAGTGGCGTGATCTCGGCTCAATGCAAGCTCTGCCTCCCAGGTTCACACCATTCTTCTGCCTCAGCCTCCTGAATAGCTGGGACTACAGGCGTCTGCCACCACGCCTGGTTAATTTTTTGTATTTTTAGTAGAGACGGGGTTTCATCGTGTTAGCCAGGATGGTCTTGATCTCCTGACCTCGTGATCTGCCCACCTTGGCCTCCCAAAGTGCTGGGATTACAGGCATGAGCCACTGCGCCCTGCTTTTTTTTTTTTTTTTCAGATGGAGTCCTGCTCTGTCACCAGGCTGGAATGCAATGGCATGATCTTGGCTCACTGCAACGTCCACCTCCTGGTTTCAAGCGATTACCCTGCCTCAGCCTCCCAAGTAGCTGGGACTACAGGCACGTACCACCATGCCCAGCTAATTTTTTGTATTTTAGTAGAGACCAGGTTTCACCATGTTGGCCAGGATGGTCTCCATCTCCTGACCTCGTGATCCGCCCGCCTCAGCCTCCCGAAGTGCTGGGATTACAGGCGTGAGCCACCTTGCCCGGTCATATTTTTATAATATAATAATATATTTTCCTTTGCGTATATACCCAGTAACGAGATTGCTGGGTAAAATGGTATTTCTGCCTCTTAGATTTTTGAGGAATTGCCACACTGTCTTCCACAATGGTTGAACTAATCTACACTCCCATCTACAGAGTAAAAGCTTTCCTTTTTCTCCACAACCTCAGCAGCATCTGTTGTTTCTTGACTTTTTAATAATTGTCATTCTGACTCGTATGAGATAGTATCTCATTGTGGTTTTGATTTGTATTTCGTGATGATTAGTGATGTTGAGCTTTTTTTCATATGTTTATTGGCTATATGAATGTCTTCTTTTGAGAAACATCTGTTCATATTCTTTGCCCACTTTTTAATGTTTTTTTTTTTTTGTAAATTTGTTTACATTTTTTGTAGGCCCTGGGTAGTAGACCTTTGCCAGATAGATACATTGCAAAAATTGTCTTCTATTCTGTAGGTTGTCTCTTCACTCTGATGATAGTTTCTTTTGCTCTGCAGAAGCCCTTTAGTTTAATTCGATTCCATTTGTCAATTTTTGCTTTTGTTGCAATTGCTTCTGGAGTTTTTGTCATGAAATCTTTGCCCATGCCTGTGTCCTGAATGGTATTTTCTAGATTTTCTTCCAGGTTTTATTTTTTTAATAGTTTTGAGTTTTACATTGAAGTCTTCAACCCATCTTGAGTTAATTTTTGTATATGGTGTAAGGAAAGGTTCCAATTTCAAATTTTTTGCATATGGCTAGCCAGTTCTCCCAGCACCATTTATTAAATAGGGAACCTTTTCCCCATTACTTGTTTTTGCCAGGTTTGTCGAAGATCAGATGGCTGTAGGTGTACAGTCTTATTTCTGAGTTCTCTATTCTGTTCCATTGATCTATGTATCTATTCTTGTAGCAATATCATGCTGTTTTGGTCACTGTAGCCTTGTAGTATAGTTTGAAGTCAGGTAGCGTGATGCCTCCAGCTTTGTTGTTTTTGCTTAGGATTGTCTTGACTATATGGGCTCTTTTTTGGTTCCATATGAATTTTAAAACAGTTTTTTTTCTAATTTTGTGAAGAATGTCAATGGTAGTTTAATGGGAATCACATTGAATCTTTAAATTACTTTGGGAAGTATGGCCATTTTCATGATGTTGATTCTTCCTATCCATGAGCATGGATTGTTTTTCCATTTGTTTGTGTCCTCTCTGATTTCCTTGAGCAGTGGTTTGTTGTTCTTCTTAAAGAGGTCCTTTACTTCCCTTGTTAGCTGTATTCCTAGGTATTTTTATTCTTTTTGTAGCAATTGTGAATGGGATTTCATTCATGGTTTGTTTCTCTGCTTGCCTATTGTTGGTTTATTGGAATGCTAGTGATTTTTGCACATTTAAAAAAAAAATTTATTATTATTATACTTTAAGTTTTAGGGTACATGTACACAATACCTAATGCTAAATGACGAGTTAATGGGTGCACATTGATTTTTGTATCCTGAGACTTTGCTGAAGTTGCTTATCAGCTTAAGAAGTTTTTGGGCTGAGATGATGGGGTTTTCTAGATATAGGATGATGTCATTTGCAAACAAAGATAATTTGACTTCCTGTCTCCCTGTTTGAATACCCTTTATTTCTTTATCTTGCCTGATTCCCCTGGCCAGAACTTCCAACACTGTGTTGAATAGCAGTGGTGAGAGAAGGCATCCTTGTCTTGTGCCAGTTTTCAAGGGGAATGTTTCCAGCTTTTGCCCACTTAATATGATATTGTCTGTGGGTTTGTCATATATGGCTCTTATTACTTTGAGGTATGTTCCTTCAATACCTAGTTTATTGAGAGTTTTTAACATGAGGGAATGTTGAATTTTATTGACGTCCTTTTCTGTGTCTATTGAGATAATCATGTAGTTTTTGTCTTTAGTTCTGTTTGTGTGATTTATTACATTTATTGATTTGGATATGTTGAACCAATCTTGCATCACGGGGATGAAGCTAACTTAGTTGTGGTGGATAAATTTTTTGATGTGCTGCTGGATTTGGTTTGCCAGTATTTTATTCAGGATTTTTGCAGCGATATTCATCAGGGATATTGGCCTGAAGTTTTCTTTTTCTTTTGTATCTCTGATATCTAGTTTGGTATCAGGATGATGCTGGCCTCATAGAATGAGTTAGGGAGGATTCCTTCCTTTTCAATTGTTGGGAATAGTTTCAGTAGAAATGGTACCAGCTCTTCTTTGTACCTCTGGTAGAATTCAGCTGTAAATCCATCTGGTCCTGGGCTTTTTTTTGGTTGGTAGGCTGTTTATTACTGCCTCAACTTCAGAACTCATTATTGGTCTATTCAGGGATTCTGTTTCTTCTTGGTTCCGTCTTGTGAGGGTGTGTGTGTCTAGAAATTTATCCATTTCTTCTGGATTTTCTAGTTTATGTGCATAGAGGTGTTTATAGTATTCTCTGATGGTTGTATTTCTGTGGGGTCAGTGGTGATATCCCCCTTATCATTTCTGATTGTATCTATTTTATTCTTCTCTCTTTTCTATTAGTCTAGCTAGCAGTCTATTTTATTAATTTTTTCAAATAACCAGCTCCTGGATTTATTGGTTTTTTTGAAGGTTTTTTTTTGTGTGTGTCTGTATCTCCTTCAGTTCCACTCTGATCTTGGTTATTTCTTGTCTTCTCCTAGCTTTGCGGTTCTCTAGTTCTTTTAGTTGTGATGTTAGGTTTTTAATTTGAGATGTTTCAGCTTTTCGATATGGGCATTCAGTGCTATAAATTTTCCTCTTAACACTGCTTTAGCTATATCTCAGAGATTCTGGCATGTTGTCTGTTTGTTCTCATTAGTTTTGAAGAACTTCTTGATTTCTGCCTTAATTTCATTATTTACCCAGGAGTCATTCAGAGGAAGGTAGTTTATTTTCCATGTAGTTTTGTGGTTTTGAGTGAGTTTCTTAATCTTGAGTTCTATTTTGATTGTGCTGTGGTCTGAGAAACTGTTACGATTTCACTTCTTTTCCATTTTCTGAGGAGTGTTTTACTTCTGATTGTGTGATCAATTTTAGAGCAAATGTGGCAATGATAAGGATACATATTCTGTTGTTTTTGGGTGGAGAGTTTTGTAGATATTTATCAGTTCCACTTGATCTAGAGTTGAGTTCAGGTCCTGAATATCTTTGTTAATTTTCTGACTCGATGATCTAATATTTTCAGTTGGGTGTTAAAGTCTCCCACTATTATTGCATGGGAGTCTAAGTCTCCTTGTAGGTCTCTAAGAACTTGCTTTATGAATCTGGGTGCTCCTGTATTAGGTGCAAGCACATTTTGGGTAGTTAGTTCTTCTTGTTGAATCCCCTTCTTGTTGTAATCCCCTTCTTGGTCTTTTTTTTAATCTTTGCTTAAAGCCTGCTTTGTCAGAAACTAGTATTGTGACCCCTGCTTTTTTTTGCTTTCCATTTACTAGGTAAATTTCCTCCATTCCTTTATTTTGACCCTATGTGTGTCTTTGCATATGAGATGGGTCTCTTGAAGACAGCATACCAATGGGGCTTGACTCTATTCAGCTTGCCATTCTTTGTCCTTTAAATGGGGCATTTAGTCCATTTGCATTTAAGGTTAATATTGTTATGTGTGAATTGAGGATCTCATTCTTTTTTAGTGGCAGAACAGTACTTCATTTTATGTGTGTACCATATTTTCTTTCTTTATTCATCTGTTGATGAACACTTAGGTTACTTCCAATCTTGGCTATTTTGAGCAGTGCTGCAAGAAACATAGGAGTGCAGATAGCTCTTCAATATACTGCTTTCCTTTGTTTTGAATATATACTAAGCAGTGGAATTGGTGGATTGTATGGTAGCTCTATTTTTAGTTTCTTTGAGGAAACTCCAAACTCTTCTCCATAGAGGTTGTACTAATTTACATTTCAACCAACAATGTATGAGGGTTCTCTTTGCTCCATATCCTCACTAGGATTTCTTATTGCCTGTCTTTTGGATAAAAGCCATTTTACCTGGGGTGAGGTAATATCTCATTGTAATTTTGATTTGCATTTCTCTGATGATCAGTGATGCTGAGCACCTTTTCACAAGCCTGTTTGTTGTTTGTAAGTCTTCTTTTGAAAAATGTTGATTCAGGTCTTTTGCCCATTTTAAAATCAGATTATTAGATTTTTTCCTATACAGTTGTTTGAGCTCCTTATATATTCTGGTTATTAATCCCTTGTCAGATGGGTGGTTTACACATATTTTTCTCCTATTTTGTGGGTTCTCTCTTCATTTTGTTGTGTTTTGTTTGCTGTACAGAAGCTTTTTAACTTGATATGATCTCATTTGTCCATTTTGCTTTGGATGCCTGTCCTTGTGGGTTATTACTCAAGAAATTTTGCCCAGGCCAATGTCCTGGAGCATTTCCCATATGTTTTCTTGTAGTAGTTTTATAGTTTGAGGTCTTAGATTTCTAAGTCTTTAATCTATTTTTATGTGATTTTTGTATATGACAGAAGATAGGGGTTTAGTTTCATTCTCCTGTGTATGGATATCCAGTTTTCCCAGCACCATTTATTGAAAAAAAACTTTTTTTCCCCATTGTATGTTTCTGACACCTTTGTGAAAATGAGTTTGCTGTAGGTGTTTGGGTTGTTTCTGGGTTCTCTATTCTATTCCATTGGTCTATGTGTCTGTTTTTATGCCAGTAACATACTATTTTTGTTATGATAGCTTGGTAGTATAATTTTAAGTTGGGCAAAGTAACTCCTTCAGATTCATTCTTTTTGCTCAGGATAGCTTTGGCTATTCTGGGTCTTTTGTGATTCCACACACATATTAGCGTTGTTTTTTCTGTTTCTGTGAAAAATGTCATTGGTATTTTGATAGGGGTTGCATTGAATCTGTAGATTGCTTTGGGTAGTATGGGCATTTTAACAACATTGATTCTTCTAATCCATGAACATGGAATATCTTTCCATTTTTTATGTCCTTTTTAATTTCTTTCATCAGTGTTTTATAGTTTTTATTGTAGAGATCATTTACTTCTTTGGATAATTTTTAGATATTTTTGGCTATTGTAAATCAGATTGATTTTAAAATTTCTTTTTCAGATTGTTCAAATACTGGCTTTTGTATGTTCATTTTCTATTCTGCAACTTTACTTAATTTGTTTATCTGTTTTAATCAGATTTTTGTGGAGTCTTTAGGTTTTTTTCAAATATAAATATGTCATCTACAAACAAAAATAATTTGACTTCTTTCTATCCAATTTTCATGCTCTTTATTTCTTTTTCATGTCTGATGGCTCTAGCTGGGACTTCCAGTACTATCCTGAGTGACAATGGTGAAAGTGGGTATCCTTGTTGCATTCCAGATCTTAGACAAAGGCTTTCAGTTTTTACCCTTTCAGTATGATACTAGCTGTGGGTGTATGACATACAGCCTTTATTATATTGAGGTATGCTCTTTTTATCCTCAGCCTTTTGAGGGTTTTTATCATGAAGGGATGTTGAATTTTATCAAATACATTTTCAGTATCAATTAAAATGATTATATGATTTTTGTCCTTCATTCTGTTGAAATGATGTATCACATTGATTCACATAGGTCGAACCATCCTTGTATCTCAGGAATTAATCCGACCTGGTCATGATGATGATCTTTTTAATGTATTGTTGAATTTGGTTTGCTAGTATTTTGTTGAGTATTTTTACATCAATTTTCATCAGAGATACTGGCCTGTGGTTTTCTTTTTTTGTTGTATCCTTGTTTGGTTTTGGTATCAGGGTAATACTGTCCTTGTAGAATGAATTTGGAAGTGTCCTCTTATTCTCTCTTGTTTGGAATAGTTTGAGTAGGATTGGCATTAGTTCTTCTTTAAATGTTTGATAGAAGTCAGCAGTGAAGCCACTGGGTCCTGAACTTTTCTTTACTGGGGGACTTTATTACAGTTTCTGTCTCATTATTTGTTATTGGTCTGTTTGGGATTTGGATTTCTTCATGGTTAAATCTTGGTAGGTTGTGTATGTCTAGGAATTCATCTCATAGTAGCCACTAATGATTCTTTGAATTTCTGTGATATCAGTTGTAATGTCTTTTTTTTTTCATTTCTGATTTTATTTGTTTGGGTAATCTCTCTGTTTTTCTTCATTAGTCTCGCTAAAAATTTGTCAATTTTATTTATTCTTTCAAAAAACCAAGATTTTATTTTGTTGTTCTTTTGTATTGTGTTCTCCATTTCAAATTCATTTATTTCGCTTTAATCTTTATTATTTAGTCTACTAATTTTGGGTTTGGCTTGCTCTTGCTTTTCTAGTTCTTTAAGCCATATTGTTAGGTTGTTTGTTTGATGTTTTTCTTCTTTTTTGAGGTAGTTACTTAAAGCTGTAAACTTCCCTTTTAGTATTGCTTTTGCTGTATCCCATAGGTTTTGGTATGTTGTGTTTCTATTACCATTTGTGTCAAGAAAATTTTCAGTTTCCTTCTTAATTTCTTCACTGGTAATTCAGGAGCATGTTGTATAATTTGCATGTATTTTTTATAGTCTCCAAAAGTCTTCTGTTATTGATATTAAGTTTTATTTTATTTATTTTCGAATGCTGTAAGACTTGTTTTGTGACATAACATATGGTCTATTTTTGAGAATGAGCCATATGTTTAGGAAAAGAATATGTATTCTGAAGCCTTTGGATTAAATGTTTTGTACATATCTGTTAGGTTGATTTGATCTACAGTGCAGATTAAGTCAGATGTTTCTTTGTTGATTTTCTGTTTGGAAGATCTGTCCAGTGCTGAAAATGGGGTATTGAAGTCTCCAACTATTATTGTATTGAGGTCTATCTCAATCTTTAGCTCCAATAATATTAGCTTTATATATCTGGGTGCTCTATCACTGGGATATTTGTAAATGTTATATACTCTTGCTGAATTGACCACCTTATCATTATATAATGACCTTTGTCTCTTCTTACAGTTTTTGTCTTGAAATCTATTTTATCTGATTTACTGACTCTTGTTCTTTTTTGGTTTCTGTGGACATGGAATATTTTTTTCCATCCTTTTATTTATTTTCACTCTGTGTCCATCTTCATAGGTGAAGTGTGGTTTTTTTGTGTGTGTGGGCAACAGATAATTGATTCTTATTTTTCTTGCATCCATTCACCCACTCTGTCTTTTAATTGGAGGGTTTCATTTACTGACATTTAATGTTATTATTTATAAAGTAAGAGCTTACTCTTGCTATTTTGGTGTTTGGTTTTTGTTTTTTGCTTTGTGGTCTTCCTTCTTTCCTTCCTTCCTGTCTTTTAGTGAAGGTGATGTTCTCTGGTAGTATGATTTAATTTCTTGCTTTTTAATTTGTGTGTATATGTTATTTTCTGATTTGAAGCTACCATAAGGCTTGCAAATAATATCTTATAGCCTATCATTTTAAACTGATGACAGCTTAACACTGATTGCATAAACAAACAAGCAAAAAGAAAACTAATAAAAAACTTTATGTTTTAACTGAATCCCTCCCATTTTTAAACTTTTTGTTGTTTCTCTTTGTGTCTTATTCTGTGTCTTGTAAAGTTTTTGTAGTTATTATTTTTGATTGGTCCATTGTTTAGTCTTTCTACTTAAGGTAAGAGTAGTTTACACAGCACACTTAGAGTGTTAAAATATTCTATGTTTTTCTGTGTGCTATTACCAGTGAATTTCATACCTTCAGATGATTCATTATTGCTCATTAATGTCTTTTTCTTTCAGATTGAATAACCCCCTTTAGCATTTCTTATAGGACAAGTGCAGTGTTGCTGAAATCACATAGCTTTTGTTTGTCTGGGAAGGTCTTTATTTCTTCTGCTTTTTTGATGGATATTTTTTGCCAGATACACTGTTGTAGGGTAAAAGTTTTTTTTCCCTTCAGCACTTTAAATATGTTATGCCACTCTCTCTCGCCCTGCAAGGTTTACATTGAAAAGTCTGCTGGTAGACATATTGGAGCTCCATTGTATATTATTTATTTTTCCTGCTGCTTTTAGGATTTTTTTCCTTAGTTTTTACCTTTGGGAATTTGATTATTAAATTCCTTGAGGTAGTCCTCTTTGGATTAAATCTGCTTGGTGTTCTATAACCTTCTTGCACTTGAATATTGATATATTTCTCTAGGTTTGGCAATTTCTCTTATATTATCCCTTTGAATAAACTTTCTACCCCATCTCTGTCTCTACTTTCTCTTTAAGGCCAAAAAACTCTTAGATTTGCCTTTTTAAGGCTATTTTTGTAGATCTTGTAGGCATGCTTCACTGTTTTTTATTCTTTCATTTCCTCTGACTGTATTTTCGAATAGCCTGTCCTCAAGCTCACAATTCTTTCTTCTACATCAATTCTGCCCTAAATAGACTCTGATGTACTCTTCAATATGTCAATTGCATTTTCAGCTCTAGAATTTCAGCTTTGTTCTTTTTAATAATTTCAATCTCTTGGTCAAATTTATCTGATAGAATTCTGAATTCCTTCTCTGTGTTATCTTGATTTCTTTGAGTTTCCTCAACACAACTAATTTGAATTATCTGTCTGAAAGGTCACATATCTCTGTTTTTCCAGGACTGGTCCCTGATGCCTTATTCAGTTTGTTTGGTGAGGTCATGTTTTCTTGGATGGTCTTGATGCTTATAGATGTTCATCAGTAACATTGATGAGTTAGGCATTTATTGAGTTAACATGTCTGGGCATTGAAGAGTTAGGCATTTATTGTAGTCTCACAGTCTGGGCTTGTTTTTGCCAGTTTTTCTTGGGAAAGCTTTCTAGATATTCAAAAGGACTTGGGCCTCAAACCCAATAACACTGTGGTTCTTGCAGACACATAGAGGTGCTGCCTTGGTGGTCTTTGATAAGATCGGAAGAATTCTCTGGATTCCAGGCAGAGTCTTGTTCTTTTCCCTTACTTTCTCCCAAACAATGAGAGTCTCTGTGATGAGTCACCTGGAACTAGGGGTGAGGGGACACTGTGCCCCTTGGCTACCACCACTGGAATTGTGTTAATATAGACCTGAAGCTGGCACAACACTGGGTATTTCCCAAGGCCCACTGTAACCACTACCTGGCTACCGCCTATGTTTACTCAAGGTCCTATGGCTCTGTGATCAGCAGTTGATAAACCCAGCTGGGTTTGTGTCCCTTTCTTCAGGGTGGTGAGTTTCCTGATGCCCTGAGTGAGTCCAAAGATGCTGCCTGGGAGCTGGGGATTAGAGTCAAAAAGCCTAGATATTTAGTTCCATTCTACTGCGGCTAAGCTAGTACTCAAACCACAAGACAAAGTCCTTCCCGCTCTTCCCTTCCCTTTCCATAGGCAGAGGAGCCTTTTCTTGTGGCCACCAGCAACACCACCACAAGGGAGTTTCTCTCAGGCCACCACCGGTGTTCTCTTAAGGCCCAAGGACTCTCCAGTCAGCTTGTGGTGAGTGCTGCCAGGCTTGGGACTCACCCTTTACGGCAGTGGGCCCCCCTCTGGCCCAAGGCAGGTCCAGAAATGCTGACCAAGGGCCTAGGCCTGCACTCAGGGACCCCAGGGGCCTGCTTCATTCCCTACTCCACTGCGGCTGAGCTGGTACCTGAGGTACAAGACAGAGTCCCTTTTACATTTCCCCTTGTTTTTCTCAGAAGGAGTCTTTCACCATAGCCCCCACAGCTGAGAATTTGCTTGGTTACACCTGAAGCCAGCACATCTCAGAGCCCAAGGCCCATGGCCTATTACCTGGGTATGGCTGCTGGGTATTTAGGGCCCAAGGGCTCTTTAATCAGCAGGTGATGAACCTGCCAGGGCTGGGTCCTTGCCTTCAAGGCAGTGGTTCCCTTTTGGCCTATTCTGTCTCTAGAAATGTCTGTTATGAGCTAGAGCCTCATGACTGCCTGGTGCCCTATCCTACTGTGGCTGAGCTGGTATCCAAGATGTAAGGCAAAGTCCTCTTTGCTCTTCACTTTCCTCTTTTCAAACAGAAGGAAGGGGTCTTTTCTGTTGCTGTGAGCTGCACTGCCTGGGGTTGAGGGAGGGGTGGTGCAAGCACTTCCTTAGCCACTCTGTCTAGTGTCTCTTAGGTCATGTGCCACCCTAGTCTACTGTCTCTAAGCCCAGCTCAGCATAGGCATTACCTATGAATTGCAGTCCTTGTGTCCTAGACTGCCTTTCAAGTTCACTTTGGACCTTAGAGCATTTTGGCCTGTGCTAGTGAGGCTTGTTGAGAAACTCAGGTTCCACCTGCTGGGATGGGTGGTTCCTCTCTGGCTAAGTCTGGTCCAAATGCTCCCTGTGTGTGTGGGTGCTAGCTGAGCCCAGCATGTCTTTGCTCTCCAATATAACAGGACAGCACTGAGATCAAAGTAAAGTCTCATGATTACGGTGCTTTCCCTCTCCCAAGTGCACGGATTTCTCCACACCATGCAGCCACTGCCAGGGGATGGGGGAGAGGTGGCACAAGCACTTCATTAGTTGCCCTGGCTGGTTGGTGTCTCAGTAGGGCATGTGATGTGGTTTAGCTTTGTGTCCCCACCCATATCTCATGTCAAATTGTAATTTCCACGTGTTGGGTAGGGACCTGGTAGGAGGGGATTGGATCATGGGAGCAGATTTCCCCCTTGCTGTTTTCATGATAGTGAGTGAGTTCTCATGAGATCTGGTTGTTTAAAAGTGTGTAGCACTTCCCCTTTGCTGTCTCTCCTGCTGCCATGTGAAGATGTGCTTGCTTCCCCTTCACGCTTCCACCATGATTGTAAGTTTCCTGAGGCCTCCCTACCCATGCCTCCTATATAGCCTGTGGAACTGTGAGTCAATTAAGCCTTTTTTCTTTATAAGTTACCCAGTCTCAGGTATTTCTTTACAGCAGTTTAAGAACAGACTAATACATTGTGTGGCCCTGCCGAGTCCACTGGCTCTGAATCCAGCTCAGCACTAGGACTTGCCTAGGAATTGCAGTCCTTGTCACCTAGATTTCTCTTTAAGTTTACTTAGGGTCCCAGAGCCACTTTAGCCTGCACTGTCAAGGCTTGCTGGAACTCTGGCTCCATTTGCTGGGATGGCTGATTCCCATCTGGCTATGCCTGGTCCAAATGCTCCCTCTCTGGGTGGGCATCTGCTGGGTGTGCTCCTGTTATGCTTTCTGCTGTGACAGAGAAGCATTGAGTTCAGTTTAATGTCCCCCAGTCATTGCGCTCTCCCTCTCCCAGGTGCATAGATTCTTCAAACCAGGCAGCCACTGTCAAGAGATGGGAGAGGGGTGGCGTTGGCACTTCAAGACTGTCTTTCCTACCCCCTTCAGTGCCTCTTTCAGTGATATGAAGTTAAAACCAGGTACTATTGAGTGTTGATTTTTGGTTGTTGTGACAGTGCTTTTTGTGTGTAGTTAGTTAAAATATGGTGTTTCTGTCGGGGGAACAAATCGTGTAGACTTCTATTCGGCCATCTTGCTCTGTCCCACCAACATTTCTTAAAATACTCTTTTAGCCCACTTTCCTTTTCCTTTCCTTCTGAAACTCCAGAGATACAAATGTTGGACCTTTTTCTGTTGTCGCACAGGTGCTCTGTTCCTTTTTTTCTGGTTTATCTTTTCTCTATTGTTAAAATTGGGTAAATTTTATTGATTTGTTCTAAAGTTTATGTATTCTCTCCTTTGTCATTTCTGCTTCCTTATCGATCCCCGAATTAAAACAAATTCTGCTGTTGTGTTTTTCCTTTTTGTTTTATTAGAATTTTTAATTATTTGTTGAAACATTTTTATCATGACTGCTTTAAAATCCTTGTCAGAGAATGCTAACATCCGATTCATCTCAGTGTTGGTGTCAGTTGTCTTTTCTCATTCAAGATGTGATTTTTCTGTTTCTTGGTATGATGATTGAGTTCTGATTGTGTTCTGGACATTTTGGCTATTCCATTGGGAGCTTCTGAGTCCTGTTTAGATCTTCCATTTTAGAAGGCGGTCACCCTGTTTAAGTTCAGTATGCAGGACCTGGCCTACATTTGTGGGTTGTGATTCCAAAGATAATTTAATCTTTAAGACTGTTTGGTGTATCTCATGCCATTGATGCTCCCTCCGGTCCCTGCTGGTGCTGGCCGAGGGGGTGGAAGTAGCTTCACACAGGCCAGGACGCCTTGCCCCTCTAGACGGGGAAGACTGTCTCCTGACCATAGAAGAGTCAGTGAGGCTTTCTATGTCCAGCTGCTTGTTGTGTTGAGATCTCCCTTAGTGGTGCTGTCCAGTGCTTCTTGATGGGATAGGGGAGTCTTTGGCACCTAGGAACATAGCAGCTTCCCAACCTAGTTCACATGTGATGAGCTCACCTTGCCTGTGGGGTCCTAGAACACCTTCCAGGCTGGTTACTTATGGTGGGAGGATCCTCTTGCCTGTGCTGCAGGTCTCCCTGGTGCCTGTAGTCCTTAGGGTCAGACCCTGGATACTTTCTGTGGTAGAATTCCCCTTATTAGAGCTGCCCTTCTCTACCCTCCCCACCGTGATTCTCAGTGGAGGTTAATACTTTTTCCCAACTGGGAGCAGAGTGCTTCCCCTAGTCACTTATTGTCTGCAGGAATCCCCATCAGTCCCAGTGTGGCTCATATATATTGTCAGTAGGATTCCAGTTTGATTCAGGGGAGGAATGAGTCACTTCTCTTGCTTGGTTGAGGATCAGGAAATGGCAGGCCTGGGTTGCTTTCTGCTTTTGGGAGGGGGGTCCTAAGCCACCGTGCTGCTTATACAGTCCTAGGTAGGTCCCTGACTATTCCACCATTCTCTTTACACCTTTCAGAATCCTGCTTTGGCTAACTTTTGCTTTATTTCCAGGGTTTATAGTTGTACTTAGCATGGAGGAGCAGGGAAAAGTGAGTCTGTGCCGTTTTATTCAGAATTATGTATTTGTTGCTGAGCTTTCATTACCTTTCTGGATTTGTTTTCATTTCCCTTGTCTTGAAAAGCTTTGAGAGTGATCCTGCAATCAAGCAATATCCTCCCACTCTTGAGTACAGATGTACAGTGCTCTGCTGTGTCTGGCCAAGGTCAAAGTCCTAGTAGGCTGAATTAATGTTGCTGGTGTGGAGTCATGTCATTCCATTAATATAAAACAAAAGTTTAAATTCACTTGCATAGGGAATAAAGACAGGAAGCTGCTGCTGCCCCTCTGTGTGGATGATGCACAGAGCTGGCACTGCCCTTTCCTCTCTGGCTGTGTGTCTGTGGTCAGTGCTTGTCCCGGCTGATGGGGAGGGCTCTGGCCATCTGGCCTCCCAGTTTCAATCCCTTGAAGCAGTGCCCAAGACCCTCAGTCAAGGAACTATCTTTGGATTGTCTAGAGGTAATTCCTGTACTTTAGGCCTGAAAAGGAATGGAAAAAGTGTGGAAATCACTTTAAGATTAGTGAGTATTAGTAGAGAAGCAGATGCGATCTCTGCTAGATGGCTGTTTTTCCTTTGGAAAAGGGTACAAACATCACCTTCTGCTTGGAAAGATAAACCAGCATCAAATTCGTCTTGTCAGGCAAGATGTGTTCCATTAGTAAGACTGATTCCGTTGTATACTAAATTGCAAAAGAAATAATTTAATTCCTGCTCCCTGTCTTAGATCCTTTCTCTAATGCTAAGAGGACAGTGAGATGCCTTGTTTGCCTTTAGGCCGTGGAATGGTTTGGGTTAAGCAAGGCAGTTTTGGATCATTTCACTTTTGCATTTTACCTAGAATTGGAATGTTGCTCTTAATTATCTGACACAAGAAGCTGTTGATCATTTCTACTTTGCAGGAGTCGGTGGAATTTAAGTTTACTTAAAGAACTTGAAACATTGATTCTGGTTCTCCTCATGTAATGATTGAACAATTAATGAATTCCTGGTTAAGTTCCTGTATTTTTTCTGTTTTATGTAGGAATAATATTTTCATTGAGTACATGAAAATGAATTTGATGCTAGTAGATATGTGGACATGTAATCAATTTAAGTATTTTAAACTAATACTTGATTATCCTTTATGAAGAAATACTAATCATTAGCTACTTTTAAGCAATTTAAACATTTACTAAATTTCTAGTACTATCTTTTGAAAATCTTAAGTGCCATTTGATTGACTTGCTGGGGCTCACATTTCTCTGTGAAGTGGTCACATTGGTGAGAGAAACTCTACCTCGTGGTTAAGGACCCGGGGCTGAGTTCACTGCGTGTGTTTGTATCCTGGCTGTACCATTTACAAACTTTGGGCCATGGACAAGTTAACTCACCTCTGGTGTCTCAAATTCCTTATATACTCACTGGGGAAATACAGTACCACTGTACGAGGTATTGTGAGTACTCAGTGAAACAATATATGCAGAGCATTTAGAACAATGCGTTGCTTATGGCAAACACATAATAGCTGTTAGCATTTCTTGTGGTGGATGGTTGCTGTTATTATGAAACCAAAAGAAAGTAGATATGACTATGGGAATTAGAATACACACTTAAAAATAAAAGAACCTTGGCATTGGTATCTATCACCAGGGTCTTGAATACCCTGTCCTGGTAATAAAAATGCTGTACGCTTATATTTAGCTTGAGTCAACGTTACCCTGTTTGAATGAACAGTGCTTTGCTTCTGCCTCTTCTGATCACCCCCTCTTCCTTATTTAATCCCAAGGATGGGAATTTTCCTCAGCTTCTCATTATTATGTTCTTCATGGCAGTTAAATTGGAGGCAAGCTATTGAAGACCCAAATCCCAAGCTAATCTGTTTCCAAAAGGTATGGACTTAAAAATAGTGTGCATTTGTGTTGGTTAATTTTGTTGTACTTTGTTATTAAGAGAAGATGATGTTAATACCAGATGAGTAATAAAAAATCAATTAAAATCCTTTAGGGAAATTAAAGCGCTGAAAAATTCATAATAGCTTTTCTGGTTGTTAAATGAGGTTGACATGGATTAACAATTGGTGGTGGACAGAAATTTGCTGAATTTACTGAAGTATATACCCATTAAAATGACAGCTGTGTCTAAGAGCCTGCACCAGGGCATTTAGTTCCAGGACCTGAGTGTGAAGGAGAGAGCTAATCAAATAAGACAACTTGTACTTAATTTTAATTAAGTAAATTCCCCGTCACGTTTTAATCACATAAACTCAGTCATGGGTACTGCAGGAGAAAGAGGCCAGCCATTTTATTGTCTAACTCTGATTTCTTTTTCAAACTTATTTATTAAAAATAAACGTACAGGCTTAATTTTGGTAGTTGATTGTGCATTCTGATTTCATCTCTTTATTGAGAGTAGTTTATCAATCATCTTTTCATTATTAGAAAATTTTCCCATAAATCCCCACAAATCATTTTTATAGAAATATATTTAAAATTATATAATACAAGTTGCTATGTAATATGTAATTTCATGCAAGGGACTTGTGTCAGTGAAGTTGTTTAGTTGCTGAAATAATAATAGTTAAAAAATAATAAATTTTGAAGCCCATTAAAGCCTTTTTATTTTGATGTGTGTTTGTTCTTGGATTTTTTGGCCAATGTGGGCATAAATGGGACTCTAATATTTGTTAGTTTGTTAGATTCTTGCTTCCCTAGGGAGTCAGGTGCAGAAAGGTAGCACAGCATCAATATTTTGTTACACTTGTGGGATACAACCAGGTGCTATAGCATTTATAGTAATCAGATTTTCTTCTACTTAAACGTACAGTGTGTATAGCCTAAAATTATTTTTTTGGTTGATGTAAATAGAAACATAATTTATGAATTTTGCAGCAGCCTATGACATTTGATTCAATAAACACTTTTTATTCATTGCTGTTTGCAAAATGCTGTGCTCAGCACAAGAAAGATACAAAAATAGCTTGTATTTGCAGTGCTTTGGGGGTTTGAGCTGGAAGAATCATTTGAGGTTGAAGGATCATTTGAGGTCAGGAGTTTGAGACCACCCTGGGCAACATAGCAGGACCCTGTCTCTAAAAAAAAAAAGAAAAGAAAAAATTAGTCAGGCATAGTGGCATGCACCTGTAGTCTCAGCTGCTCAGGAGGCTGAGGTGAGAGGATGTCTTGAGTCCAGGAGTTGGAGGCTGCAGTGAGCTGTAATTGCACCACTGCACTCCAGCATGGGTGACAAAATGAGACCTTGTCTCTTAAAAAATGAATTACAAACAAAATGCCAGCTTTTAAGTTCTCTACAATGGAAGAGATAGACAGCCAAGCAATAATCCTAGGAAATCAGTTCTAAGTAGAGATAAAATTATTTCAATTGATGTTATACACAGAAATTTACAGATTCAATGAAATCCCTATCAAAATACCAGTGACATTCTTCACAGAAATAGAAAATACAGTTAAAAATTTATATGTAACCACAAAAGACTCTCAATAGCCAAAGCAATCCTGAGCAAAAAGAAAAAGCCAGATGCATCACATTACCTGACTGGAAAATATACTACAAAGCTACAGTAACCAAATCAGCATGGTACTGGCATAAAAACAGACACATAGACCAATGGAACAGATAGAGAACCCAGAAATAAAATCACACCTTTACAGCCAACTTGTTTTTGACAAAGGTGCCAAGAACACACAATAGGGAAATAAATGGTGCTGGGAAAACTAGATATCCATATGCAGAAGAATGAATCTAGGATTCCTATTTCTCACCATATGCAAAAATCAAATAAAAATGGAATAAAGACTTAAATCTAAGACCTGAAAGCGTGAAACTACTAGATGAAAATGTTGCGTAAATATAGCAGGACATTGACAAGGGTAAAAAAAAAAATTTTGTGTAAGACATCAAAAGCAGAGATAACCAAGGCAAAAATAGACAAACGAGATTACAGCAAGCCAAAAAGCTACTGCATAGCAAGGGAAACAAGCAACATAGTGAATACATAACCCCCAGAATGGGAGAAAATATTTGCAAATTACCCACATGACAAGGGATTAATAACCAGAATATATAAGGAACTCAGACAACTTAATAGCAAAAAACAAAATCCAATTAAAAACTGGGCAAAAAATCTAAATAGACATTTCTCAAAAGAAGACATACAAATGGCCAGCAGATACATGAAAAAATGTTCAACATTACTAATCATCTGAGAAATGCAAATCGAAACCCCAATGAGGTGGTATCTCACTTCAGTTAAAATGGCTTTTATGAAAAAGAAAAATAATGAATGCTGTGGAGAATGGGGATCCCTTATATGCCATTGGTGGGAATGTAAGTACAGCTACTATGGAAAACAGCGTGGCAGTTCCTCAAAAAACTAAAAATAGAACTACCATATGATCCAGCAATTCCACTCCTGGGTATATATCCAAAAGAAAGGAAATCAGTATATCGAAGAGATATCTGCATTCCCATGTTTACTGCAGCATTATTCACAATAACCAAAGTATGGAATCAACCTAAGTGCCTACTAATGGATGAATGGATAAAGAAAATGTGATATATATCACCTGGAGCCCCACAGATATGTGTGTGTGTGTGTGTGTGTGTGTGTGTGTCTGAAACACACATGTACACATGCACATATACATATATACGCAATGAAATATTATTGAGTTACAGAAACAAATCCTGTTATTTGTAGCAACGTGGTTGGAACTGCAGGTCATTCTGCTAAGTGAAATAAGCCAAGCACAGAAAGGCAAATATCACATGTTCTCACTCATACGTCAGAACCAAAAATGTGGATCTCATGAAGGTAAATAGTAGATTGGTGGTTAACAGGAGCTGAGAAGGGGTGGGGGAAGGGTGGGTTGAAGGAGAGGTTCATTAATAGGTAGAAATGTACAGTTAGCTCAAAGAAATAAGAGCTAGTGTTTGATAGGCCAGTAGGGTGACTATAGTTCACTATAATCTATTGTACATTTCAAGATAGCTAGAAGAGAATAATTTGAATGTTTCCAGCATAAATAAAAGACAAGTATTTAAGGTGGTAGAGATCCTAATGACACTGATTTGATCTTTACAAATTATATGTATTACATTATCACATGTACCCTGAAAATATGTACATCTATTATGTATCAATAAAAAACATAAAAATATTTCACTTGAAAAATCTGAGAAGGCCTGAAACTTGATATTTGAGCTTGGCCTGAAATATGAAATTTGATGGGTAGGAAGTGGCTGGAACCATCATTTCAAGCAGAGAGCCAGCTTGAGCACAGGTATGAAGGGGAGAGTCCCCACTGCATTCAGGGAATGACTGGAGACCTTTGGCAAAATCCAGGGTGAATGAGGGAGGACTTTATTTAGTAGGGAATGAGTCTGGAAACCTAGGTTTATTTACCTAACAGCAAACACTTCTTAGCACCTGCTAAGTGTCAGGTGTTTGCTGCCTGCTTGGTCTACCTTGGTGTCCTGGCAGTCACAGCCCCTGCTCTCAACAAAAGCTGAGTGTCTGGAGGGGACCCTACTGTGTAGTATATGAGCATTTTTGAGGATGAGAGTTACACAGTCTGGCAAGTGTTTTAAGAAGAAAACTCTGGTGACCTGTGGAGGGGAGGGTTGGATAGAGGAGGTGGGGCTGAGGCTGCAAGGAGGGAAAGGGAGGCCTGAGGTGATGGGGATGTGCAGGTGAGGAGGAGAGGGCAGAATCCCAGATGGCACTGGGATTTATTTCCAAAGGTCTGGCTCAGTCATGAGACATCTCTTTTTTATGTGATAACTTTTTCAAAGAAAAATGTAGGCCACAGTCTTTCATTTTCCCTTCTTCAGAATAATTCTTTAGCCTCACATAGTAAAATTAGGTATGCTCATAATCGAAATTATCTTTTAAATAGAAGATTTCTATCAGAAAAATGATGTTATGTTTTCGCCACTAAAATGTGATTGTTCAGGCATAATTGGTCGTTGGCAACCTCGAGGCAGCTCTCCTACCATTTTTTCCAAAGGTAAACTGAGCACCTTCCCCAGAAGCTGCATGGTGGGACTGCTGGGTGCTTATCTCTGGGTCGGCTTGTGTGTGGTGGGGTGGAGCCCTGCCTGTCTTCCTCTGTTCCATTGGGCTGGGAATGGGAGCCAGGCATTGGTTCTCCATAGCACTTCTGTTTCCTTCCTGGGTAGATTTAAATGTGTGGGTCCCTCTCTTTTGGTGTGAATAGAAGGTAGAGGAAAAGTGTGTAGAACTCAGTGCATAGGGCAGTGGTTAGCATTTCAACAAGAACATCTCACATACCTAAGATTTGTTTAGCTCTTCAGGCACTGATAGGAGGTTTTAATAAGATCAATGATTTTTAGTTTAATTGGGTACTTTCCTTGTTCCCCTGGTAGAATCCCACCTGGAAAATCTACTATAGCAGAGTAGAATCTGGAACATTTTTTCTTGGTCTGATACACTTAATGGTGGTTAGTGTTAGTCCCCAGCACACCAGAGGGAGGACATTCCTATTAGTAACCCTAGAGCTGTTACGTATAGGATTTGTGGGGGGTTGGGATGGGCTGAAAAAAGTACAGGTAATTGCAGTAACTCCTGCTAGTGGAGTTGAGAATATTTGGCCTTTTATAGCTGTTTGTTTTAGAAGAATTAGAATAGTCGAGTGGGCAGACCTGGAGTCAGGTGGACCTGGGTCATGGTTTTAACTATCCATTCCATGACTTTGGACAGGTTCCTTGTTACAGATTGAATCATTGAGCCTAGTTTTTCACCCTCTGTTATGGAATTCTGTTCCCTGGCCCTGGCCTCACGCTCATTGGAGCACACTTCCTTGACTTTGGGCATGGCCCCATGACTTGCTTTGGCTGATATCTGTATCCTCGGGTTCTGCATCCCTGGATTCAATCAACCACCAATTGAAAATATTTTGGGGAAAAAACAATAAAAAATAGCAATACAATGATAAAAATAATACAAATAAAACAAAATACAGATGATATGGTTAGGCTTTGTGTCTCCACCCAAATCTCAACTTCCCCAGGTGTTGAGGGAGGAACCTGGTGGGAGGTGATTGGATCATGGGGGCAGTTTCCCCCATGTTGTTCTTGTGTGAGTGAGTATCACAAGATCTGATGTTTTTATAAATGTTTGGCAAGTTGTTCCTTTGCTTGCTCTCTCTCTCACCTGCCACCCTGTAAGATGTGCCTGCTTCCCCTTCCACCATGATTGTAAGTTTCCTGAGGCCTCTCTAGCTGTGTGGAACTGTGAGTCAATTAAACCTCTTTTCGTTATAAATTCCTCAGTCTCCAGAAGTTCTTCCTAGCAGTGTGAAAATGGACTAATACAGCATAATAATGACTGTTTATATTGTATTAGGTATTTTTTTATTATACTTTAAGTTTTAGGGTACATGTGCACAACGTGCAGGATTGTTACATATGTATACATGTGCCATGTTGGTGTGCTGCACCCATTAACTGGTCATTTAGCATTAGGTATATCTCCTAATGCTATCCCTCCCCCCTCCCCCCACCCCACAACAGTCCCCACTGTGTGATGTTCCCCTTCCTGTGTCCATGTGTTCTCATTGTTCAATTCCCACCTATGAGTGAGAACATGTGGTGTCAACCTACACACATCTTCCCATATATTTTAAATCATCCCTGCATTACTTATAATACCTAATGTATTATATGTACTGCAGGTCACCTCTGTGGTGAATATGCATACATTCCCATTTCATTAGTTCAAACTGACTAACAGCCATCTAAGCATGAAGTCAAGGAATCATAAGTCATTTTCCAACAGAGAATCCCATATAAGCTGCAGCTCACTGACCAATGGCTATTCTCATCTAGGAAATGGTCTCCCTTGAGAGGCAGCACAGAGAGTGGAAATAGTAAGGTCTCTGGAACGGACAATTGTGTGACCTTAGTTAAATACCTTATGCCCCTGAGCGTTTGTTTCCTTGTTTGCTGAATGGTGGGAAATAAGGTTCATCTTAATGTATTAGGTATTATAAGTAACGCAGGGATAATTTGAAATATATGGGAGGATGTGTGTAGGTTACATGCAAATACTACACCATTTCATGTCAGGGACTTGAGCATCTGTAGATTTTGGTATCTCTGGGGGTCCTGGAACCAATACCCCACGGTACTGAGAGACAACTATATTAGCAAATGTGATGTAAGAGGAGGCTTGATTCTACTTGTGTGCCTGGGCTTGTGCTCAGGTGATTCAGGCTCAATAAAAATGTGCCCTGGAATTGCTATCCCTTTATCCAGGGCTCCACGGGGTGAGAAACAGGACAGACCTGAACCCACCTCAACCTGGAGCCCTGCAGGTGAGTGCAGCCTGGACCAGCTGAGCTTCAACCCATGTGCAGACTCATATGTGAGAAAAATAAATGTAGTTATAAGCCACTGAGATTTTGCATTTGTTATGTAGCATTGTGGTAATTAGAGAACTAACACTGTGCTTGTCTTCCCTTCTGTAAAACAGGAATCTGATCTTCCCACAGGGGGTTCTGTTCTAAGGCTTAAAATAAAATAATCCTGTTAGTGCAGTGCTTGACTCTTAGAAGATGATATGAAATAAATAAATTGCAGCTATTTTAAATAATGAAAATATGGGATACACATCCAAAATAAAGGGCATAGTTTCTGCACAGAAGGGAATTAGCCAAGTAAAGAGGAAAAAAGGTAAGGTTCTCACATTGTGTTGTGTGTCTCCTGGAAATTTGTTATTGTTCTGAGTGCTTTCTGTTTACTCATTCAATGTATATATTAGTCTAGGTTCTCTGGAGAATCAGAACACACACACACACACACACACACACACACACACACACACACACACAGATTGATTGATCTGTTAACTTATCTATTTATCAGCATTGGCCCACATGATTGTGAGGGCTGGCAAGTCTGAGATTTGTAGGGCAGGCTGGCATGCTTAGAAACTCAGGTAGAGTGGATGTTGTAATCTTCAGTCTACAGTCTGCAGGCCAGGAAGGCTGGAAACTCAGGCAGGGTTTCTCTGTTGCAGTATTGAGGCAGAATCCCTTCCAGATTGGGAAACTTCAGTCTTTGCTCTTGAGGCCTTCCACTGATCGGATAAGGCCAACCCACATTATGAAAGGGTCATTAGCTTTACTTGAAGTCAGTTGATCATATGTGTTAATCCCATTAAAACAATACCTTCACAGGAACATCTTGACTGGTGTTTGGGCGCTATAACCTAATCAAGTTGACACTTAAAATTAACCATCACAACATATATTAATGGCGTTGCCTGATGTATGATTGGGCGGGCCCACAGTGATGACATGATATAGACTTTGCCCTTGTGGGGCTTAGCGTCCAGTGACTGTTGTTTTGTTTTATCCTTACAGAAGCCCTGTAAAGATGAACCTTATTTCCCACCATTCAGCAAACAAGGAAACAAACGCTCAGGGGCATAAGGTATTTAACTAAGGTCACACAATTGTCCGTTCCAGAGACCTTACTATTTCCACTCTCTGTGCTGCCTCTCAAGGGAGACCATTTCCTAGATGAGAATAGCCATTGGTCAATGAGCTGCAGCTTATATGGGATTCTCTGTTGGAAAATGACTTATGATTCCTTGACTTCATGCTTAGATGGCTGTTAGTCAATTTGAACTAATGAAATGGGAATGTATGGATATAAATTTTAATTGCAACAAATTCTGAAGGACTTTATATGTGCACATTTTATATTATCAGATTACACTTCCCAGGAGTGGAGTTAACAGAATTAGTTCTCACTCTCCTACCAACTACCACAATTAAGTGAAGGCTCTTGCCAGAAAATAAAGTAAATCTATTGTACGTGCTTGTAAACAATAGACAAATTGCGTAGTGTAACACAAAAGTCAGCCTAATGTTTGTACATGGTGGAGATATTGATTAGTTAAAGTTTATTTCATGTATCCCTACTATTGCATTGGGTTTTCATATGTTTCCTTCTTCTTCTTGTGTGTTTGTTATTCTTATGTCTGGTTCCAGTTAATACTTCTAGAGAAAAGTTCACTTTTCTAGATTCACTCACTGTTACATAAATAAGTGTATAAGGGCTTAGGTACTGTTTACTAAAGGCCATCTCTGTGGTGAATATGCTGTGTGATTTACTTTATTTTTATTTTTTACCTCGGAGAAGTTCTCAGAATGATATGCTTTTTTAAACGTTCACTTTATTTTATTTATTATTATTTTTTGAGACGGAGTTTCACTGTTGTTGCCCAGGCTGGAGTGCAGTGGTGCAATCTCAGATCACTGCAACCTCCCCCTCCTGGGTTCAAGCAATTCTCCTGCCTCAGCCTCCTGAGTAGCTGGGATTATAGGCATGTGCCACCATGCCTTGCTAATTTGGTATTTTTAGTAGAGATGGGGTTTCTCCATGTTGGTCAGGCTGGTCTTGAACTCCTGACCTCAGGTAATCTGGCCGCTTCGGCCTCTCAAAGTGCTGAGATTACAGGCATTTACTTTTGTATTCAGTTATAACTTAGATACACTAAGCATACATATCTTACATGTATAACCCAATGAAATTGACACACATACAGTACTGTGTAACCACCATCCCCATCAAGATATATAATATTTCCAGCACCCCAGCAGCTCCCTGGTACCCCTGCCAGCCCCTTTCCACCCGTAGGTGACCACTTGTTTCATCTCCATAGCGTTTTTTTTTTTTTTTTTTTTTTTTTTTTTTGCCCATGCTTCTTGTTTGTGCAGATGTAATCATTGATCAGGTGCACTTGTGTGTCTGGCTTCTTTTGCTGTACACTGTGTCTTCAGCACATGACATTTTGTAGTTCTTTTCTTCATTGCTGTGAAGTGTCCTATTGTATGAATAGCCCACACTTTATCCATTCTACTGTTTAGGGACATTCGGGTTGTTTCTAGGTTTTTCAGCTATTCTGCATGATGTTGTTATGAACATTTTTGTCCATTTCTTTTGTTATAAACAGGAGTAAAATTGCTGAGTCATAGGATGTACATATGTTGAGTTTTAGGAGAGATTGCCAAACATATGTTGAGTTTTAGGAGAGAATTCCAAAGTTTTTGCAAGTGGTTGTACCAATTTACACTACTGTGAGCAGTGTTTGTACTTCTACTTGTTCTACATCCTCACCAAAGCCTTTTTTTCCCCCTTTGGTTTTGAAATATTGTAGACAAGTCCTCTGGAACACATTTATAGTTCCATTATACACATATGTATAAGTGACTGTACTGACAGCAATAATCATTACATGCTGTCCTCTCGTGGTTACTTTCTTGGATTATATGCTGCTCCTGGCAAGCCCCATCCTTGAGTCTCCATGGATTATTGTCTGATGAGCCTGGTCTTAGGGTACTACCCAGAAGGAAGGCAAATGCAATTATAAACATTTTAACTCAGCCTCAGGGTGCAAACATTCCAAAGACCAGGCTCATTTTTTTTTTTAAGAGACAGAGTCTGTCTGGGTTGCCCAAGTGCAGTGGTGTGATCATAACTCACTGCAGCCTGGACCTCCTGGGCTCATGATCCTCTTACCTCAACCTCCTGAGTAGCTGGGACCATAGGCTTGTAGCACCATATCTGGCTAATTTTTAAACTTTTTATAGAGATGGGATCTTGCTCTGTTGCCCAGACTGGTCTTGAACTCCTGGCCTTAAGTGATCCTTCCGTCTTGGCCTCTCAAAGTGCTGGGATTACAGGTGTGAGCCAGCAGGCCTGGCCCAGACTCGTTTTTTGAGGCAAGATTTTGTATTAGGGAAATAAAGAGGTACTCTGAATTGAAATCACGCCTCACCATGTTCTTTTACAAGCCCTGAGCAGGAGGGACTTCATTAGTTGCCATGATGTTTGCATGATTATGTGATGTTAGCGGGAAAGCAGGTGTCATGCCAGCATGCTGGTACCTTTGTCACCTCGAACTAGCACCCCCTACCCCTGCACCCTAAGCCTTTGAAAGTCAACTTGGTTTATAAGTTTTCTTCCTTTTATAATTGTAATATGGATTTATTTTGACTGCATGTTTTACTTGGAGATAAAAATGCTTTATCTGACTTTAATCCTGACCTAGTTTTACAGGGCCTTCAATTGCTCGTTATCTCTAGGAGTCTCTAGGGGTGCCTGTGGCTCACAGCTAAGGCAGTGGTCGTGCTGGCCTCTTTGCTTTCCTGCGGTGCCTGTGCCTTTTGGTGAGCTCGTTGGATGGGACTGAGTGTCTGGCGTGGCTTGGGGGAAGAACATGGAGTGCCTTCCTCTGGAACCTGCAGCTACTCCTTCCTGGCTTCCCCTTCCACCTCAGTACGGAGAATCTGTCCTGTCTGGCAGCGTTGGAGGAGGGCGTGTGGGGTGTGACAAGTTAGCCTTTTTCTCATCAGGCATTTCCGGTGTCCCCTGAGGCTTTGAAACCCAAAAGCCAAGAATTGATTGGGTTGTCTTCTGCTTTCCTCTGAGATGTTGATCCTGAAGAGATGGTGCCGAATGCTCAGTTGCCTGAATGAAGACCTTGTGGTGGAGGAAAGTGTGCAGTCGGCAGGGGAAGCCTGTCTGTTAATATTCAAAATGGTGTGTGGCTTCTGCTACTTGGGAGTTCCGGTTTGTTCCTTTGTGCTGTAACAACATGATGTGACCTTCTGTATGGGATGTACTTTTTACTTCTTAAAGAGAACTGCTGGGGTTGTGGAGGAAATAGGGGCAGAATTTGATTTGAAGGATTATTAGGGGAGTCAGTTCTTGTGGCTATAGACTGAAATAACAGTGGTGCTCAGAAGGAGGAGGGTGATTTTGAGAGGTGAAGCCAGCTGGAATTCCTGGGTCGAGTGGGAACGTGGAGAACTTTTCTGTCTTACAAGAGAATTGTAAAATGCACCAATCAGCACTCTGTAGCTAGGATTGTAAAATGCACCAATCAACACACTGTAGGTAGCTAGAGGTTTGTAAAATGCACCAATCAGCACTCTGTAAGATGGACCAGTAAGCACTCTGTAAAATGGACCAACTAGCACACTGTAAAATGGACCAATCAGCAGGACATGGGCAGGGGACAATTAAGGGAATAAAAGCTGGCCACCCCAGCCAGCAGCGGCAACCCGCTGAGGTCCCCTTCCACACTGTGGAAGCTTTGTTCTTTCGCTTTTCGCAGTAGATCTTGTGCTGCTCAATTTTTGGGTCCCTGCTCTCTTTAAGAGCTATAAGCGAAGGTCCCTGGCTTCATTCTTGAAGTCAGGGATACCAAGAACCCACTGGAAGGAACCAACTCTGGACACAGTTTCACACCGCCTGATGGACTTCCTAGCTCTCTGTCATGGCTGTCATCCTGGCACAAAGCCCAGGTTTCTGGCCATTTTGGGACAGTGTAGGTGGGTCCTGCGTGTCCTCAGAGCATAGCCTAGAGTGTCCCTGAGTGGGGTGCAGTGACCTTCTTGGTGCCATGGTTTCTGTTAAGGGGACAGTGACTAGCTCCTGTGGCTGGTGGGGCCAGTATTTGGGTCAGCCGACCTCTAGGTCTGAAGACAAAGACTTGAAGAAGGAAGACACTGAGCCTAATAGGCCGGAGCTTTGGTACCCTCACTCCTTTAAAAGAAGAGCAACTTACGGAGATTCCTAACCACTGACCCACACTTTCCCATTTATCCAGAGGTCCTGCATGCCTCGGAATGAGGATGCTTCCCTAATCCAATCCCTTGTGCATGCAGGCTCCTGAGAATATGACAAAGTGTAATTTATTGTTAAACATCACTGACTTTATTAAAAATGTCTTGGCCGGGTGCGGTGGCTCACGTCTGCAATCCCAGCACTTTGGGAGGCCAAGGCGAGCGGATCATGAGGTCAGGAGATCGAGACCATCCTGGTCAACATGGTGAAACCTGTCTCTACTAAAAATACAAAAATTAGCTGGGCATGGTGTCGCGTGCCTGTAGTCCCAGCTACTCAGGAGGCTGAGGCGGGAGAATCACTTGAACCCAGAGGCGGAGGTTGCAGTGAGCTGAGATTGTGCCACTGCACTCCAGCCTGGTGACAGAGTGAGACTCTGTCTCAAAAAAAAAAACAAAAAAAAGTCTTTTTGATTTCCTAAAGAATTTGCTAAAAAAGAATATATATAGTCTTATGATTATTGTTATGTTAATCAGAATGATAAGAATATTTTCTTGCCCTCTTTCAAATCAGTAGTGGATATATACTGCAAAGAAGGTTAGATTTTTTAGGGGTTATAGTCTGGAGGAAACATTTTATATTAAAAATAATTTTGCCTAATTTTTCTTGCTTACTAACATGTGGTACCCAAGTATGAGATGCCCCCAAATTCTCTGTATGGGATCTTTTAGTTTCAGAAATAGAAGGGAACTTATTGGAGAAATTGAGATTCACCCAGGCACAAAAAGGACAAATGTTTTACTTTAACTCTACCAGTCACCTTCCTTACTAAAGACTAAATAAGCCAGCGAGTTAAGTGCTTCGGGCGTACTGAGACTTTAAATTTAAGACATTGTAAGGCATATGAGATAGCTGTATTTACTTTAAAATGAGAATCCATAAAAGTGAACATCGTTTAATACTGTGCTTTTGAAATGAACTCTCTGCCCTTAATAGCATAGGTATGTGATAGTAGGTGGACTGTGCAGTCAGATTTCTACACTTGTAATTTCTTCATTCTGCTTCACATTTCTAGACTTTTCAGGAATTAACCAAAGTAATCTGATACTTCAGCGCTGTAACCACTTTCTCTTCTTTGTTGAGCAAGTCTATTTTTGTATTTCCATTTCAGTTTCCTCTCAAACTTTACAATGTTTCGCTTTTTACATTGAGCTTTCCTAGTTCTTAAGCTCAGTTTTCTCTTTTGGGCCGGAAATTTGGGTTGCTTCTGCCCAACTGCTGCTCTTCCTTGTATTGAAACATTGTGTCTTTCCTGTCAGATGCTAACTTTTAAAAGCCAGTATCTTTACAGCCACTGCAGAACTTTTTTAGTGTGGGAGCAACAGGTAGCTAAAGACTAGGGGCATTTTTAACTGGAGAAATAAAAGGCTAAATACTCAAGACTGTTTGTTTATATTTTGTGTGTAAAAGGGAATTTTCATGTTTTAATTTGTGTAGCATATGTCTCTGGGGCTGAATTGCTTTTTGCAATACTAATTGTTTCTGTATTTAGGCCTAAGGAAAGTTTGGGTAATATTTAAGAAGCATCAACAAAACAGTTTCCAAATGTTTGCCATGCTACATAAAATTGAGTGTTTGCTTTACGCTCCAAAATAATTTTTCATTAGTTATTAGTTCAGGATCAATTTTTTGCTATTGCAATTTTTCCAAATAAAATTTTAATTTTAGTGTTACTTCTGGAGATGGTGGACTGGTTTGTTGCAAACCAGTTCACCTGCTGAAAAAACTAGGAAAGGTGAAAAACAAAAAAAAAACTAAGAACGTTAAGTGTCTTAGTCCGCTTTCATGCTGCTAACAAAGACATACGCAACGCTGGGTAATATATAAAGGAAAGAAGTTTAATGGATTCACAGTTCCCATGGCTAGGGAGGCCTCACAATCAATGGTGGAAGGTGAAGGAGGAGCTAAGTCATGTCTTATGTGGCGGCAGGCAAGAAAGAGCTTGTGCAGGGGAACTCTCCTTTATAAAACCATCAGATCTCATGAGACTTATTCACTCTCATGAGAACACAATTGAAAGACCTGCCCCCATGACTCAGTTACCTCCCACTGGTTCCCTCCCATGACACGTGGGAATTACGGGAGCTACAGTTCAAGATGAGATTTGGGTGAGGACACAGCCAAACCATATTAATAAACCAAAATAACACAGAAACCTATGTTTGTGCAGTCATGTTCACAGCAGTGCTTAACCACAGCCAAAAGGTGGAAACAACCCAGATGTTCATCAACAGAAAAAGGGATAAGTGAACTGTGTTGTGTACATATGATGGAATATTATTAGCTATAAAAAGGAATTAGGTACTGATACATGCTACAGTGTGGCTTAACCTGAAAAAGATGCTTAGTGAAAGAAGCCGGAAATAAAAGGTCACGTATTGTATAATTCCATTTATATGGAATATACAAAATAGGTAAATCCATACAGACAGCAAATTGGTGTTTACCAGGGTTTGTGGGGAGAAGGGGCGTGGGAAGTAACTACTTAGTGGGTTGGAGGTTACCCTGTTACTGGAGTTATCAAACCCAGACTTTAAAATAACTTTGACTACTATATTCAGGCAATTAAATAAGATGGAGAATTGGACTAGAAATAGAACTATAAGAGAGTAGAACTGGAAACTGTAAGAGTATAAATATTCGAATATAAAAAAATAACAGAAATTGAGAGTTCAATAGTGAGTTTAAGTACAGATTAGATATAGGTAAAGAAGGAAATAGTGAACTAGAAAACAGATTAATGTCCAGCTGAAGCATGGACATAAAAAGGAATTAGAAAACTATGCCAAGCAAATCGTGAGAGACACATGGGACATGGTAAAAAGATCTGGGGCAAGTGTATTTAGAGTTCCAGAAAATGAGTGGGGGATGGAGGCTGGGAGGAGAGAGAGAAGTAATGTTTGAAGAGATAATGTCTGAAAACATGTACCATAAAAACATTAACCCAAAGAAAGCTAGGGTAACTATACTGTTATCATCTAAGTTAGACTTTGAGGCAAGGATCATTACTGGACATAAAGAGGGAATGATAGCTATACTAAATATGTAGGTAACTAATAGATTACTACAAAGCAAAAAAAAAAATTCAAAATCATAGTTGTAGATCTTAACACCTCCTCTTCAGTCATTGTTAGAACAACTATACCAATGATTTTCCAACTTTTTGGTCTTAGGTCCCCTATACACTCTTAAGCATTTTTGAGGACTACAAAGATCTTTTGTTTATGTGGGTTATATTTATATTTACTGTATTCATTAATGTGGGTATATTCTGTCTATATTTACTGTATTTACATATATTCTGCATATACTTACGTATATATGTGTTTATACACTGTAACGTATATGGATAATACACTACAGGAATTTAAGTTAGGAATTTAAAAACATTTATGAATATAATACATAAATATTTAGAACAATAACAAATCAAGACATGCTTATGTTAATTTCTATTTTATAAACAAAAACTTAAAAATATCTTTTTATATTTTTGCAAAATTTGCAAAATTTGTCTTAAAATTTTAGTATTTTATATTTTTAAATATTTTTGAAAATTTGGTGAATGTTTAGCTTAACAGAAGATATAGCAATAGAAGACAACATTTCTGTTTTGATATGTTATTTTGGTTGACGTATATGAAGAAAATTAGCTTCACAAAAGTGTATAGTTAGAAAAGGAGGACTATTTTAATAGCTCCTTCAATCATTGTGAATATTCTTTGGTACATCAAACTTGGCAAGTGGTAGTTTCTTAAGCTTACCTGCAAAGTAGAATCTGGAATTATACCGATGAGCTTTTAGTGCTATATTACATTAAAATTCATTGGGCTATCTTGCACTTTAAATTATTTTTTACTAGTGCATGGTTTTCTAACACTATGCATTGGTCATTTGGAAAATATTCATTCACTGAGTTATGCAGATCTTTCGTCTTTCAAATGTTGATGCATTTCATTGTATGATATAAAAACTCATGAACATCAATCTCATCAGAAAATATTGGACTACATTAAAGTGAAGAATTGTTTATCAGGAAAACATCACTGAGTATGAAATGGCAAGATAATGATGAGAAGGTATTTGTAATACATGAAAGTAACAAAGATCTTACATCTATAATATTTAAATAACTCACTTAAAGCAGTAACAAACAATTCAATAGAAATATCAGCAAAAGAGTTGACATGCACTTCACAAACGAGGATATCCAAATGGCCAATAAATAAAGATGCTCAACCTCATTAGTCATCAGGGAAATGCAACGAAACCACAATGAGATACCAGCACCCTGCCACTCCCCAAGAGTTACTGGAATTAAAAAGATGAAAATAGCAATATTGACAATATTGGAGAATATTATAACTCATACTCTATTGATGGAATGTGTATTTGTACACCAGTTTGTAAAGCTGTTAGTTAAATATTGATTATTTGCATGCCTTATAGACTAGTAATTACATTTTTAGGAATATAACTAACAAATATGGCACATATTAGCATCAAAAGACATATACAAGAATGTTCATGGGACCAGTATTCCTAACAGCTCCAAACTGGAAACAACCCAGATGTCCTTCAGTAAGAGAATAGATCAGCAGCCTGTGGTGTATTCTTACAATGGAATCCTATACAGCAATCAGTAGAGCTGTTGTTACATGGTGACATGGATACATCTCAGTGTTGAGTGAATGCAGCTAGACACAAAAGAGTAATGTAGTATATGATTTCAGTTTTTATCAAGGTCAGAAACAGGCAAAACAACTCTGGTGTGTTAAAGGTGAGGTTAGTGGTTATCTGTAGGGAGGACAGCAGGGAGGAGGGAAGGTGGGAGAGCACACAGGAGGCTGCCAGGGTGCTGGTAATGTGCTGTTTCCTGATTCCAGTGGTAGTTTCATTAAGGTGTACTTCATGTTGATTCATTTAATTATTTAATCACTTTTCTGTATATTTTAATAAAAATTTATGAAATGATATATTAATACTAAGAAAAAATGTGAGTTAGAAGGTTACCATATCCTTATCACAAAAAGCTTGAAAACATAGTTAAAAGAACATAGTCCCTCAAGCTGACATTCCTCTGGCATTATGCTTAGTATCCCTTCTCAGACATTCCTATGAATGTGATCTGGGGCAAGTTGCTTAGTTCCTTAAGTTCCTCATCAGAAAGCTAAGGAATATAATAGTGCTTATTTCATATTGCTATTTTTAGAGCTAGTTAGGTAATATATGTAATGTGCCCAGCATAGTCTTCGGTTCATAATTAGCACCTTAAATTATTCATTGGATAAACATTTACTGAGTTTCTGCTCGTGTATCTGGCATTGGGCTAGTGATGGTGATACCAGGAAAAATAAGACAAAGTGAACCCCATCAGGATTACTGTGCTGTCTAACCTGGTAGTCCTTAGCCACAGATGGTAATTAAATGAAAATTAAACAGTTCAGTTTCTTAGTACACTAGCTGCATTTCAAGTGCTGAGTTGCCAAATGTGGCTAGGAGTGACATGTTAGACTGCACGTTTACAGAACATTTCCATCATTGCAGCAACTGTTTCTGGACATTGTTGGGCAGGGCAGGCGATGGGTGACAGAGGTGGGCATTGCAGGGTCCTGGTAGAGAGGTGAGACTTGAGCTGCTCAGAAAGAGGAATTTTCAGGTGGAAGAATGAAGAGTTGGCCATTCCAGTTGAGTGAAAACACAGTGAACCAGGGCTTTGAGCTTGACTCAGCTGGAGATTGTAAGCAGTTCAATATGGCAAGAGCACTGGATGCATAGGGAGGAAGCTGGAGGGGTGGCTGGAAGGCACAGTGGGCCTGGGCTCTGGAGGGCAGGGAATGCCACATTGAGGAGCTATTCTAGGGGATGCTCAGGAGTGCTTTTATCCATTACTTGCTTACCTCTTAAGACTTAATGCTTCTTTTTAAAAAAATCAATTTACTTAACAAAAATAAAACAATCATATTTGCTAAAAATATTTTTTCCTAGTTTTTTGTTTGCTTTTTTTTGTAGTGTATTGGTGTTAGATTTTTACGTAGGCAAGTCTGTGGTTTTTTAAGAATTTCTAAGCATAGAAGATGTTACTTCTAGAGACTGAGTAATTTTCTTTTTTTAATATATAATATACATATTTTGGGGGTACATGGGATACTTTGATACAATTTGATACATTCATATAATCAAATCAGGGTAATTGGTATATCCATCACCTTAAATATTTATCTTTTCTTTATGCTGGGAACATTTGAATTATTGCCTTCTAGCTATTCTGAAAGTATGACAGATCAATGTAAACTATAGTCACTTGACTGATCTATCGAATACCAGGTCTTATTTCTTCTAAGTGTATAGAGAAATTTTCAATTCTGTTTTATTTTTTTCTACACTTCTATTTTTATATATTTAAATATAAAATGGTGTCAGGGTAACTTCTGTGTGCTTCAAATGGATTGTCTAAATTTTAGGTATAGATATTACAGAGTGCTAGCTAGTAAGTCCCAACCATTTGTTCAATGTTTCCCATTCTTTGTGATGAATCCTTTGTGGTCTTGTATATAATGACATTTACTTCTGAGTTATTAGTTTTATTCTATTGCTCTTTCTTATGTTAATGTAACATTGCTTATTTATGCCACAACATTTATTAAGTATCTGTGTTTTGTAAATTAAAACTTGTGATTACTTAGTTCCTCTTTTTATATTTGAAAATTGGAACTCATCCTTGGGCTGTGGGAGTGGTCTGAACAGGCTAAATCACACAGCTTGTCATCGAAGTCCAGACTAAGCACTGTATTTACTATAAACACCATTCGTGATAGGTACATCCTTTTTCTCTTTTACTGTCTTATAACAAATTTGTATTAAGGGGCACAAGTGCAGTTTTGTTACATGGACATACTGTGTAGTGGTGAAGCCTGATCTTTTAGTGCAACCATCACCCGAATAATGTACATTGAACCTATTAAGTAACTTCTTATTCCTCACCCCCTCCCACCCTTAAAACCCTTCTGAGTCTCCAGTATCTATCATTCCACACTCTGTGTCCATGCATACACATTATTTAGCTCTGAGTGGTAAGTGAGAAATGCAGTATTTGACTTTATGTTTCTGAATTATTTCACTTAAGAAAATGGCTTCCAGTTCCATCCGTGTTGTAAAAGACATGATTCGTTGTTTTTTATGGATGAGTAGTATTCCATTATATATATATATATATACACCACATTTTCTTTATCCAGTCGTCTGCTGATGGACACTTAGGTTGATTCCATATCTTTGCTATTGTGAATAGTGCTATAATAAACATACGAGGGAAGGTATCTTTTCGATATAATGATTTTTTTTCCCTTTGGGTTTCAACCCAGTAGTGTAGAGTATTTGGGTAGATACCAGTAGGTAGTTCTATTTTTAGTTCTTTGAGAAATCTCCATACTGTTTTCCACAGAGGTTGTACTAATTTACATTCCCACTGGCAGTGTATAAGTGTTTCCCTTTCTCCACATCCTTGCCAACATCTTGTTATTTTTTGACATTTTAATAACATCTGACTGGTGTAAGATGATATCTCAGTGTGGTTTTAATTTGCATTTCTGATGATTAGTGACGTCCAACATTTTTTCATATATTTGTTGGCCATTTGTATTTCTTCTTTTGAAAAATGTCTGTTCATATCCTTTGCCCACTTTTTAAAGGGGTTATTTGTGTTTTGTTGTTGTTGAGTTGTTTGAGTTCCTTATTGATGCTGGATTTGAATGCATAGTTTGTAAATATTTTTACTTACTCCATAGGTTGTCTCTTCTTTCTGTTGATTATTTCAGAATCGACTATATAGAAACTTTATAGTGTAAGTCCCATTTTTCTATTTTGTTTTTGTTGTGTTTGCATTTGAGGTTTTAATCGTGATTTCTTTGCCTAAGGCAATGTCCAGAAGAGTTTTCTGGTAGGTACTCTTTTGAAAATGTATGTAGTGGTCTTTTAGGACTCTGAAAGACAGCTTTACCTCATGGATGGTGATGTATTCAGTAGTTCATTTAGCACACAGCTATAGATATGTAAAAGGGAGCTTGTGTAGCAGTGTTGTAATCTTTTAAACTTCACAGTTATATAGTTTAATATAACAATGGTAATCTGTAAGTATTAGCTATAGGAAAAAGTTCTCTTACTGACATTTTGTTAATTGGAAGACTCAGAAAGCTAGAAGTAACTAGCATGTAGAAGGCCCTTTAAATTCACCAGTCTAGCAAGCATTTCCAATGGTGCTTTTACTTTTCCTGGTATCTCTCTTTCTGTCTGCATGTGTGTGTGTGTGTGTGTGCGCGCGCACGCGTGCACGTGCATGCACATACCTGCGTGCAAGTGTGCATGTACACACACACATGTGAGTTCCTGCTAAGGAGTGGGATTGAGGGGTGCAAGGGAATAGGACTTTTGGAAGCTGAGGTAATTCACAAATGTAATTTTTCGGTAGATCCTAAGGAAAAAGTCATGGCATAGGTGTTTGAGGGAGATGGCTTGATCAGCATCATAAATGCTCATCAGATATGCCCAATAACAACAACTATTATGTAACATCATCCTGGGGGTTCCTATGATCTTCCTTTAGGCATATCAACATTGATAGAACCGAAAGTTGTTTTTCAGAGGTTGCTTTAAAGAATAATTAGTAATTTTCTCAAACAATTTGAAATTCAGATATCACTTAGCTTAGATGGACTGGCATTCACAAAAATTAGACAACAGGGTTTTTTTTTTCTTTTTGTGGAGATGGGGTCTCGCTGTGCTGCCCAGGCTGGTCTTCAATTCCTGGCCTCAAGTGATCCTCCTGCCTTGGCCCCCCAAACTGCTTGGATTCCAGGTGGAGCCACCACACCTGACCAATCACCAGTTTTTAACTCTTGCTCTTCATTCATTTGATGTGAACTGTTTCCATGTAGAAGTCATTTTCCTTTGTAGAGAGCTTTAGCATTCCCAAAGCACCTTTCATATTTCGTATATGATGCTTACAACATACCTGTGAGGCAGGTATTCACATTAGCCACAGTTTACAAACATTACAGCCCAGATGTAGAGAGTAAGAAGGGCTCCCAGGAAAGAATATTTTTACTTAACTGTGCTCTTTATTGTGGTTGAGTTCACTCTCCTTACTGTGGCTTACATAAGATTTTATATTACTTTATCCGACTGCCTCAATTTGAGCCTTGAATTTACTAATTAAAGTTTTACTGGGCTTTTATGTTTTGGCTGTTAAGAACTGCAGCTGAAAAGAGTGTCTGCTGCTTGAAAGCAGGGGATGCTTTCAAAGGTCTGGTGCTTAGTAGGTGCTTTGTGATGGCTGTGCAACCTGGAACTGAATTAAAGATTAGGGGCTGGACCATTGCTTTGGAATGCATGAGCAAGTGTTTACTTTAGAAAAGAATAATGCTTGAGAAAGCATTTAAATTGAATTTTATACTTTTCTTTTGATAGACATTAACTTTTTTGTATTAATACCGCAATATGTTTGCGAATGACATATTCATTTACACGGGGTCTTCAAAGTGTCTACCAAAGCCACATGAGATCTTTTGGCTTTTGCAAAAAAAAATGCTTATTGCTGTTAATGGAAACAAATTATAAGTGAGCTCCTCTTTTAGACCCAAAGCAGCTTCGTAATTATAGGTATTGACTTCACCCCACTCAGTATGTAAAGAATCTAACTATAGCACTTGTATCTCCAACACCTCTCAGGTCTTACCCAGTGCTAGTTAATTCACATTTGAAAGGTTACACTTAAGGAAAATATAAGTCATTTTTTAGTCTAATTTTAATTTTCATGCCTTTCCTCAAAGAAAGGAAAATAAGTAATTGTGTGTATGCTACTCTTTCTTTGATAAATATTTGAGGATGCTTTTAGAAATAGAGCCCATTAAAACTTTTTAATACATGGGATGTTTGGCCACATGGTTATTTTTTGTGGTTGTCAATTTCAGTGGCTTGCTTGAGACTATAATTGGTTTTAAGTATGTTGTTTATGCTTTGAAGGAAATTTTCTTTAGAAATTCAAACCAAAATTCACAGGTCGTTTTTTTCTTGTTCAAAGATGACAGATCATTTTCAGAGCTAGCATATTTATGCAATCAAAAATTACTGAACACGATGTAGCTATTTTTCACTAGCAAAATAATTTTGCTGTTAATCTGACTTCCAAAATCTAAACTCATTCAGGGTAGGAACTTTGTGCCTAAGTGTTCATTAACCAGCTATTTACTCACTTGTGTGACTTCTATATTCCTCCAAGCAAATAATGTTACCTCAGGTGGTCGATAAATGTGTTTTCAAATGATCCTAAATCACCTACATAATTTTAAATAATCTCTCAATTTTAAGAAACTAAGGCTCAGGCCCACAGGTGGAAGTTACAGGAGGCATTTATTGGTTCTGTATAAGAAGGAGCTTTATAACCCTTTAGGGCTGCTAAAAAATAGAATGGACTATTTTGCTAGGCAGCGACATTCTCTGCATTTAGAAATATGCAAGCAGATGGCAGGCACCTGCCTGTCTGAAGTTCTGTGCGTGAGGTTCCTCTATTACTTAGAAAATTAGTCTTGTTGATTTCTAAGATTTTTCCCCCTTATTCCAATATAGGTTATTTCTACCCTCTCATAAAATAGATGCTTGCAATCTGTTGAAATATCAGAGGAGGCTTAATAACCGTGTTGGCAACATATTCCAGAGCACCGTGATGGAGTTATAATGTATGGTAATGTTCGCATTGCTTGTTTCACAGGTATGTGTGTGGCAGCAGGGGAACAGGGGTGGGGAAAGGAAACAGCATGTCTTGGGCCCCCATATGGCTGTATACACTATAATAGGTGTCCACTCCCCCGGTCTTATAAACTCAGTTCAGATCTCAAGTACGGGTTGGTGGTCTTCCCTACTCCCCTGTTGGGTGTCCAGTGGGTCCCCCTTTGGACTTAAGGTTGTTCTGGGAGGGCTACCAATTTGTAAATCTCAGAAGTTGCTTAACATCTCTGAGCTTCATTTTTTCTTTTACCATATCCAGTGTATTTTATATGTAGTATATAAAAGGGAACATGTGTATGTAGGAGAACATAAATGTTTAAATTTTTTTTTCCAAATTAAGAAGAAACTTGTTTTTCAATCTTTGTTGCATAGAAAGGGATTCTTTTGCTCATTTTATGGGAGGCTGACCCTCCTTAGGGAAAATAAACATCTCTTCTCCCGTTCATTGAGCCAGGCTTTGACTTTGAGCCACAAGAATCGGTTTTTCTGTTGTGTATGGTTTGGGCACCAGTTTAATGGGCAGCTAGTTTACCCTGAATGGTAGCCAGTGGCCTGCCTTGGGGCTCTGGCTTTTAGAATGCTTTTGGGTTTGCTTACTTGTTTCCAGCTTCTCTCTGTTTCCAGCACAGTTTCTTACCATTACTTCGCCTATCTTGCTATCTTTTAATTACAATATCCAATTCTGATAATGTTTTGAAAATATTTTAATTGTGGTAAAATACACCTAACATTTACCATCTTAACAATTTTTAACTGTATAGTTCAGTGGTGTTAATTAAATTCACAGTATTGTGTAACCAATACCTAGAACTCTTTTTTTCATCTTGAAAAACTGAAACTCTATATCCATAAACAACAACTTCCTATTTTCCTCCCAGCCCCTGGCCACCACCATTCTACTCTGTCTCTATGAATATGACTGCTCTGGTACCTTTTGTAGGTAGAATCATACAATATTGATCCTTCTGTGTCTGGCTTATTTCACTTAGCATAATGCCCCCAAGGTTCATCCGTGTTATAGAATGTGCCAGGATTTCCTTCCTTTTTAAGGCTGAATGATATTCCACTGTAAAGATATACCACATTTTATCTGTTGGTGAACACTTGCACTGCCTCTGCATTTTGGCTGTTGTGACTAATGCTGCTGTGAACATCCATGTACAAATATTTCTTTAGGACTTTGCTTTCAATTCTTTTGAATATGTATCCAACCCAGAAGGGGAATTTCTGGATCATGCAGTAATTCTATTTTAAATTTCTTGAAGAACTGCTGTACTGTTTTCCACAATGGTTGCTCTATTTTACATTCACAACAGTGCACAAGGGTTCCAATTTTTCCACATCCTTGCCCACACTTGTTATTGTCTGTTTTTTGATACTAGCCATCCTTATGGGTATCTGGTGACATTTTATGGTTTTGATTTGCAATTTCCTAATGATTAGTGCTGTTCACCATCTTCATATTCTTGTTGGCCATTTGTATATCTTCTTTGGAGAAATTTGTATTCAAGTCCTTTGCTCATTTTTAATCAGGTTATTTGTTTTTGTTTGTTGTTGAGCGGTAGGAGCTCTGAAGGGCATTCGGGTATTAATCGTTTGTCAGATATGTGATTCGCAAATGTTTTTTCCCATTCAATAGGTTACCGTTTCACTATGTTAATGACAATTTTTGATACAGAGAAGTCTTTTAGTGTAGTCAGATTTACCTATTTTTACCTTTGTTGCTTGTAATTTTGGCATCTGTCCAATAAATTCTTCCAAATCCAGTGTCATGAAACTTTTCTGTTTTCTTCTAAGACTTTAGCTCTTACATTTAGGTCTAATTTCAATATTGTTATGTCTCAGGGAATAGGGAGGCCCAAAGAGAGAGAGAAATATGGAAAATGACCAGTCAGTGGAGCAGTCAGAACAAACAAATTTATCAGTTAAGTTTGCCATCTTATATGGGCATGGTTCATGGTGCTCCCAAAACAGTATAATAGTAACATCAAAGATCTCTGATCACAGATCACCGTAACAGATATGTTAATAATGAAAAAGTTTGAAATATTGTGAGAATTATCAAAATGTGACATGGAGACATGAAGTGAGCACATGTGCCATTAGAAAAATGGCACCGATAGACTTGCTTGATGCAGGGTTGCCACAAAGCTTCAATTTGTAAAAAACACAAAATCTGTGAAACACAATAAAGTGAAACTCAATAAAACAAGGTGTACCTGTAAAAGACATCTAAATTGAGAAGGAAGTAAAATTATCTATTTGTTGATGCAATGATCTTATATCTAGGAAACCCTAAAATCTCCACTTAAAAATTGTTAGAACTAATAAATTCAGCAAAGTACCAGGATGCAAAAGAATCACAAAAAATCAGCTGCATTTCTGTACACTAATAATGAACATTTCAAAATAAGAAAATTCCATTTACAATAACACCAAAAATAATACTTATAAATTAACCAAGGAGGCAGAAGACTTACACACTGAAAACTGTTTTGATAGAGATTGCATTAAAGCTGTAGATTACTTTGGATAGTATTGACATCTTAATAATACTAAGTTTTCCAATCCATGAACACGGAATGTCTTTTCATTTATTTGTCTTTTAAAATTTCTTTCAGCAACATTTTATAGTCTTTCACCACTGAGTATGGTGTTTGCTGTGGGCTTTTCATATATGATCTTTATTATATTGAGGCAGTTTCCTTCTCCTCCTAGTTTTGTGAGTGCATTCTCTTAATTAAAAAAAATTAAAGTCTTGAGGCTGGGTGCAGTGGCTCACACCTGTAATCCCAGCACTTTGGGAGGCCACAGTGGGTGAATCACTTGAGGCCAGGAGTTTGAGACCAGCTTGTGCAACATGGTAAAACCCCATTTCTACTAAAAATACAAAAATTTTCTGGGTGTGGTGGTGCATGCCTGTAGTCCCAGCTTCCTGGGAGGCTGAGGCACGAGAATTGCCAGAACCCAGGAGGTGGAGGTTGCAGTGAGCCAAGATCACACTACTGAACTCCAGCTTGGATGACAGAGTGAGACTCTGTCTCAAAAAAAAAAAAAAAAAAATTAAAGTCTTGCATTTTATCCCAAGCACGATGATTAGGAAACCAAGATGAAGCATCTGACTTGATATAATATCTGTTAGTAGGTGATGCCAGGTGACAGAGCTTCTGGTACTGGCCAGGGCGGGGTGGCATTTGTTGAAGGGCAGGGCTGGTGATAGAGTGCCTGTGTGCAGCATGCCCTCATAACCCATCTTTTTGTGGAAGTGCACCAGTGGCAAATGCCTGGATGACCTTTGAAAAAAAATTCATGATGCATATTTTATTTCCTGTCACCATTATTACTGTTTCTCCTTTTCTAAAAAAGAAAATTTCTTTATTTGATACTTTTAGTTATGGAAGTAATATATATTTGCTTTACTAAGTGAAGCAGCTTGGTACAAAGATATGTAGGTAAAATTAGTGATGTAAAGCTCTTTCCAATCCAACACAACTCCCTGAGACAGTCAGTGTTAACAACCTCGCACATAACTTTCCAAAACATTCTTGCTCCATCAAATATATGAGCTCATTTGTACATACACTGATATTCCATTTTTATTTGAACAGAATAATATTTTTACTCATTATTCTGCAATTTGCGTTTTCAGTTTAACAATGGATCATGTACATTCCTGCAAATTAGTAGATGCAGATCTAACTGCATCTCTTTTTTCCTAATATCGTATGCATGGGAATCATACACATATTGGGTGTTCTTTGAGATTTTTTTCGTTTTCCCTTACTTTCTCTTCTGTCATCTTATCTCTCATCATGCTTGGTAACCCACGTGAATTACTTGGTGCGTATCTTTTTATGTTTTTCTCTATGCCCAGGTAACCATATATGAACATATAAACATAAGGGGTTGAGAATATTTATTAACTTTTATTAAATGGTATATTAAACACACTTTTCTGTATCTTAGTTTTTTCATTAAACAAAACTTCGTAGAAGCATCTCCAACTCAACTGGCCATAGCTCACATTCATTCTTTTATGGCTACAAACTGTTCCATGGTATGGACCTCTTATTATTTATTCAACTGTCACCTTTTGTTTTCTTTTTTGCCATTAGGAATAGTGGTATAATAAATGTATTTGTACATTCTTTTTGTACTGGTATTTTTACTTTAAAAAGTGTTACAGTGGGATCTCATTAAAATGTACCTTTAGCAATAGCTATTGCCAGATTGCTTCTAAAATTTTTTTAACAGTTGCCATTAGCAATTTGTGAGAATGCCCCTTTCTTGACATCTCTGTTAGCAATAAGTGCTAATCTTTATGATTTTTGCATCTGGATGGAAATGTTGAGTTTGAGCAGCTTTCTATACACTTGGTGTTTTTGTTCTTGACTTTGCTGGGAATTTCCTATTCATGTTTTTTTTTTTTTTTTTTTTTTGCACATTTTTCTACTGAGTTGCTTTTCTATCAACTAAGAGCTCTAGGCTGGGCGCAGTGGCTCATGCCTGTAATCCCTGCACTTTGGGAGGCCGAGGTGGGTGGATCGCCTGAGGTCAGGAGTTTGAGACCAGCCTGGCCAACATGATAAAACCCCATGTCTACTAAAAATACAAAAATTAGCCGGGTATGGTGGTGTGCACCTGTAATCCCAGCTACTTGGGAGACTGAGAATGGAGAATTTCTTGAAATCTGGAGGTGGAGGTTGCAGTGAGCCGAGACCAGGCCATTGCACTCCAGCCTGGGCAACAAGAGTGAAACTCTGTCTCAAAAGCTCTATTGATATCAGCATTTTATTTAAAAATGTTTATTGCAAATATTTTTAGGCCTTTTATTTGTCTTTCAACTTTGCTTGTGATATCTTTTGCTTTTGCAAAATTTTAAAATTTCCATATAGCCAAATATATATCTTTAGTATTATGTTTATATGTTTTGTGGGATAAGCTCTCCATGCATTCCTAGGTTGTACATATAGTCCCCTCCCTAGATTTTCTTCTTAAGAGCCTATTGGCTTATTTTTGACATCTAGCCTTTCCTTTTATGTATTTTAGTAAAATTACTTTGTGTAATTTTTACATATGGGGCAAGTAAGAGGACCAAATTAATTTTGTTCCAAATAGACAGCCAAAAGTGTCAGCACCATTTATTTGAGTCCCAGAAAAATACTGAAGGGGGCGTTAAGGCTTCCTTTTTCAGACGTTAAAACATACTATAAGGGCTACTATAATAAAATCAATGTGATAGACAAATGTGTCAATGGAACAGAATGGAGACTCCAGAAATAGATCTCAGTATAAGTAAAATTTTAAAATATGACAATGCGGTATTTAAATTCTGTTGTTAAAAGAGTAGTATATTTAAAATATATCTACTTTTTAAAAATTTCAGGGGAAAAAAGAATTTGCAGAGTGTGTTCATTTTTATCAACAATGCAGATAAATATTCATGGCATTTGCGAATAAATTCCACAGAAAAATGCAGAATCTTTGCTGAAGAATTTCTCAGTGGCGGCTCATTTTGGTGTATTTCAGTGACTGTGACAATGACAGTCAAGTCATTTCCTGACCTCACACCATAAGTGCTGACAAGTCTGAGGGAATATCCCAGTGGGTCGCTTCTTAATTTCAAGGCACTACAGATGACACAGATGGTACAAGATTAATTACCTAAAAACAAAACAAAATTGTGACCTTCCATTAGTTTCTTCTCTCATTAGTCCATGCACACGGGGCATTTCCTAACCGAATGCAGCTGGGCAGAATTAGGAGGGAGGGTGTGTTCCTTTATTCAGGAATGTATTCATAGTGGCCCATATGGGGAGTGGGTGTGGGCAGTGCTAAGAGATTCTGAGGAGGAAGGTGGTGGTGTGGGAGCATCATTGAAGTGGAGCCGTGAAGCAGAGGTAGGATTTTAACAGGTGGAATGGAAAAGGTGGCCTTCCAAGAACGTGTGTGACATAAGCACACATGCATGTGCAATAGTTTGGTGAAGCGGATATGTGAGGAGAGAGGGGAATGATCAGGTTAGGAGTGATCAGCCCTACATGATCAGAGGTGGGGCCTCCAGCATGGGAGACTTACGTATAGGGCTGAGTTTGTTTTGGAAAGGTCACTTCGAGGGGTGGTTGGAGTAGAGTCCATTCAGAAGTCTCTTCATAACCATGACCTTATTTGGCCTGTGCTCTGTTGACTGCCCCCAGACAGTTACCATTTACTGAGCAATTCCAGATGCCAAGGTTCATTAGGCACTTCCCATGCAAGAACACTGTGGAGTCAGCAATAGATCCTGGTCTTACAGGTAAGAGTAACGAGACCAGTTTTCACAGGGTTATGTTTATTGGCAGAGCTGCTATTCAGAGTCTGGTCTGATAGGATCCAAAGACTTCGCCCTTTCTAACCTATGACACTGTCTTTTACCCACATGTTACATCTGCGCCCCTGCCACCTGCCCACAGTAATACCAGCCTGACATTGCACGATTTCTGTGAAGTTTTGCATAATGCAGCTTGCATTATGGTTAATGCACCCCATGCATAATTGAACTGACTTTAAAAAATAAAATATAAATACAAACTAAAAGCAGATTTATAAGTATCTAGAGGCAGCTTTTGTGTGGCACAGCATTTAAGGAAAGCCTTTATCTTGTTGTCAGCATATTGCCACATTAGCCAGAGCCAGCCAGATGGGAATGTGGTGGCCCACTTAGGTCCTCTTTAATTGCTCACTATAAATAGCTTAATGATGCCGCCATAAAAGGTCTCTGATGTAAGTGAGGGGCTCAGTGTGACCCATATATGTGATGTTTTTCTAGGTGTCTGTGTCTGGGAAAATGGATGGCCGTGTCTGAGATGGTTTTCACTGCTGAAATGAAAGCTTCATTTCTAAGCCAATCCTTTCTTACTCCCCCTCCCTTCAGATGCCATTGTCTCCCTCATTCCTTTCTGCTGTCATCTATGGGGAGGTCGAGGTTGACACTTTATCACTCTCACATGCCAGATAGAATTCCAGCACCCACTTGACCTGGCACCAGGGAGAAGTGCCTGCCTGAGCCAGTCCTGATCTAAGAGGGGCCACTGCAGGCCTTCATGGCATGCCCCTTTCTGCTTGGACCATCATGGGAACTTTAGACACCTTGCTTTGCTCCAGACATAGATGAATTTTCATTTTTTAAAAATTTCCAGAAGTTATTGGGACACAGGTGGTATTTGGTTACGTGAGTGAGTTCTTTAGTGGTTATTTGTGAGATTTTGGTGCACCTGTTACCCCAGCAGTATCCACAGCACCATATTTGTAGTCTTCTGTCTCTTGCCCCCCCTCATCCTTTCCCCTAAGTCCCCAAAATCCATTCTGTCATTCTTATGCCTTTGCATCCTCATAGCTTAGCTCCCACATACCAGTGAGAACATACAATGTTTGGTTTTCCATTCCTGAGTTACTTCACTTAGAATAATAGTCTCTAATCTCATAGACATGGATGAATTTTCTTGATTCAGTCACAAGATCATTTCCGCCATGGTTGTCACTAGCTTTTTTCAGTCCCCACCCTCACCCTCACTCCTATCCCCAGCACTGGGTAGGAATCTCCCTTAAGGTTCTCGCCTGCCACATGTTGTAGATGGTGCCACATCAGTTCAATAGGGCGGCAGCAACCCAGTGCTCCTTCTGGTCTACCTGCTCCACCCCCCACTGGAGGTTGGCTTCCCACCTTTGTATGAAACATTCCAGTAAAACTTGGTTGGCTTCCCCACCAAAGCCTCTTTTTTCAAAAAGGATAGAATCCTGTAGAATTGGAGATATGAGAGGTCAGGAGGGTTGCACTGAAAGCAGAGGGGGCTACTGGGTAAAAACCATATATAATAAAGACCCAAACTTCAGGGGAGTGTGTATAGCTGGAAGAAACAAAAACACCAATGAAACAAACACTGTAACTTGGAGGATTAAAGGGAGATAGAGGGAGTGAGGGAGCAGTGGGAGGCAGTCCTGGGGAGGTTGGATGGATAAGCTGGTGGGAAGGAAGTGTGGCGGGGACAGAGGGAAGAAGGCTGCCCTAGAGATGGGTGAGCTGGTGGAAAGAAAGTGTGATGGCGACAGAGGGAAGAAGGCTGCCCTCGAGATGGGCGATCTGGTGGGAAGGAAGTGTTGGGGGACAGAGGGAAGAAGGCTGCCCTAGAGATAGGTGAGCTGGCGGGAAGGAAGTGTGGCAGGGACAGAAGGAAGAAGGCTGCCCTAGAGAAAGAGCAATGCTTTCATAGTCTGGAGCTTGCACCTGCCTTTCCACATGTGCTAAAAGATGTATCACAGTGTACAAAGAACTCTGGACATGGAGATAATGGGTGGATTCTCACTGGAATAGAAACAACTTGGTACTTTGGCCCATTAGCATAGGTGCTAATCAGTTGGTGTTAGTGTCTGGTATCCTTTCCCTTTGTGAAGAGGTGATCTTTTCCTTACACATAAAGAAATTAATAGCAGTGATGACATTTGCCATTCATTCAATACCCATGTTTCCTTTGCACCATGGTTCTTCTCTCCAAAGTTTATCATAAGTCAGTGAAGCGGGGGATACTTTCCTTATTCTATTACATTTTGGTCTTCTGTATCCCTTGGTTTCACATTAATGGATTCATCCAACTGTGGATTGAAAATATTCAGAAAAAAGGAGGATTGCATCTATATTGAACATGCACAGACTTTTTTTCTTGTCACTCTTTCTTAAACAATACAGAATAACAACTATTTATCTAGCATTTACATTGTATTGGGTATTACTAGTAATCTAGAGAGGATTTAAAGTATACAGGAAGATATGCTCAGGTTAGATGCAAATAGTATGCCATTTTATGTCAGACACTTGAGCACCCACAGATTTTTTTATCTGTGGGGGGTCCTGGAACCAATGCCCTGTGGATACTGGGAGATGGCTGTATTCAGGTAACTTGCCAAGGCCACAGAGGTGAATTTAGAACTCTCTGATTCTAAACTCACACTCTTTCTTGGGAACCACGTCTTTTCTCTCAGAAGCACAGATGTGCATGAACCCTGCAATATGATGCCAGGAATTGGTTCTATTTGCTATGGAATTCAGGAATGTAGCATTCTATGTTTTGTGAAAGGCATGGGATAGGAGACATGTGACAAAACTGTAAGGTGGACCTTTAATGGATTACTAGCCTAGACACCTTGAAAAACCACATGCCTGGGGCATGGTCTCCGAGCACAGCCATTTTTTTTCTGAAATGAACAGGTGCTGCAACCCGTTGTGCTGGAATTGTCAGCATTGGCTGTGCTCTAACAGTAATAAAGTAAGAAAAAATGTCCAAGTGCTTATTAGGCATCTGAATTTAACTTGTGCCTCCTGCTTAATTAGCATAGTAGTTTGGAATCCTCAGCTCCCAGCCTATCTGTGATCTCAGGCTGCCCCGGATAGTGGGTTTGTAGAGCCACCAGGCGGAGGGCGTTTTCCCAGCTGTCTGTACTTGGCGTGGGCTGCCTGTTTTCCCGCAAGCCTACTGCTTGCTTGATTTATCTTTATTAACGTAAAATGAATCTATAAGTACGGTGGCACTGCATGCTATTTAAGATCATTTATATCCAACTTCAGCTAACTGAAGATGGTGAGGAAAATATAAGTAAGCCTAAAGGATGTTGGAGCAGCCTAAATCGATGTTGGGAAATTTGTATATGAAGTGAAGAGTCTGTTATTCTTAGTCTGTTTACTATTGTTTAAAAATATCTCCAAAAGATTTGACTGTCTGGTGTCTCAGGCTGCACGCTGGTAAAAGTAGCAGATTAAAAGGTGTGGAAATTCTCTGGAGGCGGCCACATTGACAAGAGCTAGAAGTAGAAAATGGAACAGGCAATTACAGGAACTTCCAAAATTGGGTCAACAGGTCCCATTTAACATGACAGCAAATGGAAGAGTGCGCATCACATAGCAAACTCCAAGTGAATCTTTTGGAATAAGCAAAGCTGTAGCTGTGGATGTTTGCATCGTTGAGCTTGTCAGCAAGGTTAAATTCATTTCAGTGGCCTGTGTTTCAGAAGGATAAGGCAATGCATAATTCACTTTAAAGCTATGTCTATATTTAATATTTAACAAAATTTTCAAAAATTAGTATTTGAAAAAACAAGCTGGACTTCTGCTTCTGGGAAGAGGGTAGGCTTCTGAGAATATAAGTGAATACTCCTAGGCAGACCAGCTAGAGACCTCAGGACTTGAGGAGGAACACAGTGGTGGGGGTCCCTGGGCTTGCTTCTTGCCTCATCTGTCTCAGAGTGGGAGCAGAAGCAGCTGGTAACCCAGAACAGCCCATGGATACAGAGGAAAAAGTCCCAACAACAGCCGGCTTTCTCTAGCCAGAAGACCAGGAAAGGAGCAGTTCAGTAAGACAGGAAACTTCTCTGATCACCTCTCGACTCCAGCTGAACACCACGGAAAAAGTGTGCCCCCACTTCCACCTGTGCCGGTGAATGTCACATGGAGAGCCTAGGCTCCCCATCTTCTGAGATTGTAATGACCCACTGCAGTGGTGTCAGAGAAGGCCCAGTGGAGAGGCAGGACTTCATCACCCCAGTAGCAATGAGGTCGCACACCCCTTCCATGGTTCAGTGGAAGCCATATGGGGAGCCTGGACTTCTAGCCCTGTGTTAGTCTGTTTGCATGGCTATAAACTGGGTAATTTATAAAGAAAGAGGTTTGTATGGCTCATGGTCTGCAGGCTGTACACAAAGTATAGTGTCAGCGTCTGCTTTTGGTGAGGGCCTCAGGAAGCTTCCACTCATGGCAGAAGATGAAGGGGAGCTGGTGAGTCACATGATGAGAGAGGGAGCAGGAGGGAGAAAGAGGAGGTGCCAGGCAATTTTAAACAACCAGATTCCAAGTGAACTCATAGAGTGAGAACCCACTCATTATTGCTAGGTCAGGACCAAGCCATTCATGAGGGATCTGTCCCCATGACTCAAACACCTGCCACTAGGCCTACCTCCAACATTGGAGGGTACATTTCAACATGGGATTTGGAGGGGACAAAACGTCCAAACCGTATCACACCACCTGTCAGTAATGTGATGGTGCAGCCCCCTTCCCCATTTCTTCTGCCAGAGCATTATCAGTTTAAAGGAGTCAGCATCTCATAACAAATAACATAATATGCAAAATGTCCAGTTTTCAATAAAGAAGAATTTGTCATACCAAAAACCAGGAAAACCTCAAAGCTAATGAGAAAAGACAATCAATAGATACCGATATTGAGGTGACAAGTGTTAGAACTATCTGACAAAGATTTTAAAACAGCCATTATAAAATTGCTTCAATAACACACAAAAAAATGCTCAGTGCCATTAGGAAAATGCAAATCAAAACCACAATTAAATACCACATCACACCCACTAGGATGGCTGTAATAAAAAGACAGGTGATAAGAATGTTGGCAAGGATATGGAAAAGTTAGAACCCCCATAAATTGCTTGTGGGATTATAAAATGGTACAAAGAATTTGGAAAGCAATTTGGTGGTTCTTCAAAAAGTTAGATATAAAGTTATCATATGACTCAGTAATTTTACTCCTAGGTGTATATCCAAGAGTGTGAAAACATACATCCACACAAAAATTTGTACACAGATGTTCATAGTATTGTTCATAACATTCAAAAGTAGAAACAATACAAGTGCATACACAATATATCCTCATACAATTGAATGTTATTCAGCCATAAAAAATGAAGTATTCATTCATACTATAACATGGATGGATTTTGAAAACATTATGCTGAGTAAAAGAAGCCAGACACAGAAGGTCACATGTTGTATGATTCCGCTCAAACATGAAATGTCTAGAATAGACAAATCTATAAAGACAGAAAATAGATTAGTGGTTTCCAGGGACTGGGGAGAAAGGGAGATGAGGAGTGACTGGTGATGGGTATGGGGTTTTATATTGTGATACAAATGTTCTGGCATTAGGTAGTGGTAGTTGTTGCACAACTTTGTGAATATACTGAAAACCGCTGAATCATATACTTCAAAAGGATGAATTCTATGGTGTGTGAATTATATCTCAATAAATATACACAATGTTTCAAAAGGAAATTACAGGCACACTTGAAAAAAATGAAAGTCTCCACAAAGAAGTGGATGATATAAAGAAAAACCAAATGGACATTGTAGAACTGAAAAATATAATAAATAACTCAATGGATGGGCTCAACAGAGGAATGGAGGAGACAGGAGAAAAAATCAGTGAGTTGGAACATAGGATAATAGAAATTATCTAAACAACAGAGAGAAAATAAATTAACAGAACATCAGGAACCTGTGGGACTCTAACAAAAGATTTTTGTTGACATTCATGTCATCAGAATCCTGGAAAATGAGGAGAAAGAGGATGGACTTAAAAAGTACTCAAATAGTGGCTGAAAACTTCCTAAATTTATTCAAGATAGAAACTTTCAAGAACTTTAAGATTCAAGAAACCGAGAGAATCTGGAACAGGATAAATCCAAAGAAATCCACACCAGAACATATTCTAATCAAACTTGTGAAAACAAAAGACAAAAAATGTTGAAAGTAGCATCATAGAAATGACACCTTATCTATAGAGGAAAAACAATTAGAATGACATTGGATTTCTCAGCAGAAAGTGTGGAGAGCAGAGCAAAGTGAAACCTAGACACATTCTATTTGTACTCCATTATAATCACTTCCATCGACTCTTCCTTCCCACCATTTGGCTACAGCTTAAAATTTTAAATGATAAAACCTCTGATTATGAAAATAAAATTTAATTATTGATAAATTGGGATTAACATAGCTAAAATGCAAATCACTCATAATCCTACCACCTGGAAATTTTGTCAAGTTTTTCATGTGTTTTATATCCAGTCTTTTTATTGTACACTTTACAAAACTGGGATCATCTAAGAGACGTAGTTTTGCAGTGTACCTTTTCATTCAACTTTGGATCATGTGAGTTTTCCACTTTGTTAAATAGTCTTCAAGGACATGATTTTTCATGGTTGCATAACATTCCATACTCTGAGGGTAAAATGATTTATGTTTGGTTATTTTGGTGGTTTGCAAATTCTTGTTATTTTAAATAACACTCCCATGTCCATCATTGGTTATCAGTCTTTGGCTGTACCTCTGATTATTTCTTAGGATAGGATTTTGGGAGTAGAATTCTTGGATTGCAGAGAATAAATATTTAAAAATCTCTTTCTATACATATATTTTATATACATATTTATACATATAAAGAGATTTTAAAATATTCTCTATATACATATAAAATGAAGAGATTTAAAAATATATGAAGAATATACATTTTTCATATATTTTTAACAAATTGTTGTCCTGAAAAATTGTACTAGGTTACATGATGGGAAAAGCGTGTATGTGTATATATATGATTCTTATAAAAATATCAAATGTACTCTTCCACCAGTCAAGTCAAGAGTCTAGGTGTGTTTTCATCTCTCTTCTCTCCCCTCTCCCACACTGTTCCTGGCCCCAACTCCTTGATATTTCCCATATTATAATTTTCTGGAATATTGGTTTTAGAAAGTTCTTACTTTTTTTAATAATAAAATTACCTAGACAAATATAAGTTTACTGTTACATTGGCTGTATTCTCTCCTGAATTGCAGCCTTCAACCTTTTGCAAGGTTTTTTGTTTTATATATCCTCTAGGTATGTCTTTAACATAGCTTTGTAGATGGCAGGTCACTCTGAGGAATTAGTGGAAATGAAGTTTCTTTAAAAGAAAACAGAAAAGCCAGTTTCCTGTTTGCAGCTGGTGTATGCCATTGGCCATCCTACCTCCTGAAACTCTCAAGATTCTTTTGTAACCTTTTTTAGGTCTCCTTTGCCTCAGTCTTAGATTCATTATTATTTTGTGGGCTTAGTAAACCAAGATTTGGGAAGGTTACAGAGTCCTCTCTACCCAGGACTTGCTCTGGGTGTCTCAGAGGTGCTGGATTTAGAGCAGTGTGAGAACTTCCAGAGCCCTGTGGACACTGAGTCTGTGTGGTGCAGTCAGACCAGCCCTGATCAGTGTCACTTTTGGGACTGGTGGGCCAAGCTTGCAGGACAAATGCCCTGAGAATTCTGATGGGTCCTCTATCCTGCACCATCAGTATCCCCCCTTTCTACTCTATCATTTCCAAACAACTCATAAACATACTGTAATTGAGCCTTCCTTTCCGTTTTGTAAAAGTTTATATTTCAAAACTCATTCTTTTAATTGAAATAGAGTATCTGCAGCTGGACGCAGTGGCTCATGCCTGTAATTCCAGCACTTTGGGAGGCCGAGACAGACGGATCACGAGGTCAGGAGATCGAGACCATCCTGGCTAACACGGTGAAACCCCATCTCTACTAAAAACATAAAAAATTAGCCGGGTGTGGTGGTGGGCGCCTGTAGTCCCAACTACTCGGGAGGCTGAGGCAGGAGAATGGCGTGAACCCTGGAGGCGGAAGTTGCAGTGAGCTGAGATCGCGCCACTGCACTTCAGCCTGGGCGTCAGAGCGAGACTCCGTCTCAAAAAACAAAAACAAAACAAAACAAAAAAAGAAATAGAGTATCTGCATATGTGTAAATAATGCAAAAATTTTTTAATCAAAAGTAAATGTCCGTTTCACACCAGATACCCACTTTCTTTCCGTGAAGACAAAAAATGGTCTGTTTAAACACAGCATAAACGTGTGTCTATATGCACATGCATGCCTATATATAGTGTATCTCTGTGTATGTGTATGAGAGTGTGTGTGTGTGAATATATCCTTTCTTTAAAAACAAAACCAAAACCCCTTCCTTGGCTCTGCCACATATTTCATCCATTTCACAGTCCCCTATGCAGAAGCACTTTTTGAAAGAGTTGTCTGTGGACACTTTCTTACTTTCTCCTCATTCTACTCCAGTCAGGCTTCCATCCCATCACTCCATGGAGACTGCTCTTGTCAGCTTTACCAGAGCTTTCATTTGGCAGCTGCAGTGGTCACATCAGTTGTCATCTTATCCTTTCAGGACCTTGGCACAATGGCATTCTCCCTCCTTCTTGAAATGCTTTTTCCCATCTCTTGCCACTCCTCTGGCTTCACTGCTTCCCAGTCTCCCCCGAGCCTGACCTTTGAATGTTAGAGTGTCCCGCAGCTCAGCTGTGGACTCTTCATCCTTCGTTTTTACTTTCCGCATAAGTCTTCCCCAGGCCCTTGCTATGAAAATGATATTTCCAAAATTCTAACCTCTAGCCCTAACCATTCCACTGAGCTCCAAACTCATTAGGCTAATTGTTTAATTGATACCTGTACTTGAGTGTCTAATAGGGGTCTCAAAATTAACATTGCCAAAGTAGTTTTCCTAATTCTTTCCTCCCCAACCTGTTCCTACCTGGTCATCTGCAGTCTAGTAAATGGCAATACTGCTGACTCTGCTGCTAAGTCAACAATCCTGGCAAGTCCTGTGACCTCTTTTTTCAGAATGTCCTTGCTGTCTTTCCTCACTGCTCCTACTCTAGTCCAAGCCACTGTTCCTTCTACCTGTTCCTCTCATCTGGTCTTTATTCTGTGATTAAGAGAAATTTGAAAATGTAAATTGGATTGTGTCATTCCTTGCACAGCTTAGAATAAAATTCCGACCCATTAACACCACCAGCAGCAACGCATCTCTATTTGTCAAACCGGCCAGCCTTGTCTTGTTCACTGGCACAGCCACTGCACCTAAACACTGCCTGGCACTTGAGAGGTACGCTGAATTGTGAAGGATGGTGATTGCAGGTGTGTCTGCAGAGTTGCAAGTGACATTGGGGATAAACAAATCTGTTGCTGCTTTTTGGGCATTGCTTTGGGGACCTCAAGTGAACTGGGTCATTGTTTCAGTGAACTGGGTCAGTGTTTCAGTCTGTCTGAGCTTTAGTCATGTACAAGAAGCTTTTTTGTGTTTTTAATGCCTGGGTCTTGGGTTAGAAGAACCCTAATGCCCAAAGTCCCATCCATACCTTGTGGTGATGGCTGGCCTTTCTCGATTGCACATTTCTGAACAGCATCTCTGCGTTCCCGAGCTCAACTCTGCTCATCTTGGCAGGGTCTCCTGCTGTGCATGTATATCTGATAGTCCCATATGCTCCCTGTTTTGATGGGGCTCCCATTTTAGAAACATGCGGTTTGTGTGCGATTGCTCCCTTTAGCTGATGAGCAGCGCAGTAATTGCAATCACCCCATGGCATATGTGTGTCACTTTCCATTTTGGTAACATAGTGGAGAGAGTCTCTTGTTTTAACCCGTGTTGTCATAATGGAGTTCACACGGATGGTTGTGATTTATGATCTCTCTTGTAGCTCTTCCTGCCAGTGGCACATTTCTTTATAATTTACAAAGTTCTTTCAATAGCCTCATCGTATTTAGAGCCTCCTGAGGTAGGCAGGAGTGGTAGCAGGTGCCCCATTCAACACAAGGGGAAACTGCGTGGAAACAAGTGGCCTCTAAGTCACTTGTTTAAGTTCCATCGTTTGTAATCAGTGGGCCTAGATCTTGAATCTCAGTGTTTGGATTCTAAAGGGGGCTTTCTGGCATTTCTCATTCCTGTCTACACGGTTTTAGGTGTGCAGTGATTCCTTTAATAGGTTGTAACACTGGTTATGAGAGAGAACTGCCTGGAAGCCTCTTTGTATTGAATGTTAACAATTCAGAAATGTGTGCCTGAGCGATTGGTTGTATTAGAGCTCTTCAGAGAAAGAATCATGGAGCAAATAGAATGTATACGCTATATATGTATATATGCATAACATACACATATATACATATATGTGTGTGTGTGTATATATATGATAAGAGAGGTTTATTTTAAGGAATTGGCTCATCAACTGTAGGAACTAGCAAGTTCAAAACCTGCAGGGCAGGCAAGCAGGTCAGCGACCCAGGAAGGGCTGATATTGCAGCTCAAGTCCCAAGTCAGTCTGGAAGCAGAGTTCCTTCTTCCTCTGAGGACCTCAATCTTTTTCTCTGAAGGCAGTCAACTGATTGGATGTGGCTCACCCACATTATGGAGCATAATCAGCTTTTCTCAAACTCTACTGATTTGAATGTTAATCACATCTAAAAAAATACCTTTACAGCAACATCTAGATGGATTTGCCTAAACAACTGGGCACCATGGCCTAGCCAAGCTGATGTATAAAAATTAACCATCACACTGGCTAACTAAACAGTGCTCAAAGTGGCATCTTTACAAAGAGATTTCTGGAATATCTGGTAAAAATGAAATGTTTATATTTTCCCTACCATTGTTAACCAAATAATAATAGTGAAGTAAAGTAATAATGAAAAGCTAGAGCCTTTAATCACGGGGTTATTTTATGATACCCTCCAAATAATACTTAGCAAATTAAAGATATGACCTCCCCCTCTTTTGCATTAGCACCAACATTGCAAAAAAAAAAAAAAAAAAAAAAAGATTAATTCCTAGGAAATTCTATAGCAGCTTGCAAGAATAGATTCTAATTATCACAGCCTTTTATTTTAGAGACTTGTTTAAAGATATTCAGTTTATTTGCACATTCTTTGCTTTGGAAATACTTAGATTTTGCACAAGTTCTTATTAGATAATTTTCTATTCATGTTTATGCCTAATTCAAGAATTGGCTATCGGCTGGGTGCAATGGGTCACACCTCTAATCCAAGCACGTTGTGGGGGCTGAGGTGGGAGGATGGCTTGAGCCCAGGAGTACAAGACCAGTATGGGCAACATAGTGAGAACCTTCTCTACAAAAAATTAAAAAGCAATTAGCTGGGCATAGTGGTACATGTCTGCAGTCCCAGCTACTTAGGAGGCTGAGGCAGGAGGATGGCTTGAGCCTAGGAGGTCCATGCTGCAGTGAGCTGTGATGGTGTTACTGTACTTGAGCCTGGGAGACAAAGTAAGACCCTGTCTCAAAAAAAAAAAAAAAAAGAACTGATTATTATTTTTTGAACATTTCTCAAACTGGGAAGGTTTAGCGTTGCAAACCTGGGCTTATACTCCATGAAAATAATACCCATTTTGAAATATTAAGGAAGTTTACAATTGTACAGTGTTTCTTGATTTGAGGGATAATCTTCCTCAGAGGAAATTTGTACAAGCTGAATTTATTGAGAATAGTAGCAAATTTTCCCTTGATTAAGTATGGTAAACGTGAGTATATCCTGACCACTGTTACCACGATCTGGCAGTAATAGTACTGCGATAGCAATTTCATACACTGGACATCATTAACTACCTCATGAAACTGCCTACAAGACTTACCAGGCACTATACTTGCAATGTGTGAGTAAGTTCAAATAAGTTCTTGCCACCTTAATTCCAGCAGGGGGAGGAGTCATATGGAATGGTCAGTAGCATCACTGAAGATGAGTATTATACAAACTAAATTTAACTTCTTTTGCTTTGAACATGTAGCACACCCTGGGCCTGACTACTATATTAATATTCCTTGTGCACCATTTTACTATTTATATTGCGGGGGGGAGAGGCATTTCTGAAATGATCTACTCATCAGGAACTTTCCAGGAAGGTTAAAATTAACAAAGTGTAATTATAATTTACTGCATATTGGACTTACAGTGTGTCTTCTACCCCACCTATATCCCTGTAGTCTTGCCAGTAAGAAGAAATAAAAAAGCTCTGGTCTGTTAAGAGACTCTTGATTTACCCAACAGAGGACGTGCTGTAGGAACTAAAGCATCTGTGCCGTTATTGTCATCATCATTGTCATGAAAAAGCTTCTATCAAGTTGTTGGAGGCCATTCTGAATGTTATTCACCAAAAGTACTGTCTGCTTGGCTCATAGCATTAGACACTGGTGTCAGTGGAGGCAGGATCTTGATTTAGAGCTCCGTGGCCCTTCTCATTTCCCCCTTCTCAAGTCAGCCACCTCACACACACATGCCCTTGTTACCCAGATGACATGATCTGTGCAAAAATTCATCATCCCTGGAAGAAGTAGCCCAGCATATGTTCCAGGAGCCATGAGTCTGTGTATGTAGAGAGAGCCATTTGTTTCATAGGGAGTATATGGCTGTAGTTCCTGTGTGTTATAAATATCACATAAAAACATGTATGAACGTGAAAATGTTGGAGATGTGGACAGAACTACACCCTGTTATTATTTCAATAGCATTTATTTTTATAGTTCTTTAAATATTGTTTACACAATTGAAACATGCAATAGATAAAAATTATTCATGATGTCACCATTCAGAGATATACCTGCTAACATTAGACTGCAATACCTTCCAGTCTCTCCAATTTGCCTTTTGCTGCATGACTGTATAGAAAGTATCTGCAGTAGTGATTCTGATTTTCTGAGGTATCATTGTGTCTCATTTTTTTCATAAAAGTTAGTTTTAAAAATTTATTTTTAACGTTTGCATTTTTAAAATTATTTGGATGAACCAAAACATATTTCATACTGTGAGGCTGGCCAAAGTACAAAATAAAGGCCCCCACATATCATATGCTTAGGTATTTAAAGGTATACATTGAGTTAACAAAGTGTTAAATAAAATGTATTCTGTTTCCCTACCTTGGCAAATATGTCATTGCAATGGCAAAATTTTTAAAAAGTGTAGTTATGATTTTTATATCAGTGAATGTCAGAAAAATGTCAAATGATTGAATTTATTATTTTGCACTATTATTAAATGCAGAAAATGGGCCAGTTTTGTAATTAAATCTTGATTTAATAAGGAATCTAAAGTTCCTGGGATTTCAACTTAACAGGTTAGAACTCGGACTGGATGAGATACTTTTCATGTTCAATTTTAGTGTTTTGCTCAGTAATTCAATCTTCATTAAATAAAAAAATTTTCATGTCCTATTTATGAATTTTATATGACTCGTGCCTTACAGAGCCTGCTCACTAAAAATTTTAAGCAGATTGCTTCTTTGAAGATTTTTAACTTTTTAAACTTTGTCTTTTCTGAATTCTACTTTCATAATTTCTGTTTCTAAAACATTCTTCACTTGTACTCATTATCATGTAAAGGATTAAAAAGTAGTGAAATTTTATTCAAAGTATATTAAAAATGTAAATAAAAGTAAATGTGAAGTTTAAAATATTAAAAATTTTCTCTTCAAAATTATTCAAAAATTATACAGTAAAACTAAAAGGCAAAATATAGACTACAACTGATGATATCAAAATTTTAAATAAAGTTGTTTTTATAAAGCTGAAATTTTTTTGTATAATTTTGTTAATTTTTTATTTAGAGATGGGATCTTGCTCTGTTGGCCAGGCTAGAGTGCAGTGGCATGATCATGGCACACTGCATCCTTGAACTTCTGGGCTCAGGTAATCCTTCCACCTTAGCCTCCCAAATAGCTGGGACCACAGGTGCAAGCTACCATGCCTGGCTAATTTTTGTATTTTTTGTAGAGACATGGTCGAACTGTGTTGCCCAAGCTGGTTGCAAACTATTTTTTTAATTGACAAAGAATAATTATATATATTCATGGGATATACAGTAGTGTCTCAACATATACAGTGTATACTGATCAGATCATCAGGGTAATTGGCAAATCCATCATCTCAAACATTTATCATTTTTGTGTTGGAAACGTTCAGTATCTTCCTTCTAGTTATTTGAAACCATGAAATATATTATGATGATGATTATTATTTTTGAGATGAAGTTTTGCTCTATTTATTTTATTTATTTATTTATTTTTTGAGACAGAGTCTCGCTCTGTCGCCCAGGCTGGAGTGCAGTGGCGCGATCTTGACTCACTGCCACATCCACCTCCCGGGTTCAAGCCATTCTCCTGCCTCAGCCTCCCGAATAGCTGGGATTACAGGTGCGTGCAGCACCACGCCCAGCTAATTTTTGTATTTTTAGTAGAAATGGGGTTCCACTATGTTGGCCAGGATGGTCTTGATCTCTTGACCTCATGACCTACCCACCTCGGTCTCCCAAAGTGCTGGGACTACAGGCGTGAGCCACGGCACCCGGCTGAAGTTTTGCTCTTTTTGCCCAGGCTGGAGTGCAATGGCACAGTCTTAGCTCACTGCAACCTCTGCCTCCTGGGTTCAAGCGATTCTCCTGCCTCAGCCTCCTAAGTAGCTGGGATTATAGGCGCCTGCCAGCATGCCTGGCTAATTTTTGTAATTTTAGTAGAGACAGGGTTTCACCATGTTGCCAGGCTGGTCTTGAATGCCTGTCCTCAGGTGATTCGCCTGCCTTGGCCTCCCAAAGTGCGGGGATTACAGGTGTGAACCACCGCACCCGGCCAAAACCGTGTAATATGTTATTGTTAACTATAGCCATCCTACAGTGATAAAGAACACTAGAAGTTTAATAGTTAGAAAATTCAGTTTTATTTTTATGAAAATGATTTTTAAAATAATTCCAGTAATACCATTGTCTATTTGTCAATGTAAAGTCAGTGTTATGCTTCATGCATGCTTTGTCTAGATCTTTATATATACAAATGTAGAATAATATAAATTTTTTATATTGTAAAACATTCCTCAGACACCATTGGAACTTGTGAATAATGAATGTGAGCATCTCTAGAATAGGGGTTGGCAACCTATGGCCCATAGACCACATCTGTCCTACCACCTGTATTTGTGAATAAAATCTCACTGGAACACAACCACCATCGTTCATTCATGCGTTGTCTCTGTCTTCACACTGTAACAGCAGTTTAGTTACAACAGGGACTGTGTGGCCTGCAAAGCCTGAAGTATTTGCTCTATGGCTGTTTGTAGAAAAAGTTTGCATCCTTCTGCTCTGGAACCATAAATTAGAACAGGAAGAAAAGTAAGAAAATGAAGGCTTGACCTTACTGTGAAACAATATCTTTTATGCAAGAAATGCTTACATTTGTGCTCTCTGAGAAGAAGGATTTGAAAACTTAGTCTTCCCGGCCCTCAGATGCCATATTCCCCTCCATCCCCCTCCATAGTGGCAGCAGCACAGCCTGCAAACCTATACAGTGTTCCTGTCATATCAGGGCCATGGGGCAAGGGCTGTATAAATGTGTTTCTCCAGAGCATGCACATTGTCAGTGACCAGAGGAGACGCCGCACTCAGGGTTATAGGGTCCACCGTGCTCATGCTGAGGGCAGGATCCAGTGTGACAGAGGCATCCACGTGGTATTTTATCCTGTAGATTTGTCATTTGCAAGAGCAGCTAATGCAAACAGGTGTAAAAGCAGTACTCGATAGTTATTAAATCGCCTGTGTTTTATTCTAAATGTTGCTCACAAATCAGTATTATATGCTCTTCATCCCTGGAACACACATTGAAAAATTGTGCCAGAAAGTAGAGATTGGTGTTGGATTTGGGATTTTTCAAATACTATGGGAAAGCTTCTTCATTTCAGTCACTTGAAAACATTTTAAAAATATCTGGATTTAGAGTATTTTAAAAAATAATCATAATATCCTGACTCATTACTGGTAGTGTTGTTCCCTTGATATTGGTGACTTAAAGCCAGCTATATGGTTGGGGGCCACTGAAACACAGCAAAATGAGCTGTTTCACAAGGAAAACAAATGGTGTGATTTTGATATGGAACTCCATGGTCTGGTGAGCCAAGTACCTAGGATATGTCCGAAGGAATCCTCAGGCTCTCATTTTGAGAAATAATCTGAGTACCTGTTCTCTCAAGCTGAAAAAGAAATTGTAATGAAGAATTCAAGTTAATAGGTGAGAGAAATACTATACCCATTAGGACTTCAACAGTAAGAGCTATATAAAAATGGAATGGGCCACAGTGAACAAATATGGAAATAGCAGTCCCATTTATGGATTTTATTTGCATTATATAATGGGGTGCAGACATTACATTCATTGCTATTACCACTAATAACAGCACCACCTTACGTTTTCATAATGCTTTCTATTTTACACAGGGCTTCCCACACACTTGAGCTCGTTTACTTCTCATATAAACATGTGAGAAAGTGTAGACAAAGAAACTGAGTTTCAAAATGGCGACAGCACTTACCCAAGGTCAGAAAGCTTCCATGTGGCCAAAACAGGACACAAATTGAGATATTCTTATCCCATTTTTCATGTTTTCTGCCATGCCAAAGCTTGCCTTGTAAATAAAGTAACCGATGCAATTCATGTGCTGCATGCAAACAGCCATGCTGGACAATTCATGGTAACACTGATTTAAAGTGCTAATAGCCAAGGGTGAAAACAAACATATGATTTATGGCTTTAGTATTAATGAGAACTTTCAAATTTCACAAGATATAGATGGCATTGAGTCTGGGGGTGTTAAAACTCTGCACGCAGAACAACTATTGAGGAGAAAGAAATATTTTGCGTAGATCAAAGCCATTTTGAATACTTCTCAGCATCTTAGATCTGCACAAATAAAGCTGTATTTGGAAGGTGAGGAGGGTGGCAGGTTCCACACCCTGGGTGGGGGAAGATGCAGCCCTTGGCATCACAGCAGTCACAGGTACAATAACAAATGGCTTCTCTGATAAGTGACTCTCCGGTTCTTCCAGGACACTTGACTGCAGAAAACAGTCGGCATTATTAACCTAAGAAATAATTGGTCCCCACAATGTCCTTCTGCACCGTGTTCGCAGGTGGCCCTGTGAGGAGTCAGCTAAAATCATGCCTGCTCAGCACCAGGCAGCATTCTCAATCACCAAAGCTTCAGAATAAACAGTATGCATTTGGACCTAGGACCTTTTAATGTTCAGAAACCCAAAACAATCTTAGTTTCTCAAAGGGTCAAATTGTAAATAATACTGAAAGCACAGCCACTTAGGTTAGTTTTACCCTTTGGCCCAAGGTACAGTAAAACCTAAATACTAATGTCGCAGCCCCGAGTTCTGAGAGCTGCAGGGTGTTCGAGAATGACTTTCCCATTCTTCAAAGCTCAGTTCCTGTCTTATGGGAGAAAGTGTACCTTGAAAAGGTAATTCTTTAAAAATTACTTACAATTTTTGTTTTGTGAATTATTTAAACACAAAAACACAGAAAATAATTCACCTTTATGTACATCCACTTCTAAGAGATGCTGATTTTTTTGCATTTGCTGCAGACTTTTTGAGAGAAGTGTTCAGGCAGAGATAGTTAAGCCCCTATCTAAATTCTTTCCCTGTGCCCCTTCCCCCAATAAAACTGCTAGTCTGAGTAGATATGAACATTTCCTTGCATGATTTTATCCTCTTATTATATATGTATATATCAAAAAATATATATAGTTCTATTTTGTATGTTTACAGGGGACATACACTCTGTATGTAGCTTGCTTTTTTAGAAAAAAATCCCTAGCATTATTTTTTGAGATTAAAATAGATTTTATTTATTAACTGCTGTAAATTTATTAACCTGCTCTATGATATGAATAGGAAGTTGGATGTAAAATTTAGTTTTTCCTGTCTGCTGTTGATAGACACTGAAATTATTTAAAATTTTTCACTCTTAGCAAGAGTAATGAAACAACACTTCTGACAGGTAACTCCATGGACATGAGAGGTATCCTATAGGCTGTCTTGAAAACTGTCATTATTGCATATTATAAGGGTAAGTTTTGTTTAGTTAAACTTTTTTCCATTAGATGTTTATATATGCAGGTGCACTGGGCTGTGATGTAAAATATATTTCTGAGGGTCATAGTGAAAAACTGGAAGCTGCCTCACTAGGGCATGTACCTAAGACCTACTGTTGGGTCACAGGATATATGCATCTTCGGCTATCCTGAATGTTGCCAAACTGCTTTTGAAAGTGACTGCATCTTATTTGCAGGGCTCCCTCCTATTTTACCACATTTTAGCACTAGGCTTTTGTGACAAGGGTTTCTAACTGTAATCATAGTTTGCTTTTCCCTATTGCTGGTGAGGCTAAGAACAAGTCAGTTCTAAGTGTTAGAAATCCATTTATTTGAAGGTTTACATTTTGTAATTTTATCACCGTATTGGATAGTCACAAGAAAAATAAAGCATGTGGAAAGGAGAGGCTGGGATCTTTCTAGGTTGATTGGAAGAAGGCAGGCGAGAAATAGCTAATATTTTGATACCTGATGTTACAGACTTCAGCCTTAGAAAACGACTAGAATTCGTGGTGCTCTCTGCTGTTGGGTATGTGATGTGTTGCACTTAGGGCAGAGGGTGAAAATGTAGGTGCCTTCAGCAGCCTGTGTTTTTATGTAAGTGAGTAAAGCGTGCTGGGTGTAACATGTTTGCACATTTAATGCATGGAACAGTTCTTCTTCAGACATATATTCTCTCTCCCAATTTTCTTGTTATACTGCCCTCTTTGTCTTTTATTTTCTGTCTTTGATGCTTGTTTGGACGCAGAGAGCTAACTGGACGGTGAGTAGTTTCTTATGGTAAGTTTCCGTGGTGGGCTCTGCAGGGACAGCTGCAACTCTGCTCTAGGGGAGTTTTGTTTTGTGGGAATTAGAATCCAATGTTGCTAGATATTTTTATGCGTTTTCCAAGAGAAAGTGGAAATATTTTTAAAAATTAATTTAATCTTGTGAAGTCTCTTGATTTAGTTTGTAAAATACTGAGCCACGTTTTTAAAAACACAGTTTGGGCCAAACAAACTGTATCTGAATTTAGACTGTGAGCCACTGATTTGAAATTTCTATGTTAAGGGAACAGAACTGTGAAATGGCTAAGTTTTTAGAAATCATGAACACCAATGTTGATTCCTTGTGACCTAATTTGTCATTTTGCTTGTTTCCTCCTGGGTGTGTAAATAAGTGCTGAAGGAGCTGTGAAATTCTGAATAATACTCATTTGTCTTTGCTCCTCAGCACTTAATACAAGGCTTGTTATATAATAGGTTCATAATAAATGTTTGTCCAATCAATGCATAAATGAATGATGAAAACATACAGCTCCTGTTCCTTTAGAATTGAAAATCTGAGTTAAAAAACATACTTGCTGTTTACCAGTTTTGTGTTATTTTCTCGGGGCTAATAGTAAGAGGAAATTTCTGCTGTGCAAGGCTTTTCCACATGTCAAACCCTGACAGTTTTACTGTTCACCAAAATGCCACATAGCTAATTCATGATTTATAAAGAAAGCTCAGCACATTAATAGATTAGATAGTCAGTAGAATGAATAATAAATGGCAAAGCTATGTATACAAAGAAAATATGCATAGCTCTTGGAAAATCATATAATGAGGGTTGGTCCATCTGGAGCCTTTTCTTCCTAGGGGAAATGTAAGGATCGAGTGATAATCCTTCAGTTATAAAAGAAGAAAATGAAGTTCCATATGGGTATTTGATCAAGCCCAGGAAATTGCAGTGCTGAGGAAATTCTAGAACAATTAAGGCTCTTCCGCACTTAACCCAGTAGGCAGCCCGATTGGATCCATGGCAGCAGAATGCTATTGAAAATGTTAGTGTGGAGTAGGTAGGAATTTGATCATGATCCTTTCCATCCCTAGCAGCCAGAGCCATCAAAGTCTTATTTTAAGTCTCTTGATTCTAAAAATCACTTCAGAGCTGTCCTTAGTTCTCCCTGCTTCCCGACTTGCTTCTGCCTGGCCTGGGCCACAGAAACGCGGCATGGTCAGTGGGGTCTTTGCCCGGCCCTGAAGTCCTGTTAGAGTTCTCCTGGTCCTGGCTCTGACTCTCCACAGTGGCTTCTTCGGCAGTTTACTCACTGGGTGTTTCCAATCTCGCCTGCGGCAGCATCGCCCTCCCCTGCAGCCCCCTGCCTTCAGCACTGTAGGAAAACCCATCAGAAGACCACCTCGACAGTGTGGTCAGTCAACAAAATGTCTTTTCTCAATCCTTCCTCTCCTTCTGGACATAATAACATCTGTTGAGTGCATTCCATTTGCCAGACACTGTTGCAAATATTTGATGCATTTTATCTCATTTAATCTTTGCCAGAAACCATGAGGACAATATTATTTTTATCCCTAATTTTTGTGATGAGGAAACTGAGGCACAGGAACATGTTGATTATCTTTGCCTTTTTGAAACTCAGCTTATTTTTTGCTTTCCATACCAGTTCATTTCAGTGAACATTTATGACCTGCTGTATTTCCGTTATAAAGATGAGCAATACAGGATTCCTTCCCTCTTGGAGCGTACAGTGGAGGAGATGAAAAATTCCACTGTGACAAGCAAGGGAGGACCGAGGTGGGCACAGGCAGCAATGAAAGGTCATTGTCCATTCTGAGGGATAGAGACCACTTCCTGAGGGAGGTGGTGGCAGAGCTGCCTTGGAGGCAAAAATATAAAAAATAGGCAGGTGCGGTGGTGCACATTTGTAGTCCCAGTTACTCAGGAGGCTGAGGTGAGAGGATTGATTGAGCTTGGGAGGTCGAGGCAGCAGTGAGCCATGATTGCACCACTGCACTCCAGTTTAGATGACAGAATGAGACCTTGTCTCAAAAAAAAAAAAAAAAAAAAGAAGAAAAAAAGAATTAGATGAAATAAGATGGGAGGGTGTTCCAGGAAGAAGGCACAGCATGAGCTGAGGCAGAGAGGTATGAAGCAGCCTAATGTTGTATGAGAACTGCAAACGGTTTGATATTACTAAATTAATGTGATGGCAATGGGTGGAACATTGTAGGAGGCATGTATAATGTGCTAATGAGCCTGGCTTTCATCGAGTAAGTAGTAGTGGCTGTTTTATTTTAAGCTTGGAACAGGTGTGGACTGGAATATAATTCAGTAGACTGCAATGCATTTTGGAGGATGAATGGAGGGGAAGGTAAGAATCAAGGGAGATCAATTATGTGGCTGTTGTGATAGTCCAGGGAGGGATGAGGAGCTACAGAATAAAGCCATTTGGAAGTACAGTAGGAGGAGACGAGAGAGTGGATATGAGAAACATTTAGAAGTTAAAATAAGTAGGACTTTTTTGTAACAGTGATTGGCAATATCTAAATGGGCTGTGGTGAGGGAATGATTATATTATATGTATACTAGGGTGCATGATCAGCTGTTAGGAAGCATCAGGCAGCTTTATGTAAATGGCATGGATGAATTTGAAACATTGGAAGTGAATGGGAGGAATAAGATACAAAATAATCTGCATGCTATGCTAATCATGACTGTACAAAACAAATTTGCATAGACTAACTCTGGAAGGATGTGTGAGTTATCTCTGCAGAGGACAATTAGGTGGTTGGGGGAAGGGATAGAGAGAAGGGGCTTAGGTTTTATGATATACCCTTCCCCACTTTGAGTTTGATGCCATGGGAATATATGACCTCTTTTTATCAAATCTCTGCTTGTGAACTGGATATGGGGAGTGAAGGAGAGGAATTAGTTGTACATAACCCTGGGTTCACAAATGCAGGTGAGGGAGTAGGTTTATCTGGTGGGGTCATTGCCGGGGAGAGGGGATGATGAGTCAGTTGTAGATACGTTTTTCACAGTGAATTTAGGTATGATTGATGAATCGCATCCTGGTGTCTCTTTTTCATTTAAAATTATTAAAAGCATTATTTTAAGGTATTTCAACCCAACTGGCCTTTATTTAGACCAATTTTAAGAGAGTAGGAATTTTAGCTTAGGAGAAGGAATAGGAAATCTTTTCAATGACCAGAACTCAGCAGTTATAATCAGCTGCTAATAGGTTCAAATGACTTTGGGAAATAAACTGGGAAACTTACTACCTTTTATATTTTTATGGGAGAATATTTTCTCAATTCCCAACAACTTCCTCCTAAACTTTCTGTAATATAACCTACGAGGTAATTGGTTTTCTTATGTGCTTCTTATTAAGCAATTATCCGACAAAATAGAGTTTTGTAACACACATTTATAGGCTGTTAGTAGCTTCATATGTGCATCAATCATCATAATGTTACTTTGCTATGTTATCAGGTGGAGATGAAAGCCTTTATGAGAATCAAAATAATAAATTTAAAAACTTTCCCTTCACTGGGGTGAAGACAGAAAAAAATATTATTAAAAAGCCAGCACTCTACTAATTTGGTTTTCAGCTGGTGGAGTCCAGGATTTATTCATTTATTTTTAATAGGAAATTCAAGTCTTAACTCACCTAGAAAATCATCATCTTTGCCTGTTTAATGTTTTCAGTTTTGAAATACTAATTTACTAACCTAACCTCTCTCAGCATCACACTTTTTGCCAGCTGTAATACATTTACTGTCTCTTTCCCAGACTACCACAGCCCCCTGCAAGAGATTTGTAGCCATGCCATGGTCACAAAGATAGAAAAATGACTTATAATTACAGTACTGCACAAAGTACATGACATTGGTCTTTGAGATAGAATTTATCTGCCAAATTAAAGAACTGTATTTTTTTCTGCTACATTTACCTTGCCACATGTGTTCTTTCTTTCTTTAACCACTTTTATTGCACTTGACATTCATTAGAATATATTAAGAATATAGAAAGTTAAGTGAAATAGGCAAGTGTCTCAGCTACCTAGTGGTGAAAAATTTCCCCCTAGATTTAAGATCTTCTTACGTCAAAAGGATTTTTCTAGTTCTACAAAACAGTTCAATGCAATAGACTAAGACTTGACCCTTCACTTTGTAGAGACAGTTTTGATTAGCGAATAGGATAGAATATCCAGAGAAGCAGTCAGGAATGCAAACTTTGACTATTGGATTAAGCAACATAAAACAAAGGGCATAAACAACATCATTTGCAGGAAGAAGAATGAGAAGGGGGATATCATTTATACACTGGTTTCCATTTTAAGATGTAGAAATAATATACCTTTCCTTATGTAAATTCTTACAGTGTTCTTGTCTGCTTAGCAGGCCATCTTTGTTATATTAGAACTCAAACGAGATAGTGATCTCTAATTCATTGGAAATTACTGTGATGTGATGGTTGTGATTATAGTTTGTTTTAAAAAACAGATTTAGATGTATTGCAGGTATGTATGTCTTGTAGAGTGTAATTCCTCATGATAACATCCATTTGTTGTAAGACAGCAGCACATCTGTGGGCCCCAGTGACCTAACAGGCTGCATTCATGGCTCTGGCCTTGTGACGATGGGTCAGTGGACTCTACACTATCTGCCCAGGTCTTGCCAGTGGTGCTATCAAAGGCTGTTAGTCTCTGACAGCCAAGATTGGTGGAGTACAACCAGCCAGAGAGGCTCTTTCCTGGGATCTACCACTCCATTTCACTCAATATGACCTTCCTAAAATGACTGTCTTTGCATAGGGTTGTGGAAAGCAGCCCCGTGGACCATTCAGAAGAGAGGCAAGTCCCCTCCTACACTCCCCAGAGGCATCTGTAACCTCTGCAGTCAGACATTGCAAAGAGTTCCAGTGAACATTTTAGGATAACTACCAGATTCCAAGTGGTTTCCTTCAGGAGCTGAAGTTTGGAAGAAAGCTTGATTGAGAGAAACTTGTTTTAAGTAGGTAGCGTGACCAGCCACAGTTGAGGACTTAAACAAAACTCTTTGTTAGGTACTCTGTGTTGAGAGGTCTGACTTCCATGGCCAAATTGTTATTGATTTCTATTTATGCTTGTAAATTCTACCAGAATGCTGCCTAATTAGAGCTGCTGTATTATTTTTCAAAAATCATTGTTATAAACAAAAATTATTGAAAATTAACAATGCCTTTTCATCCTGAAAACCATTTTCAGGCCCTTTCCATTTTTAAGAATAAAATTATGAAAATTAAAGAATATACTGGATTTCTTTAAGGTGTAGAAATCCAGTATATACTTTTCTCTTGCTTTTCTCATCCAAAAACAACCCTTTGTTTTTTTTCTAAAAAGATTTAGTTCTATTATCTTGAGGAAAAGATTTAGAAATAACAAGTTTGAAATTAATAGAAGAGTTTAATGGTAAAACATGTAGTCACCATTAGTTTAGGCTTTTGTTGCTATCTTGGAGTCAGTTCCATGAGGTCTGAAGTGATTCCCAGGTTCAAAATGGAAAGGGAATCTGGGAGAGTAAGAGGCCCTGATGAGAGTCTGAGTTTAGTGCCTCAGAAGATGCCCAGTTTCCCAAAATACACTGCAGCATATCTTAACGTTAGCATTAAATGTTAAATGCTAACATTTAATGTACACATTGAAATGATATTACGATAATGTTTTAAAATTTGGAGCAACCTTTCTTGGGGAGGGGGACTTTAAAATGATTCAAGTTATCAAGAACCAGTGCTCCCTTAAAAGAAGTAAACATAACACCCAGAAGAGAATTAGGGAGGTACTCTCTTGCTTTTGGGATGACATGTTTAAATTTAAAGCAAATCATCAGAAGGAACTTTCTCATGCTTAGGCCAACTACATGACACGTTTTGAAAAGGAATAATTAGATGATGAATTTTGAAAAGGAAGTCACTTTCCTGATATTTGAGGGCTTTTGAATACATTCATTGTTTAAAAGGTAAATGTATTGATTTTGTGAATATCGAAAATAAATTGATTACAATAGAGTCCATGCATTAAACTTGGCAGTTCTTTTCCCAAGAATGTTTCCCCCTAGTTTTTCTTTTTAATTAATTGTTTTTGAATAGGTAATACATTTGTTTACATTGTTAAAAAAGTTAAGAGAGACATTAGAAGGTATGCTTTGAGAAGTTTTACTGCCAACCCTGTTTTCGTTTGCCTCATCCCACCCTTCTGCCCCACAGGCCAACATGCTAGTTTCTGTGTATTTTCCCAGGATCTTTGGAGGCAGTTCTTTTTGCAAATATATATTGTGCTTCTCCCTACTCCCCTTTTTACATAAAAATAGCTTAGTATATATGTTGTCCTTTGTTTTCCTCACTTAAGGGTACATCCTAGAGCGGTTTCCATTATCAGAAAACAGGGAGCTGCTTCTTTTAGCTCACGGGGACGGCTACTTGGATTGTTTCCAATGTTTTTCTTGTACAAACACTGCTGTGATATTTTATATGCATGTGTAGGTATATCTGTAGGATAAAATCTCACAAATGAGATTGTTGGATCAATATTTGTAATTTTGATAGATGTTGTCAGGTTATTCCTCAGTGTTTTTGTCGTTGTTGTTTGTTTGTTTGTTTTTTAGAATAGAATTTTGCTTTCTCACCAGGAATGTTTGAAGGAAACTATTTTCCTGTGGCAAGCATGACCATGTAATTTTTTTGTCTGAACCGTGACACTTCTGAGAGGGAAAAGTGGCTTATTAATAACCACACTAGGGCAACAGGCATAAGCCGGGACTTTGCCAGGTAATCTGGGACGTGTCTTGACTTAATGTTAGCTTTGCTGACAGAATATGCCATAAGACTTTCCGATTTTTCTCAGGAGACCTTGAATGGAATTAAAATTCAAAAGTAATCCTTTAATGAGGCCAGCCTTTAAAAGTGAAGCCACTGATGATTGCACAACAGTATGAATGTATGTAGTGCCATGGAACTGTACACTTCAATGTGATTAAAATGGTAAATTTCATTATGTATATTTTACCACAATATAAAGCATAAAAGTTAAATATACTACTAATATATGAACCCACATGGATTAATCTCAAACAAATTAGATAAAATGAGAAAAAGGAAAAAGACAGTCTCAAATGCTACATATTGTATGATTTTATTCATAAAGATATTCTGGAAAAGGTAAAACTATAGAAACAGCAAACGTGTAGGTAGTTTCCAGGGGCTGAGGGCATAGGGAGGGTTGACTACAAAGGAGCTGGAGGAAATTTTGGAGGGTGATGGGACTGTTCTATATCCTGATTATGGTAGTAGTTACAGGATTTTGTGTGTTTTTCAGAACTCATAGAACTATACACTTAAAGGAGTACATTTCGCTGTATGTAAATTATAGCTTAATAAAAGAGAAAAGAAAAAAGTGATGGAAAAAAGTAGAGTTCCCAGTATTGTTTCCCTTGAGCTCTGGGAAAGATGTCTTGCCTGGTCTGGCTTCTCTTCTGGGCAAGGGCAGCATGAGCTGAGTGGCGCTTGCCAATGGGCCTCCTGCCCAGTGACCCCTGTGCCACTTGCACTTTTCTAGCTGTCATCGGTGGCCCTGCCGCTTCAGGAAACTGTGGTACTCTAAGGCTTCATCTGGCCTGTTTTAGGGATCTTGCAGATGCTAAGGTCAGGGGTTCAGGATGAGTGCGGCCCACCATTGTGTCACCTCGAGGCTCAAGTGGGTATGAGCGTATCTGGTTCCGTTTCACCTGGAGGGAATGGGGAAGCCTGATAATTGCTTCCCAGTGCCCCAGCCTTTCTTGAATGCCCTAGGGATTCGCCCTTGTTTCTTCATGGCATAGGGAAAGGATTCTTACGTGGTGAATCAATCTTGGCTGTGACAGAGGATGCCAGTTAATGGCCAATGTAAATGTCTGCTGCATCTGGACCAAGTAAAAAGAATGTTTAGATGGGCAAGAACAGAAGGTTCCACAGGTAAGTAGGGTGCAGGGTCAGGAAGACAGTGAAGACAGATGGAAAAAGGCACATTCTCTGGGTCCAGGATGGGAGGTGGATGCGAAAGTCAGCAGAGGTCAAGAGTCAAAATCAGAAGAATGCTCAACATCACTAGTCATTAGGGAAATGCAAATCAAAGCACAGTGAGCTACTACTTCACACCTATGAGGATGGTTATTATTTAAAAAAAAAGAAAATAGCAAGTGTTGATGAGGATGTGGAGAAATGGAAACAGTTGTGCACCATTGGTAGGAATGTAAAATGCTGCTGCTGCTGCTGCTGTGGAAAACAGTATGGTGGTTCCTCAAAAAATCAAACATAGAATTATCATCTGATCCTGCAATCTCACTTCTGGGTTTATATCCAAAAGCAGTGAAAGCAGGGACCGAAACAGGTATTTGTAGACCTCTGTTCACAGCAGCATTATTCACAATGTACAAGAGATAGAAGCAACTTAACTGCCCACTGACACTTGGATGAATGGATAAACAAAATGAGGTCTGTACATAACAATGGAATATTATTCAGCCTTGGGAAGGAAATTCTGACACATGGTACAACATGGATGAACCTTGAGCATATTAGCGTATTATGTTAAAGGAAATAAGCCAGTCATAAAAAGACAAATACTATGTGATTCCATTCAGATGAGGCACCTAGGGTGGTGAAATTCATAGACAAAAAGTAGAAGGGTGGTTGCCAGGGGTTGGGGATAGCAACATGGGGGAATTGTTTAATAGGTATAGAGTTTTAATTTTGCAAGGTGAAAAGAGTTCTGGAGATGGATGGTGGTGATGGTTGCAGAACAGTGTACTTACTGCCACTGAACTAGTGAATACATTTTAAAATGATTAAAATGGCAAATTTAATGTTATGGATATCTTACCATAAAACCATAATCTTAAGACAAATTCAAGGGGAGTGAGCTAAAGCCAGCGGGTTTTTTACCTGCAAATCCGAGGCAGGGTGGCTGTCATCTCCTTCAGGTGGGTGTGAACAAGGCACCTATGCAGTGGGTGATTCCTCACACAGAGGTCCCTGGCAGGTCCACCTCTCCATCGCTCCAGAGTGGCCCGACTTCTCTCATATGCCATCGCTTGCATGACCATCAAGCTAATCTGCCTGCTACGTGCATTGTCATTCACTTACAGTGACCATCTTCTGTAACTTCTGTCCAGGACAGTGGCCAGAAGCCATGTGTGGCTGTTGTGCACTTCCAATGTGGCTCATCCAAATTGAGATGTGCTGTAAATGTAAGATGCACACTGGATTCTGGAGCCCTAATCTGAAAAAATGTATGATGTAAAATACCTCATTAATAATTTTATATTGATAGTATGTTGAAATAACATTGGGGTCAATGAAATGTACTATTAAAATTAATCTCACTTGTTTGATTTGAATTCTTTTGTTGTGGCTACTAGAAAATCTAAAATTTCATGGATGGCTTTCATTGTATTTCTGTTGACTAGCATTTTTCTGGAGCAGCAGCACCATCTGAAAATGTGTTAGAAATGCAGATTCTTGGGTCCCACCCCAGGCCCTTGGAACCAGAAACTCTGGGGATGGAGCCAGCAATCTGTGTTTTAACATCTGCTCAAGTTTGAGAGCCAGGGCTCTAGAGCACTCTGTCTCAATCAGTTTAACAACTACTAACACGAAACTAACAGGCTGCTTTATCACTGCTGCCAAGCACCTTGACCTTTAATCACAGCTTACCGCAAGAAGGACTGACTGCAGGTGCAGATTAGCACAGGCACTCGCAGCTGTTTGGGCGCTCTCTTGCTTTGCTCTGGATTCTCTGTCTCTCCACTCTCTGCTTATGTGGCTTCTCACCCACTTTGTTTCTTTACCTGTTTCCAGCTCTATGTTCAGTGGACTTGACAACAGATTCCACTTTCCCTTCTCCTCGCTCCCTGGGACAAAGGGAGTCCTTCTTGTCAATTTCTGCTGCTTGATGCACTTGAGTTAAGGACGATAGCTGAGCACTCATGTGAACTTTGCTGAATTCTGCATCGTGTCTTCATTTTGCTCAGGCAGGAAGGGAGGGGAAGATGTGAAGAATTAGGGGAAGGGTGCTAAATTATCATTGGTTTTGGAAATCTCATGCAGTTGAGAATCTCTTGGGAAAAATTAGACTCTAAATTTGTTCCTCTCTCCTTCTACCCCTCCTTTCCTTTCTTCCTTCTGGGGGAAATTTTGGTTTCTTCCTAGTATCCATAAAAGGGGTCTTTATGAGACTTCTGCATCTGGTTTTGATGAGACCAGATGTGTTTGAGCAAATCATTCACCTTCTCAGTGCTTCTACCTCCTGGTCCTTAAGGTAGAATTAACGGCTTCCAGTGCTGCATCACAGCTTGCAGCGCACTCTCTGTCATGGCGTGAAGGTCAGCGTGCCTACGATAGAGTTGTTTGGAAGCCCTGTTCTGGCACTGACATCTGATGGAGCTGTATTTGGGCTCTTTTCGAACCCCTATGACGTGATTTGTCAAATGAGGATAAAGGAGATCCTCAATACTTTCAATAAAACCATCTGGGCCAAATATGTGCATGAATTTGCGCTTCAGGTTTTAAGATTGTGCCTGTGTTGTATATAACATGACATTCCTAAGGAAGGGCTAGGGCAGCGCCCTGTATCAAATACGTTATTTCTGAAGTGAAACATGGGCATTCACACTAAATGAGATTTCTCAAAAAGACTATAAATAGCTTCATACATTTGGGTTATGTTTTCCTGTCAAATGAGTTATAAAAACAACCTCACAGCTTTTAGATCTTTTGGCATTCAGGATAATGGATAAGGGATTGTGGACTTTGGTAGTGCCTGTGTTGTCTGAAATAACAGAATAAACCCAGATTAGCAAATGTGTGGCTTTTATTTTGGAATGGCTGAGGAATGCCCCAGATTAGGAGAAGATTCCAAAGAGCTGATTCATGTGTCAACCTTTTGGAGTTGGTATTGTTGCCAACAACCTGAGAGAACTATATGTCAGTGTCCAGGAATATATATGGACATTCCCAGATATCGGAGCTTAATGTTACGATTTTAACATTAAGACAGAAAAAGATTATCCAATTCAGACACATCTTTGAATCTGGCTGTATATGCATGCTACACAAAGTTTTATTTCTTTGAAAGCAGAACACAAGGTAGTTGCAAAAATCCACCACAGTGTCATAGGTTCATTGTGATGACTAAATGGGATACTGTACTGAAAACAGTTAGCACAGAGTTTGGTCTTTAAAAATTCAATAAATGATAATTTGGTATATTGTTATAATAACTGGGGATGTTAATAAGTAGCATTGTCTATTGTCATTCCAGTTATAAATGCATTTTATCAAAATTTGTTCCTTATATTTTAAAATATTTTAGCAATCGAAGAAATGGTATTCTTTTTTTTTTTTTTTAAAGCTTTATCTTTGGTTTTTCTCTGGTTTTAATTCAGTGCCGTTGTTTAAGTCACTTCACCTCTGTGATGGTTAATTTTATGTGTCAGCTTGCCTAGGTCACGATGCCCGGATATGTGGTCAAAGATTATTCTGGATATTTCTGTGAGGGTATTTTTGGATGAGATTAACATTTAAATTGAAGGATTTTGGGTAAAGCAGATTGATCCTCCATGATGTGGGTGGGACTCATCCAATCAGTTTTAGGCCTGGATAGCCCTCTCCTGAGCAAGAGGGAAGTCTGCCTACAGACAGCCTTTGGACTCCAACTGCAGCATTAGCTCTTCCCTGGTTTCCAGCCCGATGGCCCACCCTGCAGCTTTTGGACTTGCCAGCTTCCATAATTGTGCAAGCTAATTCTTTAAAATAAATCTCAATCTCTTTCTCTCGAACTCTGATGAATGGACCTCTCTTGACCTTACTTGGTTTTTCTTCATTTATAGAAACGGAACATAGGAGATGATGGCTTCCAAAGTTTCCTTTAAGAGTGAGAGAAGTTATTTGGGTCTGAAGCAGCATCTAGGATGGCCCAGGCTTGGGCGGTTGGGAGGATGGGGGCAGGAAGGAGAATGGGCCTTGGGAGCGGGCATAGGTGGCAGGCTTAGTTGGGAGCTGTTGGGGCCTATGGGGATCCATATGGAGGTGTCCAGTACACATCTGGATGACAGTGGTCTTGAGGGCGATGGTGATTCATGGAGAGGTGTTAACAGACACAGGATGTAAGAACTTGCCTGCTGTGTAGAGCAGAGTCCCTGATGCATACACTAGGTGGGCACTGGCTTCCTGGCTTCAGAGCCCAGAGGGAAACACAGCAGCTGGGACTCCCACTTGGTTGTTTTAAAGATGCTACCTCCAGTGTCCTGGAGACTGTGGCTGCATGCCTGCTTTCTCACCAGATGCAAAGAACTAAGACAAAACAACTCCTTAATGTTCACCGTGTCCCCTGATGAATTTTGGGCTACTCTCCAGAGCATAGAATCCTCTAACAGGACCAGGCCTCAAGTTTGGCTGAGATCTGTTCCTGTAGAGTCCAAGTCTTAGATGGAGGCTTGAGCTGGAACAGCTTGGTATTACTATTCCCTTTGTGAATAGTGACAATGTTAATAGCTGTGTCTGCTGATGTGTGTTCAGTGTGCATCACTCCAGAGCTGTGCTATCCACTAGGGAGCCACTGGTCCCATGTAACTATTTACATTACAATTAAAATAATTAAATTAAGAATTTAATTATTCAGTCACACTTGCCACATTGCAAGTGTTCAGTGGCTGCATATACCTGGTGGCTTCTGTATTGGACACCACAGATGTGGGACATTTTCATCCTCACAGAAAGTTGGCTGGACAGCCATGCTCTAGTCCAGAGCTTTGTGTACATTGTTATATACTCCCATGGTGTTTTGGAGTGGGAATTATTATCCCCAGTTTGTAGATGAAGATGTTGGGGCTTAGGCTGAATAATTGACCCCAAATCACAGTTTTAAGTGACAAAGCTGGGAACTCAAAGCTGGATCCCTTGGACTCTCCTGGAGCTCTGGACTCATCCACTGGATCTGGACTTGTCAGCCTACAGGTGGTAGTGAGCCTTGAGTGTGCAGGAAATCTTCCCTCCCTGTGGCAAGAGGCAACCCTGGGTGAAAAGATGGAGAAGAGTGGAGACACACAGAGGGTGTGGACAGAGGCTCCAGAAGGATGCAGCACATCTAGTGCAGCACAGAGAGATGGAGTCGCATTGCACAGTGGCACCATGAGGTCATTGGTCTTTGCGAGGGCTGTTTCAGCCTACTAGAGGGGGAGAAAGCTGGATATCAGGGCTTTGAGGAGTAAATGAGAGATGAGGGAGCGGAAGGAGATGGGGGTTGGGCAGCTAGAAAGAGACATGAGATGAAAAGACAGGACACTTTTAGGCTTGAGGAAGCTCGGCCCTATTAATAGACTAAGGTAAAGACTGTGTGGGAACCAGGCTGGAAACAATTTTGGGGTGGGGGCCATCCCTGAGACACATGCCCTGCCTGGAGGGGGCCACCACCATCCTGTCCCAGCTGATTGCTGCTGGGAGACCATGTTAGCTTTCTGTTGCCAGAGTCCACACATGTGAATTTTTATGTGAAATGTGCCAAATTCTAAACACGTTTAAAATAACATGTGTTTCCATAAAAAGCACACATCCCGTTGCAGAACAATGTGAATGTCTTTAATGCTGCACAACTGTACACTTAAGAATGGTTAAAATGGTACAATTTTTGTGTTTTTTACCAAAAAACAAAAAGCACATACCACTGGGCCACTTTGGCACACAAGCTGTGAGTTTGTGACTTCTGGGCTAGGGGAATAGATCCTGCATTCCTCTCTGCCTTGGCTGTGCAATAGAATCCGAAACCCCAGGCCATACCTTGGAACAATGAAGTCAGAATGTCTGGAGGAGGGACCCAGGTAGCAGAATTGCTTAAAATGAAAAAGTGATCTCATTTTACAGCCAATGTTGAGAAGGTGAAATAATTAGCAATTAGGATAGAGACAGGAAGAAATAGCATAAGAATCCATGTGTAGGGAACTTCTGTTTCTGGGACTGGAGGGACAAAAGTGAGGATGTATATGGATTATGTTAAATTAGGGGTGTGAGGATACCGCAGCAAGATTAACGGAGAATTTCATGATGTCCAAGACTTGAGCTCAGCTATTCTTTAACTTTTCTAATTGCAAAGTGGGAATGATATATGCACCTACCTGGCTATGTCATCATGTCTTTGTGCTTCTGAAAATCTGTTTGTTCCTGGGGAATTCATTTTGTACAGATGTGTTGTAAAGCAAAAGTGTCATACTCATTAGTGATAATCTTTTAGGAATTACTTTACTTTTCAATTTCTATCCCTACTGTTCTACTAGAGAAGTTATTAATTCATTTTGGAGAAAACAGAAAATTAGAGAAATGGATTTGTGAGCAAACAAATCAGGAAAAACAATGAAATCTAAATGTATACAGCCACTAACAAAGCTTTTAGTAAACTGAATGTACAAAGTGTTCACTGAATATAGACAGTTATTTCAGAAAATGTAATTATCCCTTTTAACACGAAAATGTTAAAACTCCATTAATTATCAAATATTCAAAGAGTTGCCTTTGGAGTAGACAAAGACCTGAGGCATTCTTCAGAGGAAGCATTTTTATTAAAGGAGAGTATATTTATGTATACTAAAAACTAGAGAAGGCTTTGAATAATTCAGGGGGGAAATAAAGTTCTATTTCCCCCCTGAATTTAATGTAGCTTGAAGTGATGTAAGCTCATGTCTAAAATATTAGTTTAATATGAGAACAAGCCTCTTTCCAGCAGGAAGATGTTGCTCATTTAGCTTTCCTTGTAATCAAAAGCAATTGTTTGTAAACCAGCTTGGCTGCACTTTGAGTCAATTGGTTTTGGACTAGCTTCTAATCAAGAGATGCAAATGCTTTCTTGTCAACAGTTTCATTGGCTTAGACCTGTCTGCTGAGGGAGATTTATATTGATTCCTGATAACTTAAGATGCTCTGTTGGGCATGCTTTATAAAATTTGTGAAGCTAGTGGAGTGCTGGGAGCTGAGAATCTGTTGATACGTGAAAGAGCCACAGAGTCCAGGCAGGCTCAGGAAAATGGTTGCTTAGTAATCTGGGCATTTGCAGATGAATTCTCATCTTACCCAAGACCCAACCAGTGAAAGGAGCTTATGAAAATGAGGCCAAGATAGTGACACCTTTTTCGATAAGGGATACATGTATGAGGAAATTTTAGGGGAGCATATATAGTTCAGACATACAGCTAAGACACTGAATACAAAATTGGCCTCATTAACAAAGTCCCTTGCCAGCTTCCCAAGCCCAGAAAAATATCCCTCAGCAATCTCTAAGAAGGAGGAGGTTGCAGGTGTGAAGAGGCTTAGATTTGACTTGTTGGGGATGGGAATGGAGGAGTCGATGAATCTGGGTCACAGTTTGGTGAGGGTTGGGTCTTCTGCTCCAGCAATCCTCTCTACAGGTGTCCACAGGGCCCACAGGAGGCTGGATGGGGAGGATGAGGGTGGACGGCAGCCACCTCACTCCTTCTGCTGGGGAGACAGTATGAGGGGTGAGGATGGGGTGAACAGGGAAGCACATGCAAATCTTAAAGAGAGCCAGCTGCTGCATGGGACTGCAGGGCCATGTATGCCAGGGTGTCTCATTCTCTAACAAGTCAGGCTTTGGGCCCTTTTTTTTTTGTTTGTTTTTTTTTTTTTTTTTTTTTTTTGGCAGAATTGCCTGATTTGTGCATGTTGATAATGAGTTCAAATCATGACATTGTGAGGGGCAAATAAAACACCTATGAGGGTCAGATTTGGCCTGTGTGCCTGGCCCCTCTGCCCCCTACCCTACTTTCTTAACCAAGGCTTGTATGGAAGGAGGTAGTGGAATCTTCGGCTGCCTGGGAGGTGTTGTGAACTGGCAGGAGGATGTCTTGTGGATTGGGGCTTCACTGAGTGAGTCACTCATTCAACATGTATCTATGAATTGCTCTGTGCCAGGCACAAGATGTTTTGGAGGTGTAGGGAATTACAGGCCAGGGAGATGTTGGAGGCCTGGGACTTCGGAAGGAGCTGTGTTTATGGAGTGACTCTTTTCTATGCAATTAGGGACAGAGTCTATGTGAGAGGATGCGGGGTGGTATTGGCAAATTCAGTCCTGGTTGGAGAGTGAAGGACTTTACAGTTGCTCAGGAGTGTGGATTTTGCTCTAAGAGTGAGAGGTGAAGCCAGCTGGACTTACTGGGTGTAGTGGGGGCACGAGAACTTTTCTGTCTAGCAGAAGGATTGTAAATGCACCAATCCGCACTCTGTAAAACCACACCAATCAGCAGTCTGTGTCTAGCTAAAGGATTGTAAATGCACCAATCAGCACTCTGTAAAAATGTACCAATCAGCAATCTGTGTCTAGCTAAAGGATTGTAAATTCACCAGTCAGCACTCTGTAAAAACACACCAATCAGTGCTCAGTGTCTAGCTAAAGGATTGTAAATGCACCAATCAGCAGTCTGTAAAAATGCACCAATCAGTGCTCTGTGCCTAGCTAAAGGATTGTAAACACACCAATCAGCACTCTGTAAAATGGACCAATCAACACTCTGTAAAGTAGACCAATCAGCAGGACATGGGCGGGGACAAATAAGGGAATAAAAGCTGGCCACCCCAGCCAACAGCGGCAACCCACTTTGGTCCCCTTCCAGGCTGTGGAAGGTTTGTTCTTTCGCTCTTCAAATCTTGCTGCTGCTCACTCTTTGGGTCAGCACTACCTTTATGAGCTGTACCACTCACTGCGAGGGTCTGCGGCTTCATTCCAGAAGTCAGCGAGACCACGAACCCACTGGGAAGAACAAACAACTCTGGATGCGCCACCTTTAAGAGCTGTAGCACTCACCACGAGGTCTGCGGCTTCATTCTTGAAGTCAGCGAGACCAAGAACCCACCAGAAGGAATAAATTCCGGACACAAGAGCAAGAGGGAACCACTTAGCAGAGAACTGTCGTGATCACATTCGCATATTTACAAGCTGCTGCTGCTGGGCAGAGAAACAACATGAGGCAGGGGACCCAGTGCATGCTTGAGGGCTAGACTTTTAAGAATTTTTGCTCATTTAAGACTGCTGCTATGTTAAGGTATGCAGTTAGGGTCCCTGCTGCTCTTGATCATGTGGGATAGAATGTGAATAAACATCACGGAATCAAATGTGTGTGGGTTAGACTTGTCTTCCCTGTCCAGCTGCTTTCTTTATTTTCTTTCCATTGAGGTAGTGTACCAGTTATGAAACTCAGGTTTGTCTCTTCAATTTTTTTTTTTTTTTTTTTTGAGACGGAGTCTTGCTCTGCCACCCAGGCTGGAGTGCAGTGGTGCGATCCTGGCTCACTGCAAGCTCCGCCTCCCGGGTTCATGCCATTCTCCTGCTTCAGCCTCCCGAGTAGATAGGACTACAGGTGCCCACCACCACGCCTAGCTAATTTTTTGTATTTTTAGTAGAGACGGGGTTTCACTGTGTTAGCCAGGATGGTCTCAGTCTCCTGACCTCATGATCTGCCTGTCTCAGCCTCCCAAAGTGCTGGGATTACAGGCGTGAGCCACCGCGCCCGGGTGTTTCTTCAGTGTCTTTAAAATTTAATTTGATTTAGACTGTGAGCCTTTTTCCTGCTCTGGGCCGGCAGGAGCTTTAAACCTGGCTACTTCTTATCCTTTTTCCCTCCTTCCCCTTTGTTTAAAGGTCCTGGGTTGGAGGCAGCACCCAGGCAGTAGAGACATCCGTCTGATCCTGTGTCTCAGGTCCACAGCAGTTACCTCTGAGATGTCAAGGGTTTCTTAGGATCAGCCAGTGTGATTCTGTCTCTGTACCTGGGAACTTGTGCAATCCTGGAGCCCAGCCTAGGCTTGGCTGAAGCTGCTCCTCCCTTTCTAGGCTCAGCTGGCTTTGAGAGCAGCCAGCACAGAGCCTGCCTACCTCTAGGAACTACAGTCTGCTCCTTTGTGGGCCTGGGAAGTTTACTTTGGGGGACTCTCTCAATCTCCCTTCTCTTCTCTGTAGTTCCCACAGTGACACCTCTTCTTGCCTGAAACTTTTTTTCCCCTCCATGGGCTGGAAACCAAAACCAGGAAGGGAAGTGTCTTACCAGCAACTCCTCCTCTGCAGTCACAAAGCTCCCCAGGGAATCATGGAGCCTGCCTGGGGGAGGTAGATGGAGAAAGGGAAAACAGAAGAAAGAAAGACATTGCTATTTCAACAAATGTTTTTTCCATGGTGGCAAGTTGATGTTAGTGTTTGGTTTCAGAGCCAAAAGACAGCAGATAAGAGGACTGCCGGAGGGAGGAGGAGGTGAAGGAGGGAACGAGCACTTGCCTAGTCTGAGCAGCCTTTTCCAGCTGGTGAGGGGTAAGAAGAGATGGTTTTGACGGCTGCACATGGACTAGAAGCAGGGAGATTTACAGCATTGCATACTGTGAGCATATCCCACACTTGCATACTTCCAGGAAGGTACTATTGACTGTTTCCTTAATAATTGTATTTTCAGTGGTTCACGGCCACTTCCAACAGCTTGGGTTATCCCTGACCATTTCTAAGACTCAGTTTGGCCATCCCTCGCATGCTCCCCTGGGCCCTTGGATAATGAGTCCTAGTTGCTCATATTTAAAATTTTCTTTTTATTGTGGTAAAATGTACATAACATAAAATTTCCTGTCTTACCCATTTTTAAGTGTACAGTTTAGTGGCATTAACTACATTCAACCATCACCACCATCCGTCTCCAGAAGTCTTTCATCTTGCAAGACTGAAACTGTCCCCGTTAAACAACTTTCCATCTCTCCCCACAGCCCCTGGCAATGACCATTTTACTTGCAGTGAATTTGATGACTCTAGGTACCTTATGTAAGTGGAATCATACAGTATTTGTTGTCACCACCAGTATGTGTTTTTTCATTGATTTTTTTCTCTTAGCATCATGTCCTCAAGGTTCCATGTTGCAGGATGTGGCAGAATTTTCTTCTTTTTAAAGGCTGAATAATATTTCATTGTATGTATATATCACATTTGTTTATCCATTTATCCATAGGAGGATATTTGGGTTGATTTCACATTTTAGCTATTGTGACTAATGCTGCTGTAAACACAAGTATACCAATATCTCTTTGAAACTCTGATTTCAATTCTTTTTGTGTATACCTAGAAGTGGGATTGCTGGATCATGTGGTGATTCTAATTTTATTTTATTTTTTGAGGAATTGCCGTACTGTTTTCTCTAGCAGCTGTACCATTTTATAATCCTACCAACAATGCACAAGTGTTTCAATTTCTTTACATCTTTGCCAATACCTGTTATTTTGTTATTCTCCTGTGCATTGTCTGTTTACTCTATTGATAGTTTCTATTGCTGTGCAGAAGCTCTTTAGTTTAATTAGGTCCCTCTTCAGGGAAGGGTGTGTCCTAGATTTTCTTTTAGGATTCTTATATTTGAGGTCTTATGTTTAAATCTTTAATCCATCTTGAGTTAATTTTTTTATCTAGAGAAAGGTAGAGGTCCAGTTTCATTCTTTTGCATATGGCTAGCCAGCTATCCCAGCACCATTTATTGAATAGAGACTCTTTTCCCTGTTATCTTTGTTGACTTTATTGAAGATGAGATGGCTGTACATGTGTGGATTTTTTTCTGGGTTCTCTATTCCATTCCATTGGTTTATGTGTCTATTTTTGTACCATATGTTACTGTCTTCTTTTTTGCTTTGTTGATTTTCCTTGTAGTGAAATATTTTAGTTTCATTTCTTCTCATCTTCATTTATGTATATTCTATAGTTTATTTTAATGTTTATTTTTATTTTTTATTATTATACTTTAAGTTTTAGGGTACATGTGCACAACGTGCAGGTTTGTTACATATGTATACACGTGCCGTGTTGGCGTGCTGCACCCATTAACTCATCATTTAGCATTAGGTGTATCTCCTAATGCTATCCCTCCCCCCTCCTGCCACCCACAACAGTCCCCGGTGTGTGATGTTCCCCTTCCTGTGTCCATGTGTTCTCATTGTTCAATTCCCACCTATGAGTGAGAACATGCAGTGTTTGGTTTTTTGTCCTTGCGATAGTTTGCTGAGAATGATGGTTTCCAGCTTCATCCATGTCCCTACAAACGACATGAACTCATGCTTTTTTATGGCTGCATAGTATCCTGTGGTGTATATGTGCCACATTTTCTTAATCCAGTCTATAATTGTTGGACATTTGGGTTGGTTCCAAGTCTTTGCTATTGTGAATAGTGCTGCAGTAAACATACGTGTGCATGTATCTTTATAGCAGCACGATTTATAATCCTTTGGGTATATACCCAGTAATGGGATGGCTGGGTCAAATGGTATTTCTAGTTCTAGATCCCTGAGGAATCGCCACACCGACTTCCACATGGTTGAACTAGTTTACAGTCCCACCAATGGTGTAAAAGTGTTCCTATTTCTCCACATCCTCTCCAGCACCTGTTGTTTCCTGACTTTTTAATGATCACTATTCTAAATGATGTGAGACGGTATCTCATTGTGGTTTTGATTTTCATTTCTCTGATGGCCAGTGATGGTGAACATTTTTTCATGTGTTTTTTGGCTGCATAAATGTCTTCTTTTGAGAAGTGTCTGTTCATATCCTTCGCCCACTTTTTGATGGGGTTGTTTGGTTTTTTCTTGTAAATTTGTTTGAGTTCATTGTAGATTCTGGATATTAGCCCTTTGTCAGATGAGTAGGTTGCGAAAATTTTCTCCCATTCTGTAGGTTGCCTGTTCACTCTGATGGTGGTTTCTTTTGCTGTGCAGAAGCTCTTTAGTTTAATTAGATCCCATTTATCAATTTTGGCTTTTGTTGCCATTGCTTTTGGTGTTTTAGACATGAAGTCCTTGCCCATGCCTATCTCCTGAATGGTATTGCCTAGGTTTTCTTCTAGGGTTTTATGGTTTTAGGTCTAACATGTAAGTCTTAAATCCATCTTGAATTAATTTTTGTATAAGGTGTAAGGAAGGGATCCAGTTTCAGCTTTCTACATATGGCTAGCCAGTCTTCCCAGCACCATTTATTAAATAGGGAATCATTTCCCCATTTCTTGTTTTTGCCAGGTTTGTCAAAGATCAGATAGTTGCAGATATGCAGCACTATTTCTGAGGGCTGTGTTCTGTTCCATTGGTCTATATCTCTGTTTTGGTACCAGTACCATGCTGTTTTGGTGACTGTAGCCTTGTAGTATAGTTTGAAGTCAGGTAGCGTGATGCCTCCAGCTTTGTTCTTTTGGCTTAGGATTGACTTGGCGATGCGGGCTCTTTTTTGGTTCCGTATGAACTTTAAAGTAGTTTTTTCCAATTCTATGAAGCAAGTCATTGGTAGCTTGATGGGGATGGCATTGAATCTATAAATTACCTTGGGCAGTATGGCCATTTTCACGATATTGATTCTTCCTACCCATGAGCATGGAATGTTCTTCCATTTGTTTGTATCCTCTTTTGTTTCATTGAGCAGTGGTTTGTAGTTCTCCTTGAAGAGGTCCTTCACATCCCTTGTAAGTTGGATTCCTAGGTATTGTATTCTCTTTGAAGCAATTGTGAATGGGAGTTCACTCATGATTTGGCTCTCTGTCTGTTATTGGTGTATAAGAATGCTTGTAATTTTTGCACATTGATTTTGTATCCTGAGACTTTGCTGAAGTTGCCTATCAGCTTAAGGAGATTTTGGGCTGAGAAAATGGCGTTTTCTAGGTATACAATCATGTCATCTGCAAACAGGGACAATTTGACTTCCTCTTTTCCTAATTGAATGCCCTTTATTTCCTTCTCCTGCCTGATTGCCCTGGCCAGAACTTCCAACACTATGTTGAATAGGAGTGGTGAGAGAGGGCATCCCTGTCTTTTGCCACTTTTCAAAGGGAATGCTTCCAGTTTTTGTCCATTCAGTGTGATATTGGCAGTGGGTTTGTCATAGATAGCTCTTATTATTTTGAGATACATCCCATCAATACCTCATTTATTCAGAGTTTTTAGCATGAAGGGTTGTTGAATTTTGTCAAAGGCCTTTTGTGCATCTATTGAGATAATCATGTGGTTTTTGTCTTTGGTTCTGTTTATATGCTGGATTACATTTATTGATTTTCGTATGTTGAATCAGCCTTGCATCCCAGGGATGAAGCCCACTTGATCATGGTGGATAAGCTTTTTGATGTGTAGCTGGATTCCGTTTGCCAGTGTTTTATTGGGGATTTTTGCATCAATGTTCATCAAGGATATTGGTCTAAAATTTTCTTTTTTTGTTGTGTCTCTGCCAGGCTTTGGTATCAGGATGATGCTGGCCTCATAAAATGAGTTAGGGAGGATTCCCTCTTTTTCTATTGATTGGAATAGTTTCGGAAGGAATGGTAGCAGCTCCTGCTTGTACCTCTGGTAGAATTTGGCTGTGAATCCATCTGGTCCTGGCCTTTTTTTGGTTGGTAAGCTATTAATTATTGCCTGAATTTCAGAGCCTGTTATTGGTCTATTCAGAGATGCAACTTCTTCCTGGTTTAGTCTTGGGAGGGTGTATGTGTCAAGGAATTTATCCATTTCTTCTAGATTTTCTAGTTTATTTGCATAGAGTTGTTTATAGTATTTTCTGATGGTAGTTTGTATTTATGTGGTATCAGTGATGATATCCCCTTTGTCATTTTTTATTGCGTCTATTTGATTCTTTTCTCTTTTCTTCTTTATTAGTCTTGCTAGCGGTCTATCAACTTTGTTGATCTTTTCAAAAAACCAGCTCCTGGATTCATTGATTTTTTCAAGGGATTTTTGTGTCTCTATTTCCTTCAGTTCTGCTCTGATCTTAGTTATTTCTTGCCTTCTGCTTTTGAATGTGTTTGCTCTTGCTTCTCTAGTTCTTTTAATTGTGATGTTAGGTGTCAATTTTAGATCTTTCCTGCTTTCTCTTGTGGGCATTTAGTGCTATAAATTTCCCTCCACACACTGCTTTGAATGTGTCCCAGAGGTTCTGGTATGTTGTGTCTTTGTTCTCATTAGTTTCAAAGAACATCTTTATTTCTGCCTTCATTTCGTTATGTACCCAGTAGTCATTCAGGAGCAGGTTGTTCAGTTTCCATGTAGTTGAGCAGTTTTGAGTGAGTTTCTTAATCCTGAGTTCTAGTTTGATTGCACTGTGGTCTGAGAGACAGTTTGTTATAATTTCTGTTGTTTTACATTTGCTGAGGAGTGCTTTACTTCCAACTATGTGGTCAATTTTGGGATAGGTGTGGTGTGGTGCTGAAAAGAATGTATATTCTGTTGATTTGGGGTGGAGAGTTCTGTAGATGTCTATTAGGTCTGCCTGGTGCAGAGCTGAGTTCAGTTCCTGGATATCCTTGTTAACTCTCTGTCTTGTTGATCTGTCTAATGTTGACAGTGGGGTGTTAAAGTCTCCCATTATTATTGTGTGGGAGTCTAAGTCTCTTTGTAGGTCTCTAAGGACTTGCTTTATGAATCTGGGTGCTCCTGTATTGGGTGCATATATATTTAGGATAGTTAGCTCTTCTTGTTGAATTGATCCCTTTACCATTATGTAATGGCCTTCTTTGTCTCTTTTGATCTTTGTTGGTTTAAAGTCTGTTTTATCAGAGACTAGGATTGCAACCCCTGCTTTTCTTTGTTTTCCATTTGCTTGGTAGATCTTCCTCCATCCCTTTATTTTGAGCCTATGTGTGTCTCTGCACGTGAGATGGGTTTCCTGAATACAGCACACTGATGGGTCTTGACTCTTTATCCAATTTGCCAGTCTGTGCCTTTTAATTGGAGCATTTTGCCCATTTACATTTAAGGTTAGTATTGTTATGTGTGAATTTGATCCTGTCATTATGATGTTAGCTGGTTATTTTGCTCGTTAGTTGATGCGGTTTCTTCTTAGCCTTGATATTCTTTACAATTTGGCATGTTTTTGCAGTGGCTGGTACCGGTTGTTCCTTTCCATGTTTATTGCTTCCTTCAGGAGCTCTTTTAGGGCAGGCCTGGTAGTGACAAAATCTCTCAGCATTTGCTTGGCTGTAAAGGATTTTATTTCTCCTTCACTTATGAAGCTTAGTTTGGCTGGATATGAAATTCTGGGTTGAAAATTCTTTTCTTTAAGAATGTTGAATATTGTCCCCCACTCTCTTCTGGCTTGTAGAGTTTCTGCCAAGAGATCAGCTGTTAGTCCCATGGGCTTCCCTTTGTGGGTAACCCGTCTTTTCTCTCTGGCTGCCCTTAACATTTGTTCCTTCATTTCAACTTTGGTGAATCTGACAATTATGTGCCTTGGAGTTGCTCTTCTTGAGGAGTATCTTTGTGGCGTTCTCTGTATTTCCCGAATTTGAATATTGGCCTGCCTTGCTAGATTGGGGAAGTTCTCCTGGATAATATCATGCAGAGTGTTTTCCAACTTAGTTCCATTCTGCCCGTCACTTTCAGGTACACCAATCAGACGCAGATTTGGTCTTTTCACATAGTCCCGTATTTCTTGGAGGCTTTATTCATTTCTTTTTATTCTTTTTTCTCTAAACTTCTCTTCACGCTTCATTTCATTCATTTGACCTTCCATTGCTGATACGCTTTCTTCCAGTTGATCACATCGGTTACTGAGGCTTGTGCATTTGTCACGTAGTTCTTGTGCCATGGTTTTCAGGTCCATCAGGTCCATTAAGGACTTCTCTGCATTGGTTATTCTAGTTATCTATTCGTCTGATTTTTTTTTTCAAAGTTTTTAACTTCTTTGCCATTGGTTCGAACTTCCTCCTTTAGCTCGGAGTAGTTTGATCTTCTGAAGCCTTCTTCTCTGAACTCGTCTAAGTCATTCTCTATCCAGCTTTGTTTTTTGCTGGTGAGGAGCTGCGTTCCTTTGGAGGAGGAGAGGTACTCAGATTTTTAGAGTTTCCGGTTTTTCTGCTCTGTTTTTTCCCCATCTTTGTGGTTTTATCTACCTTTGGTCTTTGATGATGGTGATGTACAAATGGGTTTTTGGTGTGGATGTCCTTTCTGTTTGTTAGTTTTCCTTCTAACAGTCGAGAGACCCTCAGCTGCAGGTCTGTTGGAGTTTGCTGGAGGTCCACTCCAGACCCTGTTTGCCTGAGTATCAGCAGTGGTGGCTGCAGAACAGTGGATATTGGTGAACCGCAAATGCTGCTGCCTGATCGTTCCTCTGGAAGTTTTGTCTCAGAGGAGTACCTGGCCATGTGAGGTGTCAGTCTGCCCCTACTGGGGGGTTCCTCCCAGTTAGGCTACTAGGGGGTCAGGGACCCACTTGAGGAGGCAGTCTGCCTATTCTCAGATCTCAAGTTGCTTGCTGGGAGAACCACTACTCTCTTCAAAGCTGTCAGACAGGGACATAGTTTGTTTCTTTGTGGTTTTCACAGGGCTTACATTTATTTATTTATTTCTTGAAAGTTTTACTTGTAATTGACAAATAATATGCATATTTATGGGGTACCATGTGATATTTCAATATGTGCATAATTGTGTAATGATCAAATCAGGACAGTTAGCAAATCAGTCACAAACATTTGTCATTCCTTTGTAGTGAGAAGATTCAAAATTCTCTCTTCTAGCTATTTTGTAATATAGATTGTATTATTGTTAACTATAGTCACCCTGCTGTGCAATAGAAATCAGAACTTATTCCTCCTAACTGTAACTTTGTACCCATTGACTAGCTTCTCCTCATCCTCTTCTGCCCCATCCCCCGCCAGCCTCTGGTAACCACTATTTTACTCTCTATTGCTATGAGACCAACTTTTTTAGATTCCATATATGAGTGACATAATGTGGTATCTGTCTTTATGTGTTTGGCTTACTTCACTTAACATAATGTCCTCCAGGTTCATTCATGTTGTTGCAAATGACAGTATTTCATTCTTTTTAATAGCTGAATAGTATTCCATTGTGTATATCTACCACATTTTCTGTATCCATTTATCTGTTGATGGATACTTAGGTCGATTTCATGCCTTGGTTACTGTGAATAGCACTGCAGTAAACTTGGGAGAGTAGATATGTTTTTGATGTATTGCTTTCATCCTTTGGGTGTATACCCAGTAGTAGTATTGGAGGATCATATGGTAATTCTATTTTTAGTTTTTTGAGAAATCTCCATACTGGTTTCCATAGCAGTTGTACTACTTTTAGCATTTCTTGCATGGCAGGTATAGTGGTAATGAAATTCTTTGACTTTTGTTTATCTGGGAATGTCTTAATTTTCTTCTCACTTTTGAAGGACAGTTTTGCTGGCCATAGGATTCTTGGTTGACAGTGTTTTTTCCTTTTTTTTCTTTTTTATTGAGATGGAGTTTCATTCTTGTTGCCCAGGCTGGAGTGCAGTGGCGTGATCTCAGCTCTCTGCAACCTCCACCCCCTGGGTTTAAGCGATTTTCCTGCCTGAGCCTCCCAAGTAGCTGGGATTATAGGTGCACGCCACCATACCCGGGTAATTTTTTTTGTAGTTTTGGTAGAAACAGGGTTCGCCATGTTGTCCAGGCTGGTCTCAAACTCCTGACCTCAGGTGATCCACCCACCTCGGCCTCCCAAAGTGTTAGGATTACAAGCATAAGCCACTGTGCCTGGCCGACAGTGTTTTTCTTTTAGCGCTTTAAATATATCAGGTCCATTCACTTAAGTTAGGACCTGGATGTCACCCTTGACCTCACATCTGAGCCATCACCAAATTTTGCCACTTCTCCCTCCTAAATAGCCACAAATATTTTTACTCTCCTTTCTGTCTGCTGCCATTGTCTTCTCTTTACTGCATACCTCTGATAGCCTCCCAGTCCTTCTCTTTCCTTCTATGCAGCTCACTCTAACCTGTCCTCAGGCTGCAGCCAGAGCTCTGTTCCCAAAGTGCAGAGATGGTTGTTCCCCAGTTCCGCTGAACACTTGTCAGCAGAGTTCTACAGTCCTTAGGATAGGATCAGGCTATTTAATGTAGGGAGGGTGCCAGCCCTTGCCCATATGCACATGCTTATCTCTCATTCCTTCTCACAGTCATTATTCAGGCCACACTGAGCAGCATTCAGTTCCTGGAAAACTGCTCTTCTTGCCCTTTTTGCTGGGATGCTTCTCATAAGAACTTTGGCTTTTATTCTCAGTGAGCTGAAGAGCCACTGGAGGGTCTTGAAGAGAGGAGTGATATGATCTAATTTCCAGTTTTAAAAAGATCCTTCTGGCTATAGGGTTCATCATAAACCACAGGATGGGATCTGGGACATTGTTCCAGGGATCTCACTGAGGAAAGATGGTGGCTTTGATGGTGGTGGCTATGGAGGTTGGGAGAAACAGTCAGATGCTGGATCTATTTTTAAAAAGATACCTGACAGAACTAGATGACAGGTTGCACGTGGAATGCGAGAGAAAGGAGGAGTCAGGGGTGACTCCAGGCTATTTGCCCTGAGCAAATGGAAGGATGAGCTTGCCATCAACTGAAATGCAGGCAGATATGGGTAGAGCTGCTTTGGACAGAGGTGGTGGAAGTGAGCAGAAATATCAGCAGTTTAGCTTTGTGCAAGTTAAGCTTGAGATCTGTTCAACATCTATGCTGATGTGGCAGGCAGAACAGTGGCCCCCCCCAAAATGTCCATATCCCAGTCCCTGGAACCTGTGGATATGTTCCCTCATGTGGCAAAAGGGACTTTGCACATGTGATTAAGGTAAGGATATTGAGTTGGAGAGATTATCCTGGATGGTCTGAGTAGGTCCAGTGAAATCTCTAGGGTCCTTGTAAGAGGGAGGCAGGAGTGTCAAAGTCAGAGGAGGAGATGTGGTGATCAAAACAGAAGCTGGACTGATGTGCTTTGAAGTAGAAGGAAGGGGCTACAGCTAAGCATTCAGGTGGCCTCTGTATCTCACATTTTGTGAGATACATTTCTCCAGCTTCTTGTTGGAAGAGGTATGGAAATGGATTCTTCCTGGAGTGTCCAGAAAGAATGCGGCCCTGCCGGTGCCATGACTTTTGTTTTTTAAGATCCATCTTGAACTTCTGACCTCCAGAACTGCAAGATAATAAATTTGTGTTGTCTTGAGCCAGTAAGTTGTAATTTGTTACAGCAGTTATAGGAAATAAATGCAGTGAAGATATTGAGTGGGCTGTATTATACATACGTCTGGGGCTTAGGGAGAGCCTACCTTCCTTCACTTCAGCTGTCACTCATCACTCAGCAAAATGACCGTGTTCTTTTGGCAGCCTCAGCTGTCTTAATAGTAAACATCTGGGAACAGTTTTTAGAAGGAAGGCTAAGTGGATTTCCCAAAATGTACAGTATACGTTTTCTGCTCTTGGCTGGTGTTTCCTGCTTATACCACAATTGATACACTATATACCCATATATACTATATACTATATGCTTTTCAATTTATACAGAATTTGATTATCTATTACAAAGTGGTTTCAGATGATACGAAAATAGGAAAAGTTCTATTCTGAAGCAGAAATAGTGATAGTTGCAGGATGTAACAGTTAATAGCAGGGACAGATGCAGGGAAAATTAAAGTAAAAAGTGAGATGCAAGGGCTTTCATACAGTCATATTTGAGCAAATAGTTTAGGAGCAAACAGATCTTTAAATCTAGCAGTTAATCCCTCCATTAGATCGTCATGCTGAGTTCAGTGACCATTGTTCAAAATGATCACCTTAAGTCACTGTGAAAATATTAGATTACTTTTGATGCACTCTTTCAGAAACTAGAAAATTCTACAGTACATTTTACAAGCTCCCTCTTAACATAATTCAAACTTTAAAGTGCATTGGCTCTTAAATATGCTTCAGTTGCTAGAAAATCAGTTTATCTGGTGCACTTAGTTCCCCAGTGATGCTAGGTAATAGAGCACCATTGAACTTTAGCAGTGGATAAATTCACGAATAGGAATGTAAGATATTCAAAGATTAGACTCCAATTGCGCACCAACCCTATTGTGAAAGCCTTTCCCTATAGAACTATAAACAACTAAAAGTACAGTTAAAATAGTTCAAGAAGAGCAACACACTGAGAGTTCACGCCTCAAGTTAGACCCGAAGCAACAGCTTTGCTATAGAGATGGGAATGGACGGGACTTTTTTTGTTTTAATGTTTTAATTTAAGAAACAGTTACATGCCGCTTACTGTGTGCCTAACACTTCTAAACCTTTTGCATAAATTAACTGATTTAGTTTTCATGAAGCAACTCTGAGTAAAGTACTATCATTGTTCCCATTTTACAGATGGCAGAACTGAGGGACAGATAGATCAAGTAACCAGCTCAAGTGCATCCAGCTGGCAAGTCTGGATTCAAGTCCAGGGAGTCCATGCCCTTAGCCATGCTCTGTGCTAGCCTCACTGGATCTTTTCAGCTTATAGTCTTGAATTCCCTCTCCTATACGCTTCTTCCACTTTTAAATGTAGTTCAAGCATGTTAGTGGGATTCCTCTGGAACACTTTGTGTCCTAATTCAGGTCCTGGTCTGGGCCAGCTATTTATTCTGCCCCAACTGTTTCCGGTCTCTAATTCAACATATCTAGTACTGTATCACCAGATGTCATTCTTCTTGTTTAAAAATATGCAGTGTTTTCCCATTTCCTGCAGAATAGGGGCCAGACTCCTTAGCATGATATTTTTGGTTGTGAGCAAGAGAAGTCTTCTCAGGTCACTTTGTGCAGAAAAGGAAGGCCATGGATGATACCCGGGTGATGGACAAGAGCAAGGGAGCGCTGGGCATGGGCAGTGGGAACAAACTAGGCGGAGTGCTCCTGCGGCCCTGGCACAGCCTCCGTGGATGGCTCTTCTGCCACTCTTGGTTGCAGCTGCTGCTCACAGGTGCTGTCTCTCATCTAGTCTCACCATCATCATAGTCTTCATGTCATGTGTTTCAGATTCAAAGGCTCAAGTAAGAGCACCCATTTAGCCAACACTGGCTCACTTTCCCAGGGGAAAGAAAGGGTGAGGAGCTCCCTCATTTTGCTACTTTTATGGAGTGTAGGTTTCTTGCCTCCACCAGGACTGACCACACAGAATTACCCAAAAGTAGGAAGTTGGTTTGGTTCCTGCCAGCCAGAAACAATGACAAATAATTCTACAATGTGGCTTTGACATTTTCTGTCTGCAACTCAGAAAGGATATATGGGCACGCACATGTATTGTGCATGCATGCATGCATGTACATGCATTAACTGAAAAAGATTTCAGAAAACAATTCTTATCCATGTAAATGTAATAAATTGATGGTTTGTATATATTCTCATTTAAAAAAATGCTGGCCGTGACTCATTAAATTGATTTGAGTTTGAAAGTCTTGTCCTACAGCATTCTCTATATAGTATTATATATTCAAAATACTCCCAATGCGTAGTTGTAGTCATGAAATGCTTATTTATATAGTAGACAAACCTTTTTACAATTCTGGTCTTTAAGTGAATGTTTGTAACATAGATTCTTGAAGTATGGGATTTATTACCTTGACAACAAAGCAGGCAAAAATGAGAAGAAAACATGGATCTTTTGTGTAATGAAAAGCAACACTTGGTAGTTTCCAGACTATGTGTATCATCAGAAGTTGCCCAATATAATGTTTTAGCATGTTAGTTTAGCTTGCCAGAAAAATAGTTTGCTAGAATGTGATGGGTTTTAATTTCTGATGCCTACTAAACAAGCATGTTTCTTTCAGCAAATACAAACTGAGAACCTGCCATGGGTGAGGCCCTTTGCTGGGTGTTATGAAGGATATGGAGGTGAACTGGGCTGGGATCCTCGTCTGAAGGAGCTGGAAGCCTAGTACAGAAGAAGAGACAAGCCTATAGCAAATAGTTGTACAAGGTAGAAAGTGATGAGGATCATGGGAAGGGAATAAATAAAATGCATAGGAATTCAGAGGAGTGCAGTTGTCGAGTGCTTGATGAGCAGGTTCTGCAGAGTAAAGGAGGACTTCAGGGCTGCTCTCTAGAGGGACTTCACCAACACCTCGTGCCTGCCATGGTGCAGCCAGTGAGGCCATGGAGATCAGCATGGGCTCACAGACCCCTTTCTGCAGTAGGATTCTTGTCTTAGCATGTCTTTGTTCCTACAACCCCAGCCACTTCTGCCATCAGGTCAATGCTTAATGTACGTAGGGTGAGTGAGTGGACCTAGTTTTGGCAGCAGAGCTCCTGTGGACAGTGATGAGTACTCCGCCACCAGCATTATGGTCGAGGGCCCCACACAGGTTTCTGTGGGCCAGAGAGGGGCTTGGGAGTTCTTAGGGGAAGTAGTGCTGGCCCAGCAGCTGGAGAGGGGCAAGAACTCACAAATAGGGCTTTGATCCCAGTGTTTGCCCATCTGCAAATTGTAAATGGTGATTTATCTATGAACTTGGCAAAGTTCTGTTGAGTGTCTGTTACATGAAAGTTCTGGTACAGAAAGGGATCTGCAGATGCTAAATGACAAGGACCCTGCCCTCTAGAGAAGCCAAGTCCTGGGAACAAAGTAGGGTGGAGAGGAGTCAGGAGGAAGCATATACAGAAATAACCAATGGCAGTAAGCATGGAAAGGCATTAAGTGCTGTAAGCGAGGCATAGGCAGAGAAAGTGCAGCCGTCGTCTTGGACACAAGGAAGCAGGGGACTCTGTACTGACTTTAGCACATGTGAACCAGGCACATTTTTGTCTGTTGTTATTCTTTAGTAATGATACGAATATCTTGCAAACCTGCTTCTTCCTCACAAAAACTAACCTGGTATTGTTAACCTAGGACATAGTCTGCGCCAAAGTACTTCTGTGTCTTGTAAGGCTCTGCTGAACACAGAATCTGCTCTCTAGGAATATGCTCCATGGATGTAATGTTGAAAAGGAATAGTATTGCCGTTTGAGTTTTGAAGATGAAACTATTTCCATGTTCTGGCAGATGGCCCATTGTAACAATTCTTTTCTTATCTTATTGTAGCTAGCTCTTTTAAAGATGCAGTTCTGACTCAGACACTTTCACCAGTCCCTTACTACGTAGGGATTTGGTTTCTAGAACAGAGACTAAATATTTCTCTTGTATGGAGGGGCTGTGCAAGTTCCTGGAGAGGGGAGTAGGGCAAAACCAGAAGGTAGGTGGACGTGGAGCAGCTGTAAGCTGGGGTTGAGAGTGGGTAGATGAAGGGTGAGGTATCAGTGGAGGATCTTCCCAGGTGCTGCAAAAGTTTAGTTGCAGGCACAGAGCACTCTGCACCAGATGCTGTTAGGAACACATAAAAATAAACAGCAACAAAACTCCTTCTTACATCTCTGGGCATTACTCCTTTCTGTGGCCCAATCAACAAGGTACATAGCAATGAATCTGAACATATAGTTTTTTAATGCAGTGACATAATATATACTCCGTTTATTTAATAACCTCCCTATGGAATAAGTGTGTTATATACATTTTTTTCCTAGTCCTCCAAACAAAGCTACAAGCCTCTATTTTTAGGTCCATTCGAATGCTGATAAGGACACAGGATGAGATTAGTGAGTTACCACATAGCCACAGGATGACAGAACCATGATCCAAAGCAGAGGGTGCCACATTCCAGCACCTCCTTTACCTCTGCTTTGTATGGATGGTGGCCATTGTGAAGGCATCCTGAGAGGCCTGACAATAGGCAGGTTTTTGTTGGTTCGTTTGTTTGTTTTTGTATCTCTTTATGACAGGAGGGCTGTGTCTTCTAGGGAGCACACTACCTGATAGAACATGCTGGATAATTCAGAAACATCCTGAGTTGCCATTCCACAGGCAACTGGACAATCTTTAAATCTGTGACTCTCTTCTGATGCTGCAATTTAAAGTAGCTCAGCTTTTCTTGGAAATCCTTCATCCATTGAACTCAGGGACAGGAGGGGATGTGGTCTCATCTGCCTGCTCAACCCCTGGTGAATCTGGGGTCTGCTGGTCTCTGAACACACAAGAAATATGTGTCTTTCCTCCCACTGATTCAGCTTCAAGTTCAGATGTCCTGTTATTTCAGCAAGAACGTCCAATCTGTTGTGTTCCTAGGCATCCAATACAGTGATCCTCTTAGATTCCTTAAATTTAAAATTTCAATTTAAACTTGGAAAATCACAAGGTAGATTTTTTTAATGGGTTTGTAGCTTTAATCCTTCATTAAAATTATCTAAACCTTCACACTTTGCTATAGTTTTCTTTAATTGTATCATAAGAAAACAATTGTTTTAAATTTTTATTATAGTGATAAAAGGCTTATTATAAGAAATTGCAGTCCTCTGTCTGCCCACCCCTCCCATTTCAACTCCTACTCCCCAGAGGCAACAGATATCAAATAACTTCACTGATTCTTCTGATACCCAGGTCCACCATTCTAAGAAGATGCTCTGTTTATATCTTTTGATTTCATCAATTTTGGATATTTATCTTTACAGCAGGGGAGAATTCAGATGTCTTACTGCGTATTCTTACTAAACATATCCCTTTCTTCAGACTTCCAAAATTTGGGTAAATTAGCAGTAACTATTTACTTTAACTGTGTGAGTCTACTTAAATTTATTTGCATTTTCTTCTGCCTCCGCCACTCCTGAGACAGCAAGACCAGCCCCTCCTCTTTCTCCTCCTCCTCAGCCTACTCAACGTGAAGATGACAAGGATGAAGACCTTTGTGATGATCCACTTCCATTTAATGAATAGTAAACGTATGTTTTCTTCCTTGGGGTTTTCTTAATAACATTTTCTTTCCCTCTCGCTTTACTTTATTGTAATAACACAATATATAACGCACATACAAAATATATGGTAATCAACTGTTTATGTTATCCATAAGGCTTCTGCTCAGCAGCAGGCTATTAATAGTTAAGTTTTGGGGGAATCAAAAGTTATTTGTGGATTTTCAACAGCACAGGGTTGGTGCCCCTAACTCCCACGTTGTTCAGGCGTCAACCATATATGATTATTATTTGTAATTTGTTGATATTCTTATTAGTGTACCATGATGATCAGTTTCTTTTGTCATGAAACATCCCCCCAACTGGAGTTAGTAAATGCCACATGAGGCTGGTATTGCTAATTGCTGCCCGATAGCCATTTCCTCTTTCTCATTGCTGGCTGAACTCTGATTTTGTTGTGATGTTCGCCCCTTTGCCACTTGATTCAGTAACTCCTGATTGTGCCAAGTCAGTCACCAGAGCCCCATCTCCTGCCCTGAGGGGAAAAGCCTGCAGGGCTTTCCTCTGGAAGGTTTCTTTATCTTAGAGAGACAAACAAGGAAGAAACATCCTCTCTGTCACTCAGAGAAGAGTTCCAAAACCCCTTGGAACACTTAATAAATGCAATCATCCAAGCACCTCAGGACCATCAGTCACATTTTTCTCGCTGGATCTACTTTCCACCGCCTTCTGTCTTTCTGTTCCAGTCTGAACTGGTTCATCTCTGGGCCTGGCCACCACCCATTTCCTTTTGGTTCATCTCTCCTGGCTCCCTTGTCTTCTTCATTTACATAGTCATTTTGCAGAAGCATATTCTTTAGAGGTTTGGGGAATATACATATATTTGAATTTTTGCATGTTTGAAAATGTATTTATTCTGTATTCACCCTTGATTTGATAGTTCAGCAAGATATAGAGTTCTAGGTGGAAATCGTTTTTTCTTGTGGTGTTACCAAATACTCGCTTTTACTGTTCAGAAATCCGTTGCCAGTGTGATTCCTTTTATATGTGATTTATTTTAAGTCTTTTGAGGATTTAGGGCTTTCCATTTGTTCCTAGGACACTGGAATTACTTGATGCTGTGCTTTGCATATTGTAATTTTTTTTCTAGACTTTTGGTGGGCCCTTTTAATTGGGAGACTTGTGTTTTTCAGTGTTGAGAATTTTCTTCTTTTGTTTCCCTGGTAATTTTCTCCTTTTGTTTTCTCCATTCTTCTTCTTCTTTTTTTTTTTCTGTGTATCTGTTAGAATTTAGAGCTCCTAGGTTGATCATCTAATTATTTTATCTTTTCTCTCTTAGTTTCTTTTTTTGGTGGGGAGTTCTAATTTCTGAGAGATTTCCTTGACTTTAATGCCTTCTTTGATTTTTACATTTTAATTGTCATATTTTTTATTTCTATAAGCACCTATTTATTCCCTGTCTCTTTCTATAGCACCCTATACTTGTTTTATGGACACTCTTATCTCTCTGAAAAAATTAATTAGAATTTAAAAATATTTTCTCCTGTCTTTCAAGTGGGGAATACACAATCTATGGTACAGCCATGTAATGGAATACTACTCAGCAATAAAGAGGAACAAACTATTGGTACATGTGACAATATGGATGAACCTTGAATGCAATATGTATTGTACACTATTACTATTAACTATAATAAATATATCCAACTACTTTTATTAATGATATATCAATAATATTAATAATATAGTATAATATAATCTAGGTTTATCCATATTAAAAATGAAAGAAGCCAGACTTGAAAGGCTGCTTGTTGTTTGGTTATATTGATATGACATTCTGGAAAAGACAAAACTATAAGGATGGAGAATAGGTCATATTTGCTAGTGGCTCGGGGAGAATAGCTGATTACAAAGCGGTAACATGAGAGAAGTTTTTGGGGTTATCAACTGTTCTGTATCTTAACTGTGTTCATGGTTTCTCTGTGTATATGTCAAAACTTACAGAACTATAAACCAAAATGAATGAATATATTGTTGTGAATGAAAATCTTTTTAAAAGGTTTTCTTATGTTTTCTTTATTTTTTAGTGCCTTTTTTCATTTCAAGTCTTTCTTACATATTTGGTCATTTTTTGCTACTCATTCATATTTAAGAATCAGGCATTAAAAAGCTGATTGAAATCTAGGGCCACATATTATGTGTTGTATGCCTTTGCTCTAATAGGTGTTGAGAGTGTGGAGGATAAAAAGCTATAAAGGCCAGGCACGGTGGCTCACTCCTGTAATCTCAGCACTTTGGGAGGCTGAGGCGGACAGATCACAAAGTCAGAAGTTCGAGACCAGCCTGGCCAATATGGTGAAACCCCATCTCTACTAAAAAATACAAAAATTAGCTGGGCATGGTGGCACGTGCCTGTAGTCCCAGCCACTCAGGAGGCTGAGGCAGGAGAATCGCTGGAACCCAGGAGGTGGAAGTTGCAGTGAGGTGAGATCGCACCACTGCACTCCAGCCTGGGCGACAGAGCAAGACTCTGTCTCAAAAAAAAAAAAAGCTATAAAATGCTTACTGACACACACATGCACACTTACAGTCACACGCAGAATGCTTCCTCTTTCCTAAATACATTATCTTTTTCTACTTTAATACCTCTTGAGTTTTGCTCTTCTTTTTCTTCTCTCTTTTCCTCCAGCTTCCTTGGAACCAAAATCTGGCTTTTGGTGGGGAATGGAGTCTTGGGATAATTTGTCCAGCATTACTTTATTCTTTTCACATTAATCAGAGGACTTACCATCTCAAGGGTCCCCCTTTCCTTGCCACTTTCCTAACACGTCCTTGGCCTACAGGGCTTTGGCCTTTTCTAGGCTAGGACCCCTTTCCTTCTTTCCTCTGGGGTTGAGAAGGCAACCACATGCGGACCACACTCTCAGCCTGTCCGTCTGCTTGGGAAGTTCTGTCCCCCTGCTGTGGGGAGGTTTTCTTCCTATTTACTTGCTCTATCACAATCCCTGTCGACATCAGTGAGTGCTCCCATTGAGAGCTGAGAACTGTGTTGATCAGAAGTCCTGGTTTCTCCTACCCCGTCAGAGCTGTCCTCACACTTTAGTTAGAAAGACCACCTAACAGTAGACTTGAAACAGATTTCTCTGGTCAGGAGAAGGGGAGTCAGTGTATAGCTATGCTAGTCCCAGCAGTCAGATGGTGGAGGACTGTGTGGGCTGCTGCTGCGGTCCTGGAGAGCTGCCCCTGGGAGAGGTTCCCCTGGAGTCAGGAGCCTCCCTGGAAGCTGTCAGGACCACCTGCCAGAGAGGACGCGTTAGCATCATTGCTCCCCTTCCCATGCCTAACACTTATGCATACATGTTGTACATGTAAGAGGATGTGACTGAATCACTAAACCGAATTGACTAATAAGCTTTTTAACTATTTTATTTAAAAAATAAGAAGCATGAGACCTATGGAATTTCTTTGAGCGTCTTTGATTAAAATGGATGTGTTTGGGTATTTAACAGTGAATTTCTAAAGCGATTTTTAAATATTTAAAACATGCCTATGAAAATTCATACTTACTCAGGTTTGTGCTTTTGAGAATGTTTGATTTTTGTTGCTTTGAGAAATTGTCTATTCTGATAATGAAGATGTGTGAAGCCTAATCGCCATCCTGAAAATGCTAGCAAGACAGTTTTCCCCCCTTGCGTTATAGATTGGGTGCTATTCAAACACACATCAACATGCTACTCTTTTAAAAAATACTCTTAAATTTTTTTGGGAATATAAATATCTTTTACTATTTTTCTTCGATCTTTGGTGAAATATTGGAGGATTACTACAAGTTGTCCAAAGCAATCTTATTCATTTATCTCAGTTGAACAGAAAAACCAGTCATTCTCCCCAGCATATATCATTTATTTTTCCTTCATGTTTCTGGGCTGAGTTGGTTCCTAACTGAATAATATGGTTTTTCCTTTTTAATTTATTTTCATTTCCTTATCTCTTCCTTAAATATATTCCAAGCCTGCTGATCCAAAATGCTTTCTTCATTACAAAGTCTAACTAATGAAAATATAGAGTCTTAGGACGGGCCCTGGAACATGAAAGTGTATACCTTTCCATTTAGTTGGAGGGTTTTGCACTCACCTATGCAGTTTATTTAATTGCTTTCTGGTTGCATCATGGTGTCACATATTCAGCTTCATCCTTCTAGGGATCTAGTTCATTTGACAGAAGAAAGGATATGAGCTTCTGATGAAAGATAAAAGAAATTCACCTTCAGGATAAAAAGGAATTTGAAGGAGCCCTGTGTAAAGTGACCTGGTGCAGGCTTTTGAGCTGTAAGTGAACCTCACTTCACTCCTGATGATGTTAGAATGATGTATTTCTTCCTTTCACATAGCAAACAACCCCTGAGGTTTATAGCCTGCAGTCCTGTAGATAAGGGAGGGTCCTGTGCCACCTCCATCCATTCCGTGAGTCTAAGGCGTATGGAAGAGAGTCAAGGGCGTGCAGCTCAAGCGTGCCTCCTGCTCTGAAGTAAACTCATGTGGCGAAGCTTGGTGGAGAGTGGCCTAGCAGAGGAGCTTGAGTAACTGCCCGTGCTGCCCTTTCAGTTTGCACCAACCCGACTCACGCCCACTCCCGGGAATCAGCTGCCCTCCCTGGAATTAGCTTTTCTCCCCACCTACTCAGGTGGATTTTGGGATTCTCCGGCAGCTACTCAGTCCAGCGTGTCCACATTGCAGAGGAGAATAAGGCCATCGGATTTGTGGTAGGAAGGAAGAAGTGGAGAGGGTTTGTTGGGAATATTCATATAAGGTGTTTGTGGTTAGAAATTAGGAAGGGAATAAATTAGTGAAATATTACAGTGCTATATTAATAGGTGACTACTTAGAAAGAGATATGCTAAAAGAGTGGGTCCAGCCCGGGCGGGGTGGCTCACACCTGTAATCCCAGCACTTTGGGAGGCCGAGGCGGGCAGATCACGAGGTCAGGAGATTGAGACCATCCTGGCTAACACGGTGAAACCCCCATCTCCACTAAAAATACAAAAAATTAGCCGGGCATGGTGGTGGGTGCCTGTAGTCCCAGCTACTCGGGAGGCTGAGGCAGGAGAATGGCGTGAACCCGGGAGGCAGAGGTTGCAGTGAGCCGATATCGCACCACTGCATTCCAGCCTGGGTGACAGAGCGAGACTACATCTCAATAAAAAAAAAAAAGAGTGGGTCCAACCTCAGTTGCGTTCAGGTGCCAGGCAGGTAGCAGAGGCTATGAAGCAACCAGGTGTGAGTTACTAGGCCAAGTAGCCACTGCAGAAGGGAAAAGTGTGTGCCCTGCAAACATACACTTGAATTCCATTTTTAAAAGCACTGTTGCCTACTCCTGTGACAAGACAACAAAAACCTTGTGTCATTCAGCTCTTGAGATGCCAGTTGAAATGCCTATAGGAAAAATACATTGTCTTTTCTGTGATTCAGGGTGTTTCCTTTTCTCTTCGTTTGGAGTCCGTGTCTCCTTTTTTCAGTCTTCTGTTAATGAGCACAAGCACATAACATTGGTATTGGAGCAGTTTGGATCTTATCTGTTATTTTGTAGATGGCATATTAATCTTCAATATGTTGGTTTTTCAAACCTGTCTCATGAAGTAATGGCAGAGAATTTGTCACCGACTCTTGGTGGTCAAAGCCAGTGTTCTTGTTGCCATTTGAAGCTGCCAGTGTTTTAAACTAAATTTAAAAAAATTGCCTTCCTTCACCAGAACAGATAACGCTCAGTTTTTCTGGTAAGCAGATAGGGTTGCAGATAATTAAAGTCCATAGATCAATCCCATGCTTTATTTTAGGTATTATTTTACCCTCTTTCCTTATGAAATCGTTTTTTAGAGCAAACAGTGTTTGACAGATTTGAGTTTCCCAGTGGCTTCTTTTCTTTAGAACTTCACCACCGGGCAATAACAAGGAACTAAAAAGGAAATGGGTAGCTAAGGTTAAAGGGGACATGTAACTCTGGCATCACTTACAAATCCTGTACTCAGACCTTGAATGATACAGCCCTTCCATGTGTGTGAGTGGCTGCAGGCCAGCCTGATACTTTGTTAAACTATCCACACACACACACACACACACACACACACATATACGTGCACAGACACACACATACCTACATTGCAGGAAGACGCAAAGATCTCATTTCCCCACCCCTTCAATTGGAATTTCTGTCTTTTTCTTACCATTACATGGTACTTCATATTTCTATTTAATGGCATATTTTATTATACCCTGTCTAGCTTTTATTAGTGATTAGCTATATGTACGTCATATCATTTTCCCTCAGGAGATAGCAATTTCTCCAAGGATTAGGACCCTTCTCTTTATCTTTCATTTCCTATTGCTCCTTACACTGTGTGTTTTAAGCCATTCGATGCTCAGTAAATCAGGTCCATCTCAGAGCCGTTGCGTTGCTTTTCTCGCCTCCCTAACCCAGGAGGCCTTGTTCCACACAGGCTGCAGTCTGTGAAGGGGAATAAGCAGCAGACTGGGGCTGAGGAGCCAGGCCCCACCCTGCTGTGACAGGGCCTACCTGTGGGACTTTGAGTAATTCACACAGTTGCTCAAGACTGTGGTTTCCTCATTTATAAAACAAGAGGGCTGAACTAATAATATCTGTTTCTTCTCACTTCTAACATTCAGTGATTAATATACTCTTAGCAAGACATGACCCAGAAAGCTAAATAAATTAGGAAAGCTTAATGATGACACCATACTAATTCATTCAACAGATATTTATTGAGTGCCTGCAGTGTATGGAGTACTAGCCTGGTCACTGGGATCTGTGGTGAGCAGGACTTACCATCCTTACCTTTATTCTATTGGGAGAGGAAGAAAATGAACCAATAAACAAACACATAATAGCTGTTAAAGGCTGGGAAAGAAATGACAAGGGGCTTTGACTGAGGGTAGAGGAGGACCATCCAGGAAAGCCCCTCCTCAGAAGGGCTAAAATGTTAGAGTCGGGGGAGTCAGGCATGGCACATGCAGAGCTGTGTCGACAGCAAGGCAAAGGTGGCTAGAGCTGAGAGTGAGGGAAGTTTCACAGTGCCATGCAGGCCAGGTTAAGGCTGCCAGTGGAGATTTTGTAGCCAAAACATAACCTGATCTGATTAACCTGTCAAGATGTTCCCCTCGCTGCCATGTACAGGGAGAATGGCTCTTTAGAGAAGCAAGAGCAAAGTCCGGGAGCATAGTAGGAGATGTGTGGCTTCCATGGGAGATGCATTCTGCATGGACTCCTCTTCCTCCACAGAAAGGAACAAACCACTGATGGACACAGTGCCCGGGATGACTCCCAGGTGCTGTGCTAGGGGAAAGAAGCTAGACCCAGAGGCCACCCACTTGCTGTATGGTTACATTTAAGCGACATTCTGGAAAAGCAACGTTGGAGAAACAGAAATCAGATCATTGGTTGCTGTGGGTTGGAGGACTGTTTGGAGATGATAGAACTATAATTGAGGTGGTGGGAGTTGCAAGACTGTGTGCCAAAACTCGCAAAACTGTACAGTAAAAATGGTGATAACTGTGTGTAAATTATACTTTAGTAAAAAGGAGAATAACATCCTGAGCAAGAAAAAAAAGTTCCAATTTGAATGATGGTCATTCTAATTAGGTGCTCTGATCATTCTAATTAGGAAGACTTTTTCAAGAAAAGGGATGGAGCGGGACGTGGGGAAATGGAGGGATAGAATGAAGAGTGGCATGTTTTTCTCTTGAGGGTAGTAGGTATTTATTCAACAAATAATTACAGAGTACTCATTCTGTGCCAGGCGCTGCTGGGCACTGGAAAAGTACTTGCAAATGAAACAAAAACCCATGTTGGAGCTTAAGAGTTCTGTATGAAGATGCAAATGTGCATACCCATTAACACAGGCATTTTGCCTTTAGGAATTTATCTGAAGGAAGTAAAGGGTGCCATAAAGTTGTGCATTCACTGATTTTCTGTGAAAAGTTATTTAACAAGACAAAAACTGAACACAACCTAAACTCTAACACTAAGGGGAACTGGTGAATAGATTATAGTGTAATTGATTATTAAACATGATGAAGTATTTATTACATGTATTTATCTGGGAGGAAGAACATGACATGCAAAGTGAAAAATTGGGGTTATAGAACTCATTCCATGTGTATAAAAACAAAAAATCAAAAATACTATATTTTTACTTTTTCTTTTTTTTATATCTAATGAAGATTCGCTCTTCTTCTTCTTCTTCTTCTTCTTCTTCTTCTTCTTCTTTCTTCTTTCTTCTTTCTTCTTCTTCTTCTTCTTTTTTTTAGATGAAGTCTCGCTCTGTCTCCCAGGCTGGAGTGCAATGGTGCCATCTCGGCCCAGTGCAACCTCTGCCTCCTGGGTTCAAGCGATTCTCCTACCTCAGCCTCCTGAGTAGCTGGGATTACAGGTGTGCGCCACCACACCCAGCTAATTTTTGTATTTTTAGTAGAGATGGGGTTTCACCATGCTTGTCAGGCTGGTCTCAAATTCCTGACCTCATGATCCACCCACCTCAGCCTCCCAAGGTGCTGGGATTACAGGTATGAGCCACCATGCCCGGCCAATTCATTTCTTTTATAATTGGCAATGTAAGTAGTTCCACTTTGGAAAAATATCATCCAAGACAAAAACAAAACAAAATAAACATTAAGCACAATAGGCAAGGAATGAATGCTCTTTATTTTCTGGGTGGAATTCTCCCCTGGAAAGGAGTTTTTTTTTTTTTTTTTTTAAGGGTATGCTTGAAATGCTTTTTGTTGGCAAATGTGAATGAAACTTCTTTTGGAGAAACATGCAGCATTTTTATTGGGGGAGATTTTAAATATCAATGAACATAGTATTTTGTTTAAATATCACCTTGGTCTAAACTAAGAAAAACCGTCACCCCCTTTCCTGGTCCTCTGTAGAGGGGAAATAGCAGCATTTCATTTATGTATATATTCTTCCTACTCATGTATATATTCTTCTTTACTCTTTCTACTCTACTCTTCTTTACTACTTTCTACTCATTTTTTGTAAAATAAAAATAAAATAGCCTCTGCTACCTCAATAAAAAAGATATTCTGAACACAGTCCTGTTTATATATTAGAATAAAATGCGATATGCTACCCATGTTATGTACATAAGATAAAGAGAACAAAGCAGGCTCCAGAGAGCTATTATATTTTGTGTTATGTGACACCATACATAGCTGCAGAGTCCCTGAATATGTATTTTAACATCTCCCAAAGAATAATTCAGTTTTTAACCATATTGTAAGGACACTGTACTCGTAAGTTTCATTTAGTGTGCAGAGCATCAAGTGTTGGATTATAATTATGCCTGTTGAGAATAAACATACCCAACATTATGAAATAAGACCAAGAACCTGAATGTTCCTAAGTAATTACAACTGCAGAAAACATGGAGGTATTATTACCAGGAGACTTTCAGATGAATACATTGACTTGTACATAAATATGTAACTACATATACAATTATCCTATTAAATGTGGCAAAACACTGTAGGCACCAAATACGTACCCAGTAGAGATGCCAACTAAACTTTGAAAGCTAGGATTTTGAATTTTTTTGCATTGTTATATTTACCCTTGAATTTTGGGTTCATATTCTGTTCATTTTTCTGTATCCTAAAGTTCTACAGGGTAACTTATTGCATGGCAGGAGCTGTAGTTGGAGCTCCTTTGGCAAATAAGTTTTATGAAGTCAGATGAACTTGCATTTACATTCAGAGGCATGGTGGTTGAATGTACATATGAAAATTCACTACTGATAAAGCATTACCCAGCAGACCTGGCAGCTAAGGAGAGCTGTACAACCGTACTTCTCAATCTTTCGAAACCCATGCCTCCTTTTAATAACTTAAACATCCCCCAAATTTTCTTCAGTTTATTTTCAAAGTAAAGTATTATGACAAATACAAATCAAACTGATGATCAGAATATACTTCTCTATCTACTCTTACTTGGATATTCTGATATGGCCCTCTTGGGAGGACGTCTAACCAGTTGCTCAGTTGGGAAGGGTGGCTTTACAATTTTCATCTTGAAAGATTGAAAAAAAAAAAAGGACTCACATTGTAGTGAACATTTCACCTTTTTGAGCTGAGGTTAGGATGAGATTACCTCATCTGGAGTGCCTACTATGTGCAAAGTGCTGTCCCAGAAATTACATAGCAAACAGAAGTGCCTGTGGTATTAACCTTCAGCTTAGCGAGCTCATAATTTCATAAAGGGAATAAGACACATGTAACGATAATAATGAGTCACATATAACTGTAATAAAAAGACACTTAACTATTTTAGATGTACGTGGCTATGATTAAAAAGCATGATATGACAGTTCCAAAAGGAAAGATCTGTGGATTCAGGACACAGAGAGAAAATACCTAGTTCCACCTCTACCTTTTTGGTGGGGGAAGGGAGGAGAGGAGAGAATTTAGGAAAGGTTTCATGAAGTAGGTGGCCTTTGAGCTGGACTTTGATGCTTAGAGTCTGCAGCTCTTGGGTAGGAGGATGATTTTACAGGGCAAATGTACTTTAAGTAGAAGAGTAAAGGGGATTAAGTCTGGAAACATGTAGGCCCAGTGCTCATTGGACCTTGAATGTCAAGCCGAGGGGTGTCACTTTAGCCTGTCATTGGGCTGGGCCACTCAGGGTGATATTCTCGGATGGCACCGTGGTGGATCCAGTGAGTTTCCCTTCATTCAGGAATGCCTTTCATGCTGTATTGCACCCAAAAAAACATGGGTCACTGGAAATCAAAGCCTAAAATGGATGAAGAAATTCTACATGAGTGTGTAGATGCTATCATTTCACTTCATGATTTCATGATTTAGAAATGTATGTGCATTTGGCCGGGCCCAGTGGCTCATGCCTGTAATCCCAGCACTTTGGGAGGCCAAGGTGGATGGATCACCTGAGGTCAGCCTGGCCATCATGGTGAAACCCCGTCTCTACTAAAATACAAAAATTAGCTGGGCGTGGTGGCGTGCGCCTGTAATCCCAGCTACTCAGGAGGTTGAGGCAGGGTAACTGCTTGAGCCCAGGAGGCGGAGGTTACAGTGAGCTGAGCTCACACCACTGCACTCCAGCCTGGGTGACAGAGTGAGATTCGGTCTCCAGCCCCTCCCCCCGCCCCCGCCCCCGCCCCCGCCCCCCGCAAAAAAAAAAAAAAGAAAAAAAGAAAAAAAAGAAAAAGAAATGTATGTGTATTCACAAACCATTATCAGAGATTGTGAGCTCAGGAGAGCTGAAGATGTGCCTGATTATGAAAGATAGGCAGATACAATTTTGTTTTGAACAAGGAGAGCATGTGATACTCTGGCTTCATGCTAGCAACCCTGATGCTGAGCCTTAGGTTTTTTAAAGCATTGATAATTGGTGAGTTATGAGTACTATGAAAAATAAACAATGGCCCTTACACAACTGTAGGTTACTGTGTAGGACCCGTCATGGTACTTCAGCCTCATTTTCTTGTCTTTCTTCACTTTCATTTTCTTTATTTTTTCATGAGAGGCAACATTACAATTACTAACATTTCAGCGTCATGATTGACAGAGTTTCTTATGATGCTCTCGTGGACAAGATGGGGGCACACACAGTGGCTGCAGGGACTGGTGGGCAGAGGGGTGCCTGAGGAGTGCTGATCAGATGAGCGTTGTGGAAGCATTGCGGGATCACATCCTTTTGGCACCGGGGGCTGCTGTTTTGTCCCCTGCTGTGTTCTGCTAACATTGGTGTCAATGAATGACACCAATGAGTGATTTATCAGTGAATTATCAATGAATGATAATGCAGAAGGAACTCTTAGCTTTTCCACGATAGTGTGGGAACAAGAATGGATTGCAGATATTTTCGATGAAAAATTAAGGATGGGCTCCACAAGTTTTAAAAGGATAGAATGATGCATTGAGACCAGCAAGGTGATGTTTGAGAAGTATATTTTTATGGTCCCACCCATGGGTGCTAAAGCCAGTTACAGATGTCTCGGATTGAGTCAGTGGAGTTTAGGACAACTTATATGGTACTTTGGTGTTTTAATTAATGATGTGGAACTAGAGGGTGATTTATATGTCCATGAGGAGGTCACTCTTAGAATGCGTGGTTAGAAGTAGAAGAGAATGGAAGGCTTGCTTTCTTATGACTCTAGATGGTGCAGTTAGAATTGAAGTATTGTGCATAGCTCTGGTCACCTTGTTTAGGAGGGACTTCAGGTTCCCTGGTGCTACACGGTGTACCTAGAGGACAGCTGTTTGGATGGTGGGAGTTTTCAAAAGCTAATCCCACAGTTGGGAGAATCTGAGTTCTTTGACAAGGAGTAGAATAGGTTTTGGGAGGAAGGGAGCATATAGCTCTTTGTAAATACCTGAAAGGTCATCTGGTGGAAGAATTGCCTCATTCTGCTGTAGAGAGGCAGAGCTTGCCAACAGAGACCCTGCCCAGATGTGTGGTGAGTTTTCTGGCCCTAGAACCAGGGGAAGCCACTTAGAAGACTCTTAAGCATCAGGTAGGTTATAAGCCTAGATCTTTACATTCCTTTCAAACTAGTACTGAACTAATTGATTTTTTTCAAGATAAAATATCAATTACTTCTAAGGCCATCATTGTTAACTTTTTGTAATAATAGATCTGAGGCATATGAAAGTTACATGTCTCACTCTGGGAAAATGCACCTCAACTAGGGGTTTGTACCATTGGTTGACCTATTTGCATATTTTATTTAATCACACACAGTCTTGTATTATGTACAAGTTTGAACTTCTATGATCATGTTATATATTCTGTGAAAACGTTTATCTTAGTAGAAGGCCTTGGATTGAAATTTAGATCCGGACAGAAATTCGTGTTTGTGTTTACTTTGCCGCTGTCTTATGGCAGGATGAGGGAGCTGGAGTGAGGGAGACGCGTGAGGCCACATAAGGAGGAAGGAAGCTGACAGGAAACATGACTTCCTGTATATAATTTTGCCTGATAAAATTGAAGAAAGTTTTTAAATTTGCTTTTCCTGTCTTATGTGAACTTCTACGTGTTGGTTTCTGGTTTTGTTTTTCTATTCTTGTTCTTACAATAGTGTGTTTTCCTTTTGTTCTTCCTGTGTGGTGTATGATTCCATTCATGGGCAGCTTTTCTTCTTTACAGCTTCTGCTTTCTAAATGTGTCCCAGCTCTGCCACTCATGAGCTGTGTGACCTTGGGAATGTTACCTTCTCTGTGCTTTCATTTCCTTACCAGGACGTGGGAAAAAAAAAAAGCAAGGGGATGTGAAGACCTGTCTCTGGAGGCCTGCTATAAATATTATTAAGTGTCCTAACTTAAATTAAAATTGAATATTAAACACTTGTAATTGTGTAATTTTAATTTAAAATTAAATTTTAGGCCAGGTGCTGTGACTCATGCCTGTAATCCTGGCACTTTGGGAGGCCAAGATAGGAGGATCACTTGAGGCCAGGAGTTTGAGACTAGTCTGGTCAATGTATCGAGACCCTATCTCTACAAAAAATTAAAACATTAGCCAGATGTGGTGGTGTGCACCTGGAGTGCCAGCTGCTTGGGAGGCTGACCCAGGAGGATCTCTGGAGCCCAGGAGTTCATGGTTGTGGTGAGCTATGAACGTGCTACTGCACTCCAGCCTCAGCAACAGAATGAGATACTGTCTCAATTTTTTAAACAAATTTGTATAATGGCCGAGAAAATACTGGGCCCCTAGGAGGTTCCACCTTTCTTTCTGTCCCCTTACCAGTGAGTACCAGTTGTTTACTGACAAAGATAAAGAACATTTATGATGTAGTTCCTTAAAAATTAAAATACAACTCTTTCTAGCATGACATTGGTTTTATATTTCTTTGTCACTTTCTTGCAATCATGTTACATGTTGTGGACTTTGGTACTTTGTTTTTGTTTGTCTCTGCTGAGCAAAGTTTCTTTCTTTCTCCCAGCTTCAACAATTCAAACCGAAGAGGGCTCTTGGCTGCATATTTATACTTCTGCCCACAGAAAATTAGAGGCAGTTCCCTTCTGTGGACGGCCTATATTTATGAACTTTCTTGCCCTTCTTGACTTTGCAAGATACCCGTTTCTCATCCCAGAGAGCACAGCATTCTTTTAAACTGTGATCTTATTGATTTGCCTACATGCTTTTTGTATTTGTGCTTAGAGAACATGTGTATCTTCAAGGGAAACGCTTTTAAAATTGAATAAACAAAGACACAAGGGTTTATTGAGAATCCCCTCTGTATCAGGAAATGAAGACTGTGATCAGGGTATGAGCAACTTGGTTGAGGGCTATATTGGGGTCAGGCTGCACCAGGGGGTGCTACTGGCTTAGTGGAGATAAGGCTGGTAGAAGATGGAGAAGGAGAAAAAGCATGAGAGCGGGGAGGATGAGGACAGTGAGGGAGTCGTGGAAAGAACAGAAGAGCAGTGTGGTAGGGAAATGCAAGCGCACATGCACGTGTATGACTCTGTATTTTCCCATGATCATGCAAACATGGGGAAAGAAATGGAAAGATCTAGATGTTAATGTGTCTTGGGGTATGGGCTAGAAGAGGCAAATTTTAAAAAAATGGAACAAAAACCAGCTTATAGGAAATGATCTTATGTATGTAAAAAAGTTTACATGCTTATGTATAGACGCAAAAGAAAAGAGATCTCTAAGTTGGAAACACAGAGGGCTTCAGTGAGGAGGAGCATGAGGATGGTTGCAAGGTGTCCTTGGGTTGGGTGATGGGCTGTCACGTGTTATATTATTTTGCTTTGTAACATATACATTTTATTAAATAGAGATAGGGTTTTGCTGTGTTGCCAAGGCTGGCCTCAAGTGATCCTCCCACCTCAGGCTCCCAAAGCGTTGGGATTACAGGTGTGAGCTACTGTGTCCAGCCCTCATATTCTTTTTAATATATGAAACAACATATTAACAGGGATAAAGGGAAAACAAGTCGGTGGCCACGTTGCCATGTAACCTGTTTCAGGAGAAACATAACAGTAGCCTCACATGTGGTGTGCACGTGTGCTTGCACATTCTTGATGAATGAGGAGGAAAGTGTGGAAGGCTTCAAGTCTCCACTGGGGGAATTGGTGATGGGGCAGAACCTTGTTGCTGTTAAAATCCCCTATCCCCAGTGCCTAATAAAATGCACTCATAGTAGTGGATGAAACAATGTCAACTTTGAATAGAATGGTTTAATGGTGATCTGTGAGTCTACTTTAACAGAAAAGCATATCCTGTGTAGATTTTAAACTCTTTGGGGGCAGAAATAACGCTGATCTTCCTCATCATTCATTTGGACATTTATTCATTCATTTGTGCTGCAAATACATAATACGTGCCTAATATGTATGCCAGGTATTAGACAATATTTATTTTCAGTGTCTAGCAAATCTGAAAGTCTTTTTTTAATTCTTCAAAGTGAAAATACAGGATACTAGAAATCCATCATTATAGGATGACCTAGTGAGGAACGCTTCCTGGAGGAAGTGGTAGTTATGTTGCATATTGAAGGATGCAAAGGACTTGTAAGATGAGGTTGGGGGAGGGTTCCACATTCCATGCAGATGGAAGAGTATGCGCAAAGGCCCTGAGGCAGAGAGTAATGAACATGGTACTGTGAGGAATGAGGCCAATGTGGCTGCAGCCTGCAGAGCAGAGGGTGAGGTGGGGTTGAGGCCAGAAAGGTGTTCAGGGCCTGATCATGCAGGCCTCGAAGGCCAGAGTAAAGCATTTCCCCCAAGTTTTTATTTTGGAAAATTTCAAACCTATAGAAAAGTTGCAGATGTAATAGAATTATTACCTAGATTTTCAAATGGTTGACTTTTGCCAGTTTCTCTCTTTTACTCTTTCTCCTTCTCATATGCACACACACATACATACACGTTTTTCTTGGTCGAATCATTTGAGAATAAGTTAGAAAAATCATGACATACTACCTCTGAATTCTAAAGCATGTATATTTCAAGAACCAAATTAATCTCTGGCATAATTATAGCACGATTACACACCCAAGAAAATTAATTATAAAATACCTGTACCTTATATACAGTCCATATTTAAATCTCTAATTGTCCTAATAATATCCTTTGCTAACATGTTTTGAAAATCCAGGCTCCGCTGACATTTTTTGGGACCAGTTAGGCCAGTTATTTTGTAATACATACCTCAATTTAAATTTGCCAGATTATTGTCTCATGGTTAAATTCTGGTTGAACATTAACTACTGCATAGGTGATGTGTGGCCCTGAGAACTAACTAATATCAGGAGTCCGTAATGTCAGTTTCATTACTAGTGATGTTAAATTTGATCACGTGGTTAATGTGGTGTCTACCAGATCTCTCCATTGTAAAGATAAAATTTTCGTTTTGTAAGAAATAAAGTAGCCTGGGGGAAGATACTTTAAGCATCTATGAATATCTTGTTCTCCAACAATCTTTTACCCAATGTTTGTACCTTTGGCATCCCTTGTGTAAGATAATTATGAATGTAGCGATTGCAAAATAGTGATTTTTCAAATTCTATAATTTTTTTCTACATTCGTTGATATTCTTCTGTAAAGAAGAGCCTTTACTTCTCCCCCATCCTTTTAAATCAGTATCAGTATAGACTTGTGGATGTTTAAAATTTAGATTTAAGATCTCACATGCATTTATAATCCATTTCTAACATTAAACATTTTGATGTTTAATTTTTGTCCGTATTTGGCCAGGAGGAGCCCTGATCAGAAAGGTTTTTGAGAAAACTATTGATTGAATGAAATAATAGTATAGAAATGACAAATAAATCTGTGTTTACCACTTTTTTCTCCTGAGAAGTTCTATTTGTCAATCTAATGTGAATGTATTTTTATTTCTCTCTAGGTCTCATGGACTGATTGGCTCTCATTCAGCAGGAACCTAACAGATAAGTCTTCCTGCTGTATATCAAGACAATGCTTGGTTTTCAAGCTGTTCTGAGAATGATTAAAGCAGCGTCGCAAGGTGACATTGTCAGGGGAGAACAAGCAGCTTGAGAATTTCCTCTTAATCTGATTGCAGCTTGAAGGCAGCCCATTTCCATTAAGTAGGACTGCATGGCAAGCAGCCCCACCAAAGGGTTGACAATGAGCGTCCCAGTGGCTCCTAAGAAATCATGTTACACTCAGCTGCGGGACAACAGAAATGCAGCAAGAAATAATAATGAGAGCATCTTAAGTCTGGGAGATACGAATGCCAATCAAATCATGTTGGAGGTCAGCTCCTCTCATGACGAGTCCAAGACATGTGACCTGGGAGATGAAATTGGAAATACAAATTCAAGTGAGCCAGAAAACCGTACCCATTTCCATAAGGAATTTCACCAACTTCAGGGCTTTGGGAAAGGCTCTCAGGCTGGCTCTGCCAGCCTGAAAGATTTTAGACTTTCTTCAACCATTCAGAGGGAACTCAATGAAGAGCACACAGTGGAGAGAGGCACAGATAGCCTGCAGACCCCGCGGAGTATTCAGGGACCAAGTCTGTCGAGTTGGAGGAATGTGATGAGTGAGGCCAGTCTAGACGTTTTGGCTAAAAGGGATGCTGAAATTCCCCGGCATGTTCCCAAGGATAAATTGGCAAAGACCCTTGACAATGAGGAACTGAGGAGGCATTCTTTGGAAAGAGCAAGCAGCTCTGTAGCTGCAGTCGGGAGCCTGACTCCGCAGCATCCACAGCCTCTGTCCCTCGACTCCCGGGAAGCACGGGGTCAGATACCTGGGGGTGGGGAGGGGCCACAGAAGACATTGCCAGACCACGCTGTCCTGGCAGCTTTCCCTGCAACTGACAGTACCTCAGAGGGAAAGAGTGTGCGTCAACCTAAACCATCTACCTCAGAAAGCAAGCAGAGCACTCCCTCAGAGACCCAAACAGTGGGGGCACATGTACTGCAGGTGTGCATTGAGCACACATCACATTCCGCCCATCCAGAGCCTGCTCTGAATTTGACTTTGGCATCGAAGGAAATCCCAAGTAAGCCGGAAGCACAATTAGGTCAGGGAAAGGGAGAGGCCAAGCTGGATCTGAAATATGTTCCTCCCAGGAGAGTTGAACAGGAGGGAAAGGCAGCCCAGGAAGGGTATCTGGGATGCCACAAGGAAGAGAATCTGTCAGCCTTGGAGGGAAGGGATCCATGTGGGGAAACACACCCGGAAGCCACCGATGCACTTGGCCATCTGCTGAACAGTGACCTCCACCACCTTGGGGTGGGAAGAGGCAACTGTGAAGAGAAGAGAGGAGTCAACCCAGGGGAGCAGGATTCTCTCCACACCACCCCCAAACAGGGCTCTGCTTCCTTAGGAGGGGCTGATAATCAGCCCACTGGCAAAATTTCACCATGTGCAGGTGAGAAGTTGGGTGAAAGGACATCCAGCAGCTTTTCATCAGGTGACAGTCATGTGGCTTTTATTCCTAATAATCTGACTGACAGCAAGCCCTTGGATGTCATTGAGGAGGAAAGGCGGTTGGGCAGTGGGAATAAGGACAGTGTTATGGTTTTGGCGTTCAATTCTTCTGTTGGAGAGAACAACACGGAGGTGCCTGAGCCCCTGGACCCTCAAAGTGGCCGCTCAGAAGCACGGGAAAGCAAAGAGGTCACCACATCTGTTGCTGAAAACAGGAACCTTCTAGAGAATGCAGATAAGATTGAAAGCACCTCAGCAAGAGCAGATTCAGTTCTCAATATTCCAGCACCCCTCCACCCAGAGACAACTGTGAACATGACCTACCAGCCTACAACACCCAGTAGCAGTTTTCAGGATGTTAGCGTGTTTGGTATGGATGCGGGGTCCCCCTTGGTAGTTCCACCGCCTACTGATAGTGCACGCTTGTTGAACACGTCCCCCAAAGTGCCTGACAAGAACACCTGCCCCAGTGGGATCCCCAAGCCTGTCTTTACACATTCCAAGGACACACCTTCCTCGCAGGAGGGAATGGAGAACTATCAGGTTGAAAAAACAGAGGAGAGGACAGAAACCAAGCCCATCATTATGCCCAAGCCCAAGCATGTGAGGCCCAAGATCATCACCTACATCAGGAGGAACCCCCAGGCCCTGGGCCAGGTGGACGCCTCGCTGGTTCCAGTGGGGCTTCCATATGCCCCGCCCACATGTACCATGCCTCTTCCCCACGAAGAGAAGGCAGCAGGTGGTGACCTGAAGCCATCTGCCAACCTCTATGAGAAATTCAAGCCAGACCTGCAGAAGCCAAGGGTCTTCAGTTCCGGATTGATGGTGTCTGGAATCAAGCCCCCAGGACATCCTTTCAGTCAAATGAGTGAAAAGTTTTTGCAGGAGGTAAGAGAATGTCATTATGATATGGTCTGTAAGTTGACTGTCCCAATATCTGTGACATATTTTCAATGAGTTATGAAAGTAAAATGTCCTCTTTAAGTGAATTACAGATTTTCATGGATACACTTGTGAAGAAACGGAGTTTTTGACTAGAGGAGATTATCTAGAGAAATGACCATTTTTAACTAGAAGAGTCTGATTATCTTAATAAGATGTACCCAATATCTAAGGAGACCCATTTAAATTTCACTTGCTATAATTCATATGAAATTAGATGAGTATGCCTTAAATAGGCTTCCATGTTTAAATAAGTGAATATAATATAATATAAGCCAGGTTAAAGGAAGAAAGAATGCAGAATTACTGTGTTCTTCAAATAGATCAGACTCATTCCTCAATGGGGAGTATTTTCTACCTGGGAGTATCTCTTATTCGCATGCGTGAAGAACAGCAAATGAGGAGAAAACGGTGTGTTAGGCATGGACTCTTTCTTTAAAATAAAAATAATAATTACAACTAACATATAATTGAGGGCCAGCTCTGCACTGGGCCCATATAATACAGCGTTTGATCTTTGTTAATCTTCACTAATCCTTGCAGTAATTCCCTGAGGGTTGGTATTGCAGTTTTTTGTTTGTTTATGTTTTTTTTGGCTTTTTCTTTGTTTTTGAGATGAAGTCTCGCTCTGTCACCCAGGCTTGAGTACAGTGGCGTGATCTCGGCTTACTGGAAACTCCACTTTCTGGGTTCACGCCATCCTCCTGCCTCAGCTTCCCTAGTACCTGGGACTACAGGCGCCCGCCACCGCGCCCGGCTACTTTTTTGTATTTTTAGTAGAGATGGGGTTTCACCGTGGTCTTGATCTCCTGACCTCATGATCCGCCCACCTCGGCCTCCCAAAGTGCTGGGATTACAGGCGTGAGCCACCGCACCCAGCCGGTATTGCAGTTTTTATCACCGTATAGATACAGAGACAGACAGAGAGCTTTAAGTCACCCACCACAAAGGAAGGAGAGCTCGGAGAGTCTCACTCAGGCCTGTGCAGTTTCAGACTGCACTGTGCTGTCCTTTTTAGCTATGGTGAGTCATCCTTCGAGACTTCAGAACTAAGATTTGTCTCCTGAAGGAGTCTCTTCATGACAGCTGAGTGATCAGTTAAAAGTAAGGCAGGAGCCAAGGACAGCGGCTCACACCTGTATTCCCAGCATTTGGGAAGCCGAGATGGGCAGATCACAAGGTCAGGAGATCGAGACCATCCTGGCCACCATGGTGAAACCCCGTCTCTACTAAAAATACAAAAACTAGCTGGGTGTGGTGGCGTGTGCCTGTAGTCCCAGGAACTGGGGAGGCTGAGGCAGGAGAATTGCTTGAACCCAGGATGTGGAGGTTGCAGTGAGCTGAGACCACGCCACTGCACTTCAGCCTGGCAACAAAGCGCGACTCAGTCTCAAAAACAAAGGGCAGGATGAGATCATCCTGTCTCTAACACCTTCCAGGGCTGCCCAGGTTGCTTGGAACACAAGCTGGAGCCTGTAGGATGGCTCTGCCTTTAGGATGGGATGTGCTCACTGGGGGTCCGTCAGCTACCTGCCCTCCTCTCCTTCCACTCTCCCTTTCTCACTCTGCTGCTTCAGGACCTTTGCACCTCCCTCTGCTTGGAATGTTCTCCCAGTTATCCAGATGGCTCTCTCCCTCAATTCCTTTAGGTCTGTGTTCCAATGTTATCTCCTTGGGAAGGCCACCCATCTTCTCTCTGAATCCCTTTTCTCTGATTTATTTCTTCCTAGCACCTACCTCCACCTGCCATAAATACTTTTTTAGTTTTCCTGAATTGACTATAATGTGAACTCCATGAGGGAAGGGATTGTTTTCAATATTTTGTTCCCCGTTGTGTTCCCAGAATTTAGAATGGTGCTTCTTATAAGTATGTGCTCAAAAAATGTTGAATGATAACTGAATCATGAACTCCATATGTGTTGGAACCAAACAAAAGTGTACCAAGGGTTTCTAGAGATAGGATGATTGAGTCCAAATTTGGACTCTAGCTTGGTTAGATATATTGGCATATTTAAAGAATGCATCAATCACAGCAGAAGTTGTCATATCTAGCACAAAGACAAAGTTGAATCCATTCTCGGCAGCAGACATTGACTTAGGCAATCACTGACGAGGTGCCCCAACAAGCCGACCAGCTGTGCTGCCTTGCCGCAGGTCCTTAGCAACCAAATCACACAGCTTGCTCCCTGTGTTCTGACTCTGGGCCTGCCAACAGGCCTCTGATTATAACTGGCTTCCTACCTCACATCTCTAGAGAGAGGATTCTGGCTGGAGAATTCAGGGGTCCAGTCAGCTTGGCAGGGGTTTGTCTTGCTGTGCGGGGCTGCATGGCATCTTGTTTATAAGTGGCTTCTTACTCTGTGCCCTGCAATGAGAACGTGTTCTGGCTAGAGGACACTTGAGTCTGGCTTTAGGCAGTGGTCTCCGATTAAAAGTGAACAGATTGCCCTTCTGGATTTTTACGTCAGTCTCTGAGTTTAGTTATAGTGAGTCATTCTCAAATTTCTAAACATTCATCCACCTGGGCCTCTGAGGCTCAGGGTCAGTCTCTGAAGCTTTGCTCTTCTATAAGGCAGGGAATCACTGCAGAGGTTCCATGAAGAGACCTGTCAGTCCGTTTGTGTTGCTATGAAAGAATACCTGAGGCTGGGTAAATTATAAGGAAAAGAGGTTTATTTGGCTCATGGTTCTGCAGGCTGGAGAGGAAGCATGGCACCAGCATCTGCCTATGGTGAGACCTCAGGCTGCTTCCACTCAAGGGGGAAGAAGGGGAACCACATGTGCATTGATCACGTGGTGAGAGATGAGCAAGAGGGGAGTGGAGGAGGTGCCAGGCCTCTCTTTAAGGACCAGCTCTCATGGGAACTAATAGAGCAAGAACTTGCTCATTACCAAAAGGAGGGCACCAAGCCATTCATGAGGCATCTGCCCCCATGGCCCACACACCTCCCACTAGACCCCACCTCCAACATTGGAGATCACATTTCAACATAAGAGTTGGCACAGACAAGCAAACCATATCCAAACCATAGCCAGAGCCTAGATTTTTCTCTATAAAAACAAACTCATGAGGGAAATTGATTTGGATATGTAGGCCCAAACCCCACATTGTCTGTAATTCTTTCTTTGTGCCCTTCTGTATTTTCGTGTATATTTCTTTTCTGTGTTGTTCTGCTTCCTCCAAGAATAGTTTATATATTACATGCATATTTTTCCCCAAACTATTTTCTCTACTTCATTATCTAGGCACCACGTCAAGACTCAAGGAAATGGGATTGTATGGACATTGTGTGGCTTTGGCGGTTCTGAGGGGTTCAGAGAGACCCCACTGGTGTGGAGAGAGCATCATGGCCTCGCACCTCGAGCATCCCAAAGTCTTCTTCAAAGAATTTATTTGTTTTTGGGCCTCGACTTTACAAGTTCGTTTGAAATGTCAGTTTCCCTCCCTGTATCTGGGGACCATTTTCTGCCATCATCAGAGCGAGACCCAGGCTTCTTCTCAGGTTGCGCTGGGCTCATTTCTGTGGTAACCTTCTTTACTCAAAAGTGGGGAACAGGCTGGTCTTTGGCCACCTGCTACAGCTATGACATGATGTAACCCAGCGAGTCCCCCTCTTGTGTTTGAGCTCAGTGCAGGGAGATAAAAAAGCTGACTTCTTCTGCCAGTGTGCCCCAAGCTCATCATGGGGTGGCTGCAGTCTGGTCTCTAGGAAAAGAACACATTTTTGATAATGTGTTGCAATGGAAGTATTTTTCAGTTATAGAAGCCAGATTTTTTTTTAAATAAAATGAGAACCTCTTAAAAATAAAAACTCAAACCAGCTTCAGACTCTTCCATCCTTATCGACAGATCCCTGCTGGTTACATAGCATGGGTAGAAGTGGAAAAATCAAGAGTAAGCACTCTTCTGAGAGAGGAACTCTCTTCCCAGTTGGCAGGAACAGCACAGGCATTTAAAACTTCCAGAAGTGGCTTCCAAGATCATCTGGGATCTAGTCATGTCCAGGTATTAAATATGTTTACCTAAACAGGTGCCCTCTGCCACTGGCTCTCCTGAGGTCTCAGGGACACTCCCTCCCTCCAACAACTTGGGAGCCCTTTTTATTTTTGGTAAAGGGAGGTGGGAAGAAAGGGGCTTGGCTGAGAGGATGGAGTGAGGCGATGTGCGTGCAGTGTACAGAGGTGTGATCCAGGGCTGCTCTCCTTCCCCACTGTCTGCTGCCACTCATCTCTGGGGGGCACTGCATCGATTGGGGTTCGCCAGACAAATAGAACTAATAGGGGTGTGTGTGTGTGTGTGTGTGTGTGTGTGTGTGGTGTGTGTTCACAGGTCTATATTCATCTATACTTATGTCTCTCTCTCAATATATATTATCTATATATATTTCAATATATATATCTCATATGTAGAGACAGATATAGATGTATGTATAGAGAGGGTACATCACATAATCTATATATATAGAGAGAGAGAGATTGATTGACTGATTGATTTTAAGAAATTGGCTCATGATTGTAGAGGCTGGCAAGTCAATCTGCAGGGCAGGACAGCAGCCTGGAGACTTAGGGTAGAGTTGGTGCTGCAGCTTGGGTCTGAAGGTGATCTACTAGCAGAATCCCCTTTTCTTTAGGAGGAGTCAGTCTGTTTTTATTAAACCCTGCAACTGATTAGATGAGACTCACCTACATGCTGAAGGGTCTGCTGCTTTATTCAAGGTCTGCTGATTTAAATGTTAATCTAATATAAGAAATACTTTCATGGCAGCATCTAGAATGCTTGACCAAATATCTGGGTATTGCAACCCAACCAAGTTGACACATAAAATTAACCATCCCAGACACCCTTCCCCCACCACTATCCCAGTGGCTTGTTAACAAAGGCTTCACCTGTACCCTCTGTCTCCACGGCACACTATCCCATTGAGGACAGTGCAGGGCAAATAGGAAGAGGGACAGCCTGGTAAGAACGTATTTGTTCGTATGCCTTGACTTAACGAGTTTGTTTGAAATCACAGGGTTCTTTTGTTTGCTTTCAAAGTGAGTTCTCTAAAAACTCTCCGTTGGGATGGAGGGAGGGGAACAGCAACGTTTGGGGTTTCCAAACGTTGTTTTATGACTGTGCAGCATCACCTGCTGTATTCTGTCAGTAAAGATGAAGGAAAAGAGTATGAAGCTTTCTGTAGATTCCCTTGTTTAATTAAAAATGCACAGACTAGACATCAAAGGTGCAGTTTTCCCCATTTTAAAGAATTTGCGATCTCACCAGAAACAAATTACCCAACAAAATGATAGGCATTGAAGTTACTGAAATCCTTAAGATCATTGTTGAGTGAGAATGTGGTGAATTTTAATCCCTAAAAACAACTCAGTTTCAAGGCACTGAGTAACTACTAAGATCAGCATATTGCAATCCTAAAACCTGACAGATGTAGTTTGGAAATGATATTAATTTCTTCATAAGAGCACCTGCTCAAAACAATGTGCAATGGGACCCAAAATTTAGAAACTAAAATTAAAAAAGGGTATATATGAGAAAAACCAGAGATTGATAGTGAGAGTAAGTAGAGAATGGTAAAAAATTTATCAGAGTGCAGATGTAGAATGTTCTTTCATAGGAATATAATTTGCTGTAGCCAAGGACAATCTATCTACTATAACAGTCATGCATATTTTACAGTGTGATTATGATAAAACTTTAAAGGCCTAATCTTTTGTTTCTACAAAGTCAATTTGAAGGAGGACTTTGTATCTATTTCAACATTAAATGAGTATCAATTTAAGGGTTTATCTCTTCAACAGCTTGGATCAAAGCTTTTATAGCCCCTATTAAAGAATACTGTTAAATGCTTATGATTCCTGAGATATAAGTTTGACACATAAAATGTGCTGTGATTTAGAACAGAGTTAATTAACAGATGTATCTTTTCATGCATGGCCCTTAGCACTATTTTTTATTGTAACTTAAAGGAATAGTTTATTTAGTTCTCTCTCTTTTTTTCCTGTTTAATATTAATAAAACACTGATAATATGAACAGACTTAGTGAGCACAGAATTGCATATATAAAAGGTACTGCCCACAGGTTGTATTCTA